>NC_134358.1:514200284-514521395 GCF_048569485.1 Anomaloglossus baeobatrachus
TTCCAAGGTGCACCTATGTACAATCATCCAGGTAGTCCAGGACCTCACAAAAGTTTGTCTTCCATCAACTTATCCATGCATCTCTTGAAAGTAGCAGGGGCACCAGTCACTCTTTGGGGCATCCTCTGGAACATGTAGAAACCAATAGGGCAAATGAAAGTGGTCTTCTCTTGATCTCCCTGGCCATTGGTATCTGGTAATATCCATTCTGAAGATCTAACACAGAAAACCACTGACTGCCCTACAAGCAATCCAAGGCTTCATCAATCTTAGGTATTGTATACTGTTCAGGCACTTTGCTTTTGTTCAGAGCACGATAATCAACCCATGTCCTGATAGCTCCATTCTTCTTCCGAGCAACCACAGTAGGAGACGTGTAAGGGCTGTTGGACTCTATGATGACTCCAGTATCCAGTAAATGCCTTCTCACATCCTTACCATCTGCTGGAGCCAAACTTGGGGATCTTTCTAGAAATAGATTTTCATCAGTCAGCCGGATGTGGTCTCTACTCCTTTTGCTAGTCCCAGGTCCCAATCACCCAATGAGAAGGCTTTTCACAAGAGTCCTGGTAAGTGGTGCAGAGTTTATAAGGGAGATATGTGGCATCCTCTGGGGACCCAAAAGCATCTTTTAGGGCAGTCATGTAATCTTTAGAAGTTGTCTCCCACTGGCTTCGTCTTCGCCTGCACCACTTCCATGGTAGGTCTCTTCAGATTCTCAACAATTCTCTGCTTCTTCACAGCATCAGTGCACTGCCATTCTTCTAGATACTGCAGAGCCATATTCCTGCACTTGCCATACCTTTCTTCACCAGCTGGGAAGGAAGGGAAGAAGGTTCTCAGATGACTGTCGACCCCTTCAGGCCGAAATTTGTTAAACTGGGTGACAAATTTCTCCATGGCTGCCACAACTCCTTCAACCATAGTGGTAGTTTCCTCAGGTTTGTCCCAAGCAGGAATGGGAGGTAAACATCTACTAGAACTCCTAGGTTGTGTGCTTGCTTCTGGAGATGATGCCCCTTTTTCGGCCCTCCCCAGCCAGGTGATCTTCCAATGCCACCCATGTCTTAATAGCAAAGCTAGGACAGATGGGAAGAACTCCTTTTCCAAAGTCCGGTCAGTAGGGTTCAGGGCGGTTGATAATTGACTTGCTTTATCACTCTGTCTGTCAACCACTCTGAGACGGACAACTCCATGGACTTGGTTACAATCTGCAGTACTTCATCAGATACATTGGTGAGTTCATCACATACTGCAAAACTGTGTTTCTCAAGTATACTCCTTTCTCCACACTAAATAGACACTTGCGCTTTGGTTAAATGCCTGTCTCAGCACTGCCTCCACTGTAGCACCACTTTAAGTTGTCTTAAAAAAACCTGAATGTTAGGGGTGAAGTTTCCTCTATAAATTGCAACAAGCACACTCCTTACAAATCACCATAAACCTACAGATGGCTGCAGCTATTCAAATGATATAGCCCCAAGTTGGGTTTCTTGTTACCGAGGATGTTAACACACTTGCTGTAATGGTTGGGGCACTTAATATAATGAAAACAACAACTCCCAGTTAGTGAAATCACAAGACACTGTAGTATTGCTTTGTAATTAGCTTCATTATACTTCTCCAATAGTAGAACTACAAGTCCCAATAGTAGCTACTCACTCCCTGTTGTAGCAGGTCTATATTCATCCAGAGTTTCAAACTGGGGCTTCAGGGTTCAGTTGTTTGGAGAGGCTGGGAATGGCAGGCAGAATCCTTCTCCTAAGTGGGAAGCCAGTTGGATCTGGTAACCTGGTTGTCTGTGGTTGTGGTGCAGCTCCAGAGCCCACAGTCCTTTCACACGGAGCTGTAGAACTGTGAGCTTGCACCCTGTGCTTAAATCCCGCATCATTACTATCTCTCTCCAACAATGGCCAACCAATCTCATGTTCTTCAGCACAGTTATCTCCTTCCTTCTTCTCCACCTTGCTTAGCCAATCTGTTCTGTCCTCTGTTTCTGCTCCTCTCCTCTTATGTTGGCAGAGCAATGCAGTTAAGGGGGAATTTATATCTATGGGCTAGGACACACAGTGAGTAAAACGGTCCAAGTGGAATGTGGTAAAAAAATCGCATTCCACTCAGACCCATGTTACTCTATGGGGCCGTTTCCATCTGCAATTTTTTTTTCTCAGCCCTAATTGGATCAAAAAAACAATCGTAGTATGCTGCAGGTGGAATCCACTCTGTATTCACTCACACCCATACAAGTCTATGGGTGCGAGTGAAACATTGCACTGCACTCGGATGACACCAGAGTGCAGTGCGATAATTGCATCAGCTGGCAATAGAGGATATGGGGCGATTAATCACACTTTTTCCTCTGCAGCTGTGATTCAATCATAGGATCGGATAACAGTGGCATGACACTCGACTTAAGGGTACTTTACACGCTGCGATATCGGTATCGATATCGCTAGCGAGCGTACCCGCCCTCATCGCTTGTGCATCACGGGCAAATCGCTGCCTGTGTCACACAACATCGCTTACACCCGTCACATACACTTACTTGCCTAGCGACGTCGCTGTGACCGGCGAACCGCCTCCTTTCTGAGGGGGTGGTTCGTTCGGCGTCATAGCGACATCACTAAGCGTCCGCCCAATAGTAGAGGAGGGGCGGAGATGAGCGGGCCGAGCATCCCGCCCGCCTACTTCCTTCCTCATTGCCGGCGGGACATAGGTACGGTGAGATTCCTCGTTCCTGCGGTGTCACAAACAGCGACGTGTGCTGCCGCAGGAACGACAAACAACCTCGTTACTCACCAGACAATGATATTTGGTGTTTGGACGACCTCTCCAAAACCAACGATTTTTGCCACTTTTGCGATCATTGAAGGTCGCTCGTACGTGTTACATGCTGCGATGTCGCTAATGATGCCGGATGTGCGTCACAAACACCGTGACCCCGACGATATATCGTTAGCGATATCGCAGCATGTAAAGCACCCTTTACACTCACAGCACAGCGCTAGCCGAGAGTCATTAGCATATCGCATCGGATGCCATATGCTCGTGTGGCCTCATCCTATTAATAAGGCCTGCGACACACATCCGTGCCGCCGGCAAGTGTTTGTCATTTTTTTCACGTACCGGCGGCACGGAGACACGTTAAGCAATGCTACCCTATTGTAGCAGGCACACACACGTAAAACCACATGGAACGTGTGTCCGTGTGCGTTTGTACGTGTGTGCGTTTTTCAAAGCACTGACATGTCAGTGTTTTCTCTCGCAGCACGGGTGTCACACGGCCCGCACCCGTACCACACGGGTGTAGTGTGGATGCGGTCCCGTGTGACACGCGCCGGAGAAAACACACGTGTCAGTGAAAAAAAACCAAAACATTTACTCACCTTCTCCAGCCCTCTTGCCTCCGCCGCTGCTGCCACTTGCTGCTGACCGCTGCTCATTATTCTCATTTAATATTCACTTCACTGCCTGGCAGCAGCAGCAGCGGGGAGACAGGAGGGCTGGAGACCAAGGATCAGCACCACGGACAGCAGCGCGGACAGCAGGAAGGACCAGGTGAGTATGTAAATTACCGGTTCTACGTGTGCTATCGCGGATAGCACACGTAGAACACACGTGGCCCGCATGTACCAGAGACACCTACTTACCTGCACGCAACACGCAGGGGAAATACGTGTCTCTCGGCACGTGCGTGAATTTCACGTGAGTGTGGCAGAGGCCTAAGAGACACTGTGTATTCTTCCTACCTGTTTAAGTTCCTGTATAACATGCTGCCCCTACAGGGGTTACACACAAAAAAGAAAACTTGCCCGCCACCATTTCCTACCCTGCTGAAGCATCAGAGAGCAGGCTAACTTTTTTTGTGTTACTGTTCGGGCCACCCCATGATGATGCTCTGCACCTATGACATTGTAGTGATTGCAGTCCTCCATGTAAAATAGTACAATCATATACTCCCTATCTCAGCAGCATAATTTCAGCAATGTCTTCACTGAGTTTCTTAGGCAAGAGCTGGTGTGCCGCATGGTTGCTTGTTAGTTTTATGTTTTACATGCTTTTAATAAGATTTGGAATTTGTTATTACAGTTAAAATCTTTTCCTAACATATCTCCCTCTGCTGCCCTATGTTCAGTTATTTTTTAAGGTCATGTATGCCAAAGACATTGCTGAATCAAGTAACGCAGCTGAATAGCATCAGTACTAGGAGACATCTATATACCAACACTGCAAGTGCTTTGGAGAAGGGGAATTCAGGAGGATTCTTGGACAAGCTTGAAAGACCGTGGATACAGTAAAGTGCATTTAATTGGTTTTTGTGATATTTAAGGATTTGGACTGCTTTGTTGAGCTTTTTCTTTTCACTGGTATTTATAAATCCTTTTCCACAAGAGAGTGTTCAACTAACTTTCTTCTCTCTTCAATTCAGTGATAGTACCTGTTCTTCTTTATTCGTCTAACATCTGATCACACATAACCTATTCAATTTCATCGCAACTTCTCTATCATTAAAATGCCTCTTTCCATTCGAGTAAAAAACATATAATAGGGAAGTGCTTTATATGCAAATTCAAAAGTAAAGCTATACTTTAATCTAATGTTTATTTGTACCTAGCTTCCTTTTAATAGTCATACAGTATAAAGATTAATTTAGGTGGTTTCTATGTAAAGTTTGGGTTTTTCCAAGAGGTGTAAAGAGTGTTGCATATTATAATCCAAAAAGATTTTTTGTTTTTGATACGAGATGAGAAAAAGACTGATTTTTTTTTTCTCAGACACGGCAAATTCTAGTCCATGGGCAGTGTCTGAAATTGTAGTTGAGCCTCATTGTATGAGAAAATAAAATATTATTAATCATTATTATAGCACCCTTTATTCCATGGCACTTTACATGTGAAAAGGGGTATACATAATAGGGACAAGTACAATAATCATAAACAATACAAGGCACAGACTGGTACAGGGGGAGAGAGGTCTCTGCCCGTGAGGGCTCACAGTCTACATAGGATCAGTTAGGATATATTAGGTGAGAGTAGAGATGGTCATGAAGCGCTATAGTGGACTGAGGGTTATTGTAGGTTGTAGCCTTGTCGGAACAGATGCGTCTTCAGGTTCCTTTTGAAGCTTTCCAAGGTAGACAAGAGACTGATGTGTTGGGGGAGAGAGTTCAATAGTATGGAGGATGCACAGGAGAAATCTTGTATGCGACTGTGGGAAGTGTAGATATAAGGGTATGAGAGAAGGCGATCTTGTGCGTAAATAACAACCACTTCCTGATGCAATGTAGAAACCATACTGACACAGCCTCTGCCGCCTCCCTGAAATGAAGTGTCATCAGTGACGCTTGTTTCAGGGGTAGGCCAGTTCCACCATGATGTACACTGTGTGATGTGCACAGTGACAGTGCACTCTCTATTGTCGGCTCAGATCAGCAGTAATAAGTCGGTAAGAGAGTCGTATCAGAATTCACATTGTGCCGAGAACAGTGCCGCCTCTGCAAGTGACGTCAGTTAGGAGGCTTAAACTGAACATACCATAAATGTGCAATCTGAGCAAATATTTCTGTGCCAAATGGGTTATTCGCTTTTACATAAGTAATTTAAAATTGGAATTAATTGGAATTCTTCATATTTTTCCCAGGAATTGAAAGAGTATGTTTCTTTAATAGGAAAGAAATTGCAGGAACCAAGGTGAAGAAAAGCTATTGAGATGAAAGTTGGAAGCTGCACTAGTTAACTATTGCTTGTGGTTGAACTTTTCACAATAATTATCCCATTACTCACAAATACTGTAATTGAACATGCATGGCTTCTTTCAACAAGTGTAAAGACCAATATCAATTGCATTAGTGGAATATATTTCCTCCATATATCTCCAAACTAATCTCCTGATATCTTCCCACACATAATCTCTGGTGCTACCAAAACCTCCATCTCCTCCAAACTTGAACGTTCCTCACCCAATCGCCATTGAGATTTCTCCTGATCATCCCCCATTTTATGGAATTCTGCACCCCAACATGTTGGATTATCCACCACAGTCAGAACTTTCAGGTGGAACTTGAAAACCCATCTCTTCAAGAAAACTTACAGCCTGCAATGACCCTGCTGCCACCTCACCACCCCCGGTGCTGCCACACCTTCCCATGACCTACCATCTCCATCCCAAAGCCCTCTCCCATCTATATATCTGTACCAGTCTGTCATTGTTAGTTTTTTCATTGTAATTTATATTTGTATTTTGTATGCAACCAGTTCTCATATGTACAACACTATGGATTCAATAGTGCTCTAAAAATAAATAATAATAGTAGTGGAATTAAAGTTTCTTCAAAGTCTATAAGTTGTTTACCTGATAGACATGAAAAAACTCAAGAGAAAACAGTAATATAACAGCTTAATACAGGTATGCATAACATATTTTGGTCCCAGGGCCTCATTACCATACCAGACCAATCCAAAGGGCGACAGAAAATATAAAGGGGTAATTATATGAATACATCACTAGAACCACCATCAGTACTTTAATGCATCACCTGAACCAAGTTTTGAGAATTTTAGGAGTATTTGGAGCGGTTATGCTCAGTTTTTGCTCCAAAAAATAATGCTAACATATGCTAACTTACAGTTTTTGAAGCAAAATCTCAGCAAATCCTCCTCTTAATCTCAAAACTCTATGTTTAGAGAATGTTTAAGTTTTAACATAGCCATATTGCTACATGTGTACAAGATCAGAACCATCGTCAGATTATGAATGCAGGGCCAGAACCAATGTCCGTACATAAATGCAGCACCAAAACCACAGTCAGTACCTGAATACAGCACCAGAACTACCTTCAGTACATGAATGCAATGTACTGAACCATTGTCAATACATAAGTGCAGTGGCAGAACTGCCATGGGTACATGAATGAAGTGCAAGAATCACCATCAAGACATGAATGCAGCTCCAGAACCACCTTTAGTGTATAAATGCAGTGCCAGAACCACCATCAGTATATGAATATAGCATCATAACCATCATCAGAACATGAATTTAGCATCAGAATCATTATCAGTACATGAATGCTGTGCAAGAACTACCTCCAGTACATGAATGGATCACCAGAACCTCTGTCAGTACATAAATGCAGCCCCAGAACCGCCTTTAGTACATGAATAACTCACCAAGCTTATTACAGTGATAATATTCAATATCAGGTCAGGCCCATGTAGAATTGTACACAAAACTCCTGGCATGCCTTTAACAAAGGTAAGGAGATACTGGGAGGTGTTGTTAAGAGTCATCATCAGACTGTGGCTCATACAGGAACCACAGTACTGATGAAACACAGGTCTCTGCAAAATATCCCAACACACACATACTGATTTTCTTCAAAATATCCCTCCACACTGTCCCTCTCCATAATATCACTCACACTGCCCCTCTCCAAAATTCCCCAACACACAGTGCCCATCTCCAAAATATAATACTCACCTACACACACAAACTGCCTTTTTGCAAAAATACCCCCTACACTGCCCCTCTGAAAAAAGTAACCCCCACTCTGTGCACTGTGCACTCTTTCACAATTGTCCCTTCATTAAATGCCCTCACAGTAGCATAAAACCCCTCCCCCATCCACAATGATAAGGTATTTATTCTTTGACTCCTTGATGGAGCACCTACTATTGTCCATGCCGTCTCCACTGCCTCTGCTTTAGTGCCAGCAGCAGTGTGATAAGGTCACAGAGTGATGACTTCATCACTCTCCTGCACATCGAGCTCAGGACAGTGGGTGCTCTTCTACCCCAGTCCTGGTGCCACAGCACTCAAATGTATTGACATCTGAAAGACGCTAATACATTTGAATACAGGTAGAAGGGAGTGGCGTCTTCTAAATAGGACCGTGGGTCCCAGGAAGTGCTTTAGCGAGCTGCATGCAATTCACGAGCCATATATTGTGTAAAAGTAATTTTTTATTTCCATCAACATCCTGCAATTTGTGGTCAGTTTTGAAAAAAAAAAAAATACAAAACATAATAAATATATACATTTAGCAAGGAAATATTGTTAATATATGTAATAAAACATAAAAGTGAATTGGAAACCAATTTATTTGAGTTTGGCACAGCAGTGAATGTTTTTTCTTTTTCGTTATCATCGGATGAAAGCACAAATGCAGTCCCTTATTAATTAATACTATTAATTAATACTATTGAGTTTTGAATTTCAGGAAATTGCAAAGCTCAGCACTCAAAGGGAGCCTCACCCTTGGAGAACAACTTTAAGACAATTTGTATTCTTTATTGTCTCTTTTTCTAAGCTCCTTTCAGCAGATTTGTAGCCACAGACCACATCAAAGTTGAATGTGCAGAAAACTAAAGAGCCTATGAATGGGTAGTCCACTACCGGACAACACTAGCTTATTTACGTCATGGACCTATTTAAAATAAAAATGGTATATACTCACCTCCCACAGCAGTGCCATTTGAGTGAGCTTGCTGCTACTATTCCCAGGTGGGTCACATGACAATGTTGTGTCATGGGTCCGATGCAGCCGATAGAAGGCTACTGGTTCACGGCAGCCTTTATTATTTTGTCAGCGCAGTCATCCAATTGACACATTGACTAGCTAAAGCCGAACAATGACCATATCATTATTATATGACCTGATAGAACTCATAGCACCAACATTGTTGGAATCAGCCTCTGTGGGAGATGATATACATTTTAATTTTTATTTTCAAATGGGGCCCTGAATTGCAGAGGACAACCCTTTTTAAGCTAAACAATGTAAAAAAAAGTAATCAAACCTGTCACCAACAGCACTCTGCTGTCCCCAATCGTCAGGACAATTATGCGATTGACCAACGATTAATGGACGGGGCTGCAGCTGTTTCCACTACTAGGCCGATTATAAGGGAGCACACAGTGAGACTGTAGTATATATCTGACCGATTCCAATGCATGGAATATATATACCTCATTACTGTCACTACAAATCCCCTGGATAATACCCCCCCAAAAAATAGCTTCCACCACTAATTCCTTAAACAGGCCAATTGGACATCTATTTCAGATAGCGTATGGCTTCACAGTGCAGTTTATAGAGGAAGAGGACAAAGCTGTTACATTTTATATATTTAATCCAAAAGTAGGCAGTGTTGATAAAAATGTGCAAAAGATGTTACAAAGGGGAACAAAACAGTACCATGATATATACAACTACATTAAATAAAAGGAATAAACAAAATAAAATTACTAAACCTGATGTCACTGCAATGGCTTAAGAGCTGAGAGGATGGAGGTACTCCTTAGAAAAAAGACAGAACTCACGGAAAACTGTACCTTCCAAGGACTGACCAAAGTCCAAACCCACTTTCTGCTTTTTATTGCATCAAAGGTACACCCACATAGCTCTCTTTGATGAGCTTATGTGGGGGCTGTTTGTGGGATGTGCTCGACCCTTCACAATTTTAGCAGATCCAAAACTTTCAGGATATTTTTACTCCTGAAGATCCCAGGTGGAGGGTATTGTGGTCATGTTTCCAATAACAATTTTACCTTTCTATAGATAGGAAATATGATATGTTTATTGTCATCCATCTACTTGATTTTAGTTTGGGGCTGATGCACAGGTCTCACAGTAATGTAAAAAAATGCAGTACATTCACCATTCTGTCCTGACACTAAACATATATCTCCCACAACTATATTATCTATGCAAACCTCAATTTTCATAACATTGCTAGGGCTCAGAAAAGCCTGGTTGCAGTCTTTTTGGAAGTTCAGCAGAGCTGACTGGAGAGGTGACAGACGTGAGGCTTTTTCAAGCCTTGGATATACAAATTCCAGTTTTAATTACCTGTCCACACCAGGAGGTCCAGCTTCAATTAAATGGAAGCATCTTCTCTCTTTACCCACAATTGCAAAACTGATTTTTAACCCTAAATAAGTAAAAAAAATATGAACATTTATTGGTCAAAATGAAAGTTCATTTCATCAAACTGGCCGACGATAGTTTGTTATGGATAAAATGGTCTATTTCATTCTAGCTTGTGCCACTGTATATGAGTTCTCTTTGCAATCATGGTACACTTCACCAGTCTTATAGCAGTTATTCTTTTTGCTTTTATCTTTTTGCCTACATAGAGTAGTGTGCATAGTAATAGGTACTTAGGTTCTGTATGTGATAAAGTATTTTCTATGTTTTTTATTTTTGCTAGATTATATTGGCATTAGGGTAAACCCAACTGTAAACCATGCCGTTGTCCTATATAAAGTGCACAACACAAAATCTGTCCTGCCATGTTCCAAAACAAAAATATGCTTTCTTTATGGATTGTGTTTATTTTTCCCTCATCCCAGCTAAATTTAATTTGCCCCACTGACCTCAGATATCTTCCAAATTACTCATTATTTAAAGAATACGATGCATTCTTTGAACATGGATTCCTCTGGAGTGTCCATAAATAAACCAAGAATATAGAACAGATGTTCAGGAAAGACAACACTGAATAACTATCTCTATATTTCAGTGTGCAGTAAATATATGTAAAAAATAAAAAGTAAAAAAAATCTTTTTGACTGTTTATTAACTCCTGCTGTTCATATAGTTAAAAATAAATAGATCACTTGAGAAATGCAACAAGTACGTGATTTTGTTTTATAGGATCCAATTTACGTCATGTATAATGCATGAAAAGAGAGACGTTATGGAAAGTAATAGTTATAGAAGAACAGCGATTTTATGGAAAGACTGACTCATGTATGAGGTGAAGTTTGTATCATTTGCCTTTGGATTTCAGCACCAATGTGTAAGCCACCTTCGTAAATATAGCAAATACATAGCTTCCATTTGTCTGTGATGTTTTTTTCATATGAGGAGTAGAAATTATTAGGGTGAAGTTTTAAAAAATGTTCCACATTTTTGACAATGGAAACATGAAGATTCCAGTTGGAAATCACTTCAACCACATATGAAGCTGTTCTGTTGTTTCACATATATCAGTTCATTTTAACATTTTACAGCATTTTATTTTTATTTAACAGTTTTATTTAAATACATTTGGATTTGATGGATATGTACCTCGTACTACCGACTGACCTAAGGCTGAACAACTGTTGGACTTTCACCACTGGGTTATCAATAGTGATGGGCGTACCCGCAGATGCCCAGTATCTGCGGGTCCAACCAAGTTTAGAAGGAAAACCCGGTTCTGGCTTAGAATTGATCCCAGATATCTGCCTGGACGCCGGTCCCCATATAAGTCTATATGGACACAAATACGGCGCTTTAAAATGGTGGTAGCAGGCATAGAGATTTAGAGCAAGCACGTTATACTTACCAGTCTCCTGCACAGCTGTAACGCTACTTCCAAGGCCACTCATTACCTCATGCATATTCACTGCTTCCCCGCCCATCGACCGTCCCAACATCTCTGATTGGTTGCAGTCAGACAGCGCTCCCACCCTGTATGACAGCTTGTCTGACTGCTTGCAATCACAGGCATTGTGTGTGTCCCTATCATGGTATAAAAATAAATGAAAAAAAATTGGTGTAGGTTCCCCCCATATTATGATACCCAGCACAAATAAAGCATACAGCTACAGGCTGTAGTCCCCAGCTATGTTTTTATCTTGGCCATGTATCAAAATAAGAAGGACCACAGGCGGATTTTTCATTATTATTATTAGTTAATTAAACAATTTAAAAAATGGGTGTTCAGTCCCCCACAATTTTGATATTCATCAATGGTAAAGTCAAAACCTGGGGCTGTTATGCTCAGGCTGGGGAGAACCCATAGTTATTGGGCCCCCCAGCATAAAAATAGCAGCCTGCAGCCACCCAGGGTTGTCGCATCCATTAGATGCGACAATCCTGGAACTTTACCCGGCTCATCTCAATTGCCCTGATGCAATGGAAATTAAGGTAATAAGGGATTAATGACAGCTCACAGCTACCACTAAGCCCTAAATTAGTAATGGGAGGCATTTATGAGACCCCCCCCTACTAATCCGGGGCCGGCACTTAGGTACTTTTGAATTTGCTCGGATCCGGACTTTTACAGTCCGGGTCACCCATTACTAGTTATCAAGCATTTGAACCAATGCCATCCAGTGAAAAGAAGAGATGAGCGGTTCAGGTAAAATTTGAATTCCCCTGTTCATGCACAATTTACAAGGAAACTCAATTTGCAGATTTAATATATTATGCTTTGTTGTCACTCTTCAGACCTCAGAGTATGTTATACATAAAATGTAAAAAATAATTCTACTTATCTTTCTGCTCACCCTTTTATTTTCTCCCAACACTCCCTGCCCACTGTCTGGTCCTTTTCTCCTCTATCACGTTGCGTCTCCGACCTGAGATTCACTCTAGGCGGGCCACAGAGTCAACTAAGCGTGTGCAGTCATCTATGTGGCTTGCACCCAAAACTTGCAATTGGATATTCACATTAGGACACATTAGGACAGGACTTTCAGCTGCAAGTAATGCCTGTTCGTGGTCAGAACTCAGAACCAAAGTGAATACTGGATGTGTAATGTATATGTCCAACTATACAGAATTGTAACATTTAATGGTCTGAACATAATACAGCTGCTTACTAGGGGACAAAATAAAAGAGAGCATACAAACAGGACAGCATAGGATCGCACCTGCTGCTTCTGTGAGGTAAAACATTTCCCTGCTTTTTTAAAAAACACGTTTAACGTCACAGGAAGAATCAGCTGCGATCTGAAGTATATATGTGAGTATATATGTCTATATACTCACTTTTGTTTCCTTTCCTGCCCAGGAGGTGAGATATGATCAGACCACGTCCCTGTACGGTCAGACACGGACATTACACAGCACATAGGAGAGACACATATATAAGATTATCTCAGCAAAGGAACATTTTATTTTAATACATCCAATTGTGGAACTTATTTTTCTTCCAATATGTATTTAGAGAAATGTACATTGTTCATGGGAAAACCACTTTATAGTCAGTATTGAAAAACAAGATAAGTTGCTGCTTTCATTTAATTTGAGTTTAAAAGTAAATGACAAAAAAGATTAAATTGTCCGTCATATCCAATATCTATTTTTTCTAACAATTGGATTCATTGAATGTGCATTATGTCAACCATGATCCTCAGAATTAACTTGGCCCTGCAACTCTCTAGTTCATTGTCCTTACACCTTTAGTTAATTAGCAAGGAGTTTAATAGATTTCGCTAGATACTTTCTGTGGTTATCTCCTGTAGTTTTAAAGTTATATTAAATAATACACCTGGAGGTATACAGTATATCTTCTGCTGCTGTAATACAAAGGAGTCTTGTCTCTTGCTTTGTGTCTAATGACAGAGACAAATTAACCAGAGGAAATGACACTTTCTACCCATTAAGTTCTGTCAAAAAATGTAATAAGCAAACTGAAGAAATTGAGTCTCAAGTCCAATATTTCCAGTTTTTCCACAATGACAGTAGTCTTTAGATTGTAATTGTTTTACCTTTTTTATTTTTTTATTTTTATACTTTTTGCTCACGTATGAGTGTGGCTAACAATCTATGGAATCTAAGTGAATTACTTTACTAAAATAATCTAAATTATATAAGATAATAATTACATAAATATGAATAATGATATATAATATGGTAATATAATATAATTACATGATAAAAATAATAACAGCTAGATTTAATTAATATTTGGATTCATTTCCCTTACATTATAATTTTTTTTTCTCCTGTAAATTAAATAGATATTAATTTGTTGCAGCTTCATTTGGTTAAATTTATAGAGGTTTCCTTAAAGAACAAACTTATGCATCTAAATTTATAAAGGATCTGTCACCAGGACAAAAGCGGTCAGTTTTCAAAATCTTATATTCTCACTGCTCCGCTTAGTATACCATTTTTTCTTTTTTTTTTTTTTTTTTGATCCTTCACATGGTTCTAGAGATATGGTCCTTTTTATTAATTAGTGCTAATTTTATGGTCTTTGCAAAGGGGACAGTATTCAGAGATTAATATTTTGGACAACTCAAAGATATCTGCACCAGATAATCCAGTAAACCACGTCCCCTTAGTAAAAAAAATTACCACTAAATAAAAAGCCTCATATCTCTGTAACCATGTGGAAGATTTATAAAATTTTGAACTATGACAGGTCCTCTTTAGGTATACAGTTCCTATGAAGAGCAATGTGCTTCTATATTTACAGACTCCAAATATCAAACAAAATGTTTTGCTCCTGCATTCATACTTCCCTTTATCTCCATCGTCTCCTAAAGGACGCTTTACACGCTGCGACATCGCTAGCGATCGCACCCGCCCCCATCGTGTGTGCATCACGGGCAAATCGCTGCCTGTGGCGGACAATATCAGTTGTGCGCGTCACACGCACATACCTTACTAACGACGTCGCTGTGGCCGGCGAACAAACTCTTTTCTAAGGGGGAGGTTTGTGCGGTGTCACAGAGACGTCACACAGCATGCCACCAATAGAAGCGGAGGGGCGGAGATCAGCCGCATTAACGACACTCCCACCTCGTTGCCGGAGGACGCAGGAACGCTTTTGTTTGTTGTTCCCGGGGTGTCACACGTAGCAATGTGTGCTGCCTCAGGAACAACGAACAACCTGCGTCCCAGGAGTCCAACGATATTTGGGAAAGGAACGACGTGTCAACAATCAACAATATTTGAGGTACTTGGGATCGTTAGTGGTCGTTCGTAAGTGTCACACGCAACGACGTCGCTAACAACGCCGGATGTGTGCCACGATTTCCATGACCCCAGCGATATCTCATTAGCAATGTCGTTGCGTGTAATGGGGCCTTAAGTCTTCCCAATCTGATGTATGTAATCAAGAAGTTAAGACACATGGAATAGAGAATCTCCCCAAGATCAGAGTCAGACCACTCCTTGTTTGTAGTTTGTTACCAGAAAGCCACATGGTTCTGCCTATAATCTGTAGCTAAAAATGGTAGGAAATTTTCAATCATGATCCTGGAGTGTAAATACTTCTTAAATGGGGTCTAAAAATGACAACTGGTGTGATTGCAAATCGAACAACTTTCTAAGGCCTTGTGCACATGCTGCTGTTTTTGCTGCTTTTTTAGTTCAGTTTTGGGTGCAGTTTGTGGTCCTAAATTGCATGTGTGACCTTCCCCAGCAAAGTCTATGAGAAATTTGAAAGACTGTGCACACGTTGCTTTTTTTTGCCTGCAGTTTTGGGTGCAGAAAAAAGAAGTAGCATGTCACTTCTTTTATGCGTTTTTCCCTGCGCTTTGCCATTGACAATGTTAAAAAAACGCAGGCAAAATCGCACCAAACATGGCAAAAATGCACTGAAAACACAGCAAAAATGTATGCATTTTTTAATGCATTTTTTTCGGCCAGAGGTTTGTTTTTCTGCCAAAGGGTACGTTTTCTGCTGGAGAAACAAAACCGCAGTATGAGCACATAGCCTAAATAGTCTTTATTAAAAATGTTCACAGAGAATGAATTGTTTTGTAAAGTGAAAATGGTAGCGTCCCAGCTTAGGTGAGATATCCAACGTGCTTTTTTATTATGCCATGATGCAACGTTTCTATCTCTTTAGGTTTAAAGCATGCCTGAGAAAGAACTAAAGAGGCCGAAACGTTGTATTATGGCAGAATAAAAAAGCACGTTGGATATCTCACTTATACTGGGACGTTGCTATTTTCACTTTATATGGCTATATCTGAGTGGGTGCCATGGATTTTCGACGGGCGTCTCCTTATGAGCTATTTGCCTGGTTCATGTCCCTGGTTAAGAGTGTTGTGGATTGTCTTTCTTGGACAACATAGATTACTTGTTTTGTATTAAGAAGAAGGAGAGGAGCAGTTCCTGGGAGTGGGTTGGAGATGAAAATCACTTATTTTTCAGCATCAACATCCATATAGCTTGGAGATCTCTCAGGTTCTGCATGCTGAAGATAAAGCAATTTGAGAGGGAAGCTATGCTTTAGCACTGGAGGGCTAGTGAAGGCAGTAGCATTTTCACATCCAGCAAAGCAAATGACCACATGAGAAAAGTCTGAACCTGGGAGTAGGCTCAAGATATTGTGGAGAGTCTGAAAATGGACAAAGGAGTGAAGATTGTAACACAAAGCTTACAAATTTCTAGGTATGGGGCCGGCCATACAAATTATGTGGATGCTGGGCAAACGATGCTTCTGCCGATCAAACTGCCAACAGCCATCTGTCTCTCACATTGTTCAGCCTAGGATTTCTATCTTCTCTATAGCCTGCTTTACACGAGACGATAGATTGTGCGATAGTACAATCGATCGTAGCCGCCCCCGTCGTTTTTGCGTCACGGGCAATTAGTTGCCCATGGCACACAAACTCGTTTAACCCCCGTCACACGTACTTACTTTCCGGACGACCTCGCTGTCGGCGATGAACGTCCACTTCCTGGAGTGGGCGGGACGTTCGGCGTCACAGCGACGTCACACGGCAGGCGGCCAATAGAAGCGGAGGGGCAGGGCATTAAGCCGTCGGGTGCCGTGGGAGGCAGGTAAAGCTGCTGTTCATCGTTCCCGTGGTGTCACACGGAGCAACATGTGATGCCACGGAAACGATGATCAACCGCCGCCATTTTAATTAAACAATTTTATGAAACCTAGCGACGAGTACACGACTCACGATTTGTGAGCGATACTGCATCGCTAGGAGGTGTCACACGAAACCACGTCGTACGGTATGCCGGATGTGCGTCACGAAAACCGTGACCCCAACGACATATCGCACAATCTATCGTCTCGTGTAAAGCCCGCTTATGGGAAAGCCACTGGCTATCTTGTTCCCGGCAGCTTATTATTATTATTTATTATTATTATTATTATTTATTATTATAGCGCCATTTATTCCATGGCGCTTTACAAGTGAAAGGGTATGCGTACAACAATCATTATCAGTAGATAACAGACTGGTACAGGAGGAGAGAGGACCCTGCCCGCGAGGGCTCACAGTCTACAGGGAATGGGTGATGGTACGATAGGTGAGGATAGAGCTGGTTGCGCAGTGGTCTACTGGACTGAGGGCTATTGTAGGTTGTAGGCTTGTTGGAAGAGGTGGATCTTGAGGTTCCTCTTGAAGCTTTCTACGGTAGGGGAGAGTCTGATGTGCTGAGGTAGAGCGTTCCAGAGTATGGGGGATGCACGGGAGAAATCTTGTATGCGATTGTGGGAAGAGGAGATAAGAGAGGAGCAGAGAAGGAGATCTTGTGAGGATCTGAGGTTGCGTGCAGGTAGGTACCGGGAGACTAGGTCACAGATGTCACAGATTATCTCCTTTAGAACAATTAGATTGGTAGTCTGAAATCAGATATGCGCTATCCTCATCTCCCCCTGCCATCAGTCAACT
Organism: Anomaloglossus baeobatrachus; assembly: GCF_048569485.1. Classification (NCBI taxonomy): domain Eukaryota; kingdom Metazoa; phylum Chordata; class Amphibia; order Anura; family Aromobatidae; genus Anomaloglossus; species Anomaloglossus baeobatrachus. Next base: position 514,217,649 of record NC_134358.1, read on the forward strand.
GGCGCCCCCATACACATTAGACCATCCGCCGTCCCGGTTAATGGCGAGTTCAGCCATCATTATTCTAATGTGTTTGGAGGCCTAAAGAAAGACAACTATTACATAGTATGAACTTTGACTAGACAGTCGCTCCCAATTTATCAAACAGCCTGTGGAACCTTGACAGATTTGGCAAAGCATAAAACAAAGTTCTTTTGTACAATTTGCACTACAAATTCTGGCTCAGTTAGGTTAATAAATGTCCCCCATTTAGTATGTGTACATTAATATGGATAATGACGTGGAGGCACACTGTGTTCCTATATCAACACTAAATTACCAAAGCATAGAACAAGAGCAAAGAACTATTTCTGAAGGGCAACTCTGTAAAACTAGTCAAAATACCATGGTTAAATTTAGACTTTTAGTAAATATTCAAGTATGCGTATATTTATAGAATATAAAATACAGCTAAAGTTTGTGGACAAAGCTTAATACTACACAGCAAAAATAAGACTCACGGCACATACAATCATTATGTTTGCTGTTAAGGGTCTTCATCAACTATATGCGGAACACTACACTATAGATATCCGAGCACTCGAACAGATGGGTATAGGCATCGCAATTTACTTTCGATAAAATGAAGAGCTTGTTACCCATATTTTATCATAAAATATCCAAGTTTCCAATTTTTAGCTTTTTTTCATTACATGAAAATTTTGTAAATAAAATTTTGAAATATTTGTTAGTGTTTTCAGTGGAATAACATGATATATACAGTTTTGTATTTTGTAATTCTTTCGTTTTAAAAAAGTTTTAAAAAATATGACCAAATAAAAAAACTAAAAGTTCAGATTAGCCCCCTCTCACTACATTGAAAATAAAACAGTTAAAAAAAATTATTTACACATATTTGGTATGGCCTCTTTCAGAAATGCCCAATCTATCGAAATATAAAATCAATAATCTGATCGGTACACGGCATGGCGACAAAAAAATTCCAAATGCCAAAATTACGTTTTTTGGATGTCACAACATTTTTTTTACTATGCAGCAACATAAAAAAAAATAGTCACACAAAAAATGGTGACACAATTAGAGGATGTTTTTGTTCAGAATTTTTTTTTAACTACTAAAGTATAAAAACAACTATACAAGTTTGTTATCTCCGTACTTGTATTGACCTGTAGAATCATGTTTCCAGGTCACATTTGTGCACATTGAGGAATGTTCAAAAGAAACCTAAAAAAAGTGTTGCTAAATTGAAGTGTTAATAATAATAATAATAATAATAATAATTATTATTATTATTATTTATTATAGCGCCATTTATTCCATGGCGCTTTACATGTGAAAAGGGGTATACATAGTAGGGACTAGTACAATAATCATGAGCAATACAAGGTACAGACTGGTACAGGAGGAGAGAGGACCCTGACCATGAGAGCTCACAGTCTACAAGGGATGGATGAGGATTCAGTAGGTGAGGGTAGAGATGGTCATGCGGTGCTATAGCGGACTGAGTGTTGTGGCAGGTTGTAAGCTTGTCGGAAGAGATGGGTCTTCAGGTTCCTTTTGAAGCTTTCCAAGGAAGGTAAAAATCTGATATGTTGTGGCAGAGCATTCATTCCAGATTATGGGAATGCACAGGAGAAATATTGGATGTGGTGGTGGGAAGAGGAGATAAGGGGGCTGGAGAGGAAATCTTATGAGGATCGAAGCGTACATGCAGGTTAGTATCGGGAGACAGGGTCACAAATGTAAGGAGGAGAGAGGTTGTGGATGGATTTATAGGTCATGATTAGAGTTTTGAACTGGAGTCGTTGGGCATTGGGAAGCCAGTGAAGAGATTGGCAGAGAGGAGAGGTCGGGGAGTAGGGGGGGACAGGTTGATTAGTCGGGCAGCAGAGTTTAGAGTAGATTGTAGGGGTGTAAGACTGTTAGAAGGAAGGCCACAGAGCTGAAGGTTGCAATAGTCCAGGCGGGAGATAATAAGGGCATGCAGTAGGGTTTTTGCAGCTTCTTGGGAGAGGAATTGGGAAAGGGTTATTTGTTGCCATTTCACTTCACCTTTAATTTTTTCCATTTTTCAATACATTTAAGTGTTATATTATAACGTGAATGGTTTCATTGAAAACTACAACTTGTCCTACAAAAAAGCGCTCATATAATTATGTTGACACTAATGTAAAAAAAAATATGACTCTTGGAAGAAGAGTAAGTAAAGCGCAAAACCAATAAAATTGTCTGGTTACAAAGGGTTTCATCTCTTAAGAGCACATGGTGCACTCCCCAAACTTTTGAGCCATGAGAAAAATAAAAATGTAAAGTAATCATTGTATCTTATAAAATAGAAAAATAATTCATACGTCCTTCAATCTGTTCTACAGACTATTATGTATCATCTACCCACACGTTTATTGCAGTCAATTACTGATTGTAGCAGGTCAGTGCAGCAGCCATTGATTGACTGCAATGGTCACTTGGGTAAACAGCTTGTGAATAGTAAAAGAAGTACTGAGTTTGGCGGAAACTGGAGTAAATATGACTTCTTTACTCAAAACATTTTTTAAAAAATATTCTCATAACTAGACTCCCCCTTTAAGTCTTAAATGGTTTGCAACTTTGTCTCATAATGACATCTATAAATTCTCTCCTTTAAAGCCAGGGAAGAGATATGACCAGCAATTGGAAAAATAAAATGAATAATTAGGACCAATTTACTGGTATTCAGATGAGTGTAAGACGCGGCAATGGCTGGAAGCGGGGTTGGAAATCGCTGTTCATACTGTTTGAAGATGTTGTGTGGGAAAGGAAGTGATTTAGAATCCAAGAAAATGAAAAGAGAGGGGAATTGTTTTTCTTCTCTACATCCCAGCGGGGAATGTCACCAGATGAATCTCAGCATCTCGCCCACATTTAGGTCAGCAGGGTGATTTAAGAACAGCACTTCTCTACCTGATGTGCATTGAATGTTAAGGTCAACATTACACAGCAAGAAGAGTCCAGGCATGATCCAGACAAAGCTTTACATGGAGCTCATGGGTTCTTAAAATTCAAACCAGACCTCATCTGCTGGACGTGACTCGGAAATACAAGGATGTAGCCATAGTAAAGTTATTGTGGGAAAACCTAGGAATACGTGCAGTTTGAGCTCGCTAAGCAAGTTCAGTAAAACTCGAAATATGTATAAAAAGAGTATTCTCATATATATACTTTATATTTTCCAGGAGATATACGTCGTATATTTATAGAGGTGACAAACTTTAGGTTAAATAGGAGGAAAAAATATCGGCACATCCAATGTAAAATCATTTTTTTCTTTATTTACACATGGTATTAAAAAAATACATCCATATTTAGAAGACCCTGACGCGTTTCCAACGCAAAAGAGCGTCCTTAATCATAGGCTGTAAAGTATAAGTTAGTAACTGTAAAATATTCCCTAATACTTATATTATAATATGTTATAATTATATATAATTCTGTGATTAATGTTTTTTTTATAGAGCTTGGTGCTCCATATTTATAAAAAAAATATAAAACTAACTGCAGCTGTCACACTATGTACAGGGAAGTACCCAGTGAACAGTGAAAGGGAAGAGAAGATAGACCCCGTGTCTAAGGGTGGGAGAAATGGTGATTGCTGACCAAGCCTACAGGGTGCTTTACACGCTGCGACATCGCTAGCGATCTCGTTAGCGATGTAACATGCCAGATCGCACATACGATTTGTCGAGATCGCACATGTGACCGTTGCTACAAAATGACCTATGTGCAAATCGCTAGCGATGTTGCAGCGTTTAAAGCACCCTTACCTCTGGGCCCTTGCTTCCCTCACCATCCTAGATAGGTTCTGCACCTATTCACCAAGCAGGATACCTGGCCTTTGACTGACCATGATCTGGATCCTACATAGGGAACAGATGGGATGAGCTCTTAGTCAACCCTACTAGGAGGTAAAGGACACACAGGGATAACAACCAAGGGAAAATTAGAACTTACCTCCAAGAAGATTCAGAGAGCAACAGGCAAAATGTAGCAAAATTACACCAGACGATTGCAAGCTGACTGCTTGCACTCAGTATCTGTAGGTAGTTAGAGCTATCAACAGCACAGACCAGAAGTGAACGAGGGAATTTAAGGGCACAAACGGAAGTGCTGATAGAAACAGCTGAAAGGGTGAGGAACTCTGCAGTCCTAAAGGAAAAGGGATGAACCCCAAGCAGAGAGATACATAAAATACCATATACATCAAGCAGGAATTATAGAAGATCAGGGAGTAGCTTGCGCAGCCAAACGCTCCAGCCTTCTATAGCCGCACACCACAGAACTGTCTGTCACCCATGACACAGCCGTGACAACAGCACTCAAATATGTTAAAAGGTGGAAAAAGGTATTCCCCGATAAAATGTTCCAATGTTCCAAAATGTGTCAACCATATAACTATAGTAGATTCAGTAGCAGAATATGCAAAATTACAATACATATACAGGCTATGATGTGATAACTAGCAAAATATTTAAAGTACTGAATGAATGTAAGCACAGCACATACAAAGATGGCCAGTTATTACATGTCTCATAGTGGCCACGCCCCTTTTAATTTTCTCAGTTTCATTAAGCTCTTGAGGCAGATTCTTAGGAAGATCTGTGTCTGGCCCATAAATCGTAAAACATCATTTACATATTGAGAAAAATGTGAATTTTGCTGCAATGAGACATTGGATCACAGATATCAAGGTATCATTTTATCCACCTTTCCATGACCCACAAGCCCATATAGGCAGCTTAGGAGGTCTGGTCCCAGTGACAGGTGCTCCTTAAGTGAATAACAGTGAAGTCATTCATATTAAATATTACTTATATTGGCCTTGATAACCAATAATATCCCTTTTACTACATGACACATATGTTCTTCCATGGAATGTATTCACAGCTAAAACAGACATACATCAAGATATAGAGAACTTGGCAAATACAGACGGTTTTGTTGTAGATTTACACATGTAAGTATTAAACCAGACGTAACCTGACTAAATGAACAGCAAAAGTCACATTACAGTTTATAAATTCCCCGTGGTCTTGTAGTTTCACATTGTGAGCTTTCTGATATTATTTGTACTGAAAATGATGGTTACATTATTCATTTTTAGATATATATATATATATATATATATATATTTATTTATTTATTTATTGCATTTTGTGGTTGTTTGAGGAATGAAAACCTACAATGTATTTAAAAATATGCAACAGTTTCTCCATTCCTTTATACTGCTAGAAATTTGTACAACCAGCATGTAGACTCATTTTTGGTAACCCCCCAATTAAGAGCACCCCCCATTGTAGTCTTCTTTAGTAGTCCCCCTCCCATAATAAACATTGGTCTTCTTTAGTAGTTTCCCAACAAACTAGTTTGGACCACTAACAGTAAAAAAGTCCCTTAATCTCACCTCTTCCCACTCGTCAATGGGATGGGTGGGTCTTCCTAACTATATGAGTTATCTTTCATTGTAATCTTAACTGCGATGATTAAAATATGTGCTTTCTATATGTTTAAATAGTGGGTTGGAAAATAAAAAGAAAATATGTTTAACTACTTTTGGACTGCCCATAGACTATAAACATCCAGATGGTCCACATTTCACTCTGCACTGACATTCTAAAACATCAATGCAGAGTAAGCTACTTGCAAGAAATCTTGCAGCTGTGAGGGTGGGGTGCTTTCTATCAGACACAGCCAGTCTCCCCACAGAAAAGGCAAACATAGTGTATTAAGGTGGTGTCACACACAGCGACGACAACAATGACGTTGCTGCTACTTCACCATTTTCTGTGACATTGCAGTGACGTCCCGTCTCTGTCGCTGTGTGTGACATCCAGCAATGACCTGGCCCCTGCTGTGAGGTCGCCGGTCATTGCTGAATGTCCAGCCTTTTTGGTCGTCGCTCTCCCGCTGTGAAGCACACAAATGAAGCGAGCAGGGAGCAGGAGCCGGCATCTGGCAGCTGCGGTAAGCTGTAACCAGGGTAAACATCGGGTAACCAAGGGAAGACCTTTCCCTGGTTACCCGATATTTACCTTCATTACCAGCATCCGCCGCTCTGCTCTCTCGCTGCCAGTGCCGGCTCCCTGTTCTCTGCACATGTAGCTGCAGTACACATCGGGTAATTAACCCGATGTGTATTGTAGCTAGGAGTGCAGGGAGCCAGCGCTAAGCAGTGTGCGCGGCTCCCTGCTCTCTGCACATGTAGCACAGCGATGCGTGTTGTTATAATCGCTGCTGCGTCTGCTGTGTTTGACAGCTAAGCAGCGATCATAACAGTGACTTACAAGGTCTCTGTTGCGTCACAGAAAATGGTGACGTCACAGCGACGTCGTTGTCGCTGTCGCTATGTGTGAACCCAGCTTTACTGTACCATGTTTGCATATAGGATCTTTGCATACACAATGCTGAATCAGCATTTGTGTAAACAGATTAGGAAGCACTGAAAAAAGCACTTCCTCCTCTGAACCCAGTGATCATATGATCACTGGATGTAGTCAGATAGCGGTAGCTGCTGGGTCTAACCAGCTTTGTTAAGCAGCAAGGAGGCTGAGACTCCCCTGTAATTGCAGTTGTAGGATAGGCTGACTTCTTGGTGATAGCGCCGCATAACCCCTTCCTGCCTACCTATATCTTCACTGTAATTGGGGTTAAAATACCAGCCCCAGTTACAGAGGAAATCAGGAACAAAAATAAGTATTAATGTGTTAAAATGCTACCAAAGTTCTTTTATGGTCTCTATAGGGGGCACAATGTGTGAAATAAATGAAAAAAAAAAGAAAATATTTTAAAAATAAGAAAAAAACATCACCAGTTCCAAATCACTGTTTTTTAGCCCCATCCCATAAAACAATTTGTCCAATATATAAAAATAATTGCTATGGAAACAGGAACACAATTTAAACTGTTTTAGCGGTCTTTTGTGGTGGTAAAAAAATGCAAAGAAATGTGAAAATTAGACACATATTTCTTATTTTCCTGTACATTTGTCTAATAAATTCAACTTCAATTAAAGGGAACCTGTCACATAGAATATGCGTTCTGACCTATCAGCAGTCGCATGTGTGCCCTAATTACACCTCCCTACCCATCCCTGTGTTATAAAATTGTATAATATGAAAGTAATAAAAAACGTTTTATTACCTTCACATTTCCAATGTAAATAGCAGGGAATGTGGTCACAGGGGTGGCGCCTTGCCCTACATACTTTCCGTGGTATCACGCCTCTGTGGGCGTGATACCATGGAGTCACATGAGCGACGTCAACCATCACTCATTCTATCCTGCGCACGTTTACACTTACTATTGCAACAGGCTTCTCTTCCGGGTTCTCCCCGGTTAGGTACACCTAAGCTAAACCAGAAATCCTTGTTGCCTTCCCCAGGGGCTGATGTCCACACCAGGGGGTGGAGCCAGGCGGTTGGTCTCCACCCACCAAGGAGTTCACAGTCCTGGAGGAGGGAAAACTGGCAGATAAGTTTTGGAGGAGGAAGAGAAAGGAGTTAGAGTGAAGCTAGGAAAGTAGTAAAAGAAGAGCCTGAAGTTAGTCCGGGTGTGTGCCCCGGACTGAGACAGCAAGGTTAGCAGACGGCGGTGACCGTCTGCAGGAGTGGCCTATCGGAGGTGCCGTAAGGACCGTGGACGGGTGGTGGCCCGGCGGTACCGGACCGGTACACAAGGAGAAGCCAGCACCATTGGCAGGGGCCTTTCGGATCCCGGCAAGGCTAGGAGTCGCCGTGAATTTGCCAAATCCGTCAGTGAAGGGGACCCCCGGGTCTCTAAACAACTAAGTCCCGATTGAAGGCAACAGTCCAACCATATGAGAGTGACACCGCCACCGCCAAGGCACCAGTTTCTCAGGGCCAGCGCCTGCGGGCAAAGAGGGGCTCCTCCGGCCCATATCCAGGTCGGGGAGCGGGTTACCGGTGGGAACCCATCGCAACCAACAGAAGTACTAGGTGCAGGGAAAGAGACAGTCACCGTTAATTACCGGGGAAAAGCAACGGCAGCCGTCCGTGGGAACCGTCTTTCCAGCCGTGTGTTTTACCGAGAACTGTGTCAACGTCTCAGGCTGAGTGAGTGCCACCGTGCCGTACGGCACAGCGCTGCCCCCGCAACCCTGCACCTCACCAGGCCCCGCACCCGGCCTGCCATCCATCCCGACCCCATCACTGGGCCCCGGGACAATCAATCCCCTACCCACAGAGGAGAGAAATAACAACAAAGCTGCTCCCTGTCACCGCTCCCGGGATCCCCATACAGAGCAGCGGTGGTGTCCACACAATCACCACAACAGTGGGTGGCGTCACGGACAATAAATCCCCAAAACCAATCCCCCTTTTCACTCACGGGCGAGGAGCGCCACTCGAGTCCCCGGGATCCGGCACATCGCTCGAGCCACCGAGCAGCAGAGGCCGCAGCAGCAGCGGCAGCTGAACCCGAGCAGAGGGAGAGCGCAGCGTCCCCTCCTCCGCCCGTGACACACGCAGGATAGAATGAGCGACAGTGACGTTGCTCATGTGACTCCATGGTATGACACCCACAGGGGCGTGATACCACGGAAGGTATGCAGGGCAAGGCGCCGCCCCCGTGACCATATTCCCTGCTATTTACATAGGAAATATGAAGGTAATAAAACGTTTTTTATTACTTTCATATTATACAATTTTATAACACAAGGATGGGTAGGAACTTGGAAGGTGTAATTAGAGCTGATAGGTCAAAATGCATATTTTAGGTGACAGGTTCCCTTTAATGCTTTTAAAATCCCTTTATGAATCAGCCTTAGCCACTTTTTGATAAACTGTGCACATTTTAAGACTGTCTAGTCTTCCCATACATGAGGTGAACGTCAGCTGAACCTGAGACAAGCTGACCATCTGACATGTAAGAGAGTCCTTGAACTCTCCACTGACCAGATGATGTCAAGGAGGGAAGGATCGGGCATTTGAAATTGCAGTGCCAGATCCTTTGTTTTCAGAGAAGATAATTCCTTGACTTAGGTATCTGTTTGTCTCTTTCTGCTCCCTTCTCATTGAAAACACTTGAATGCTCAGCCAATCTGAATGCTCATGGATAGTGGCATGTAAACTTTGGAGCAGACCTGGTCAAAATTACTGTTGTTGTGAACAGTTAATCAGTTAACAGTTAAGAGTTCACATTCCTTTGTATTTTAGGCTCCAAACAATATTTTCATACTTTACATTTTAAAAATTACAAAATGGTAAATGGGTTGATGCAAAAGTTTGAGCACCCTTGGAAATTTGTGTGCTCTGATAATTTTGAGCAAGGTTTCAGACCTTAATTAGCCTGTCAGAGTTATGACTTGTTCACTATCATTATTAGGAAAGGCCAGGTGATGCAAATTTCACAGCTTTATAAAAACCCAGCCTCATCTAACCTTGTGCCAAAAAACAACAGCCATGGGTTCTTCTAAGCAGCTGCCTAGCACTCTGAAAATGAAAATGGTGGAAGCACACAAAGCAGGAGAAGGCCATGAGAAGATAGCAAAGCATTTTCAAGTTGACCTTTCCTCAGTTCCTCAGATCAAACTGTAATTAAGAAATTACAGTTAACAGGATCAGTTAAGGTCAAGATAAAGGTCTGGAAGACCAAGCAAAACATCTGTGAAAGCTGCTTGTAGGATTGCTAGAGAGGCAAATCAGAACCCCTGCATGACTGCAAAGACCTACAGGAAGATTTAGCAGATTCTGGAGTTATGGTACATTGTTCTACTGTTCAGAGGCACCTGCACAAATATGGCCTTCATGAAGAGTCATCAGAAGAAAACCTCTCCTGCGTCCTCACCATAAAATTCAGAGTCAGAAGTATGGAAAAGATATTGTCCTCTACTTTTACATTGATGGTCTATCCTCAGGGTAGGTCATCAATTTCTAATCGGTATGATTGGCCAGGTTTCGACACTCGACACCTCCGCCGATCAGCTGCTGTTGGTGTCTGCGGCAACAGCCAGAAATGCTCAGTTCCGGAGCTGCCCCATCTTCTGAAAGCACTGCCAGATGCTGCAAATCCACCTCCTATTGATTTTAATAGGAGGCAGGGACGTGCATTACTTCGCCGCAGCCACTATCAGTTGATAGAGCAGCTCCAGGACTGAGCATATCTGGCTGCATGTTGTCGCTGCCATCACTGAGAACAGCTGATTGTTAGGGTTGCAGGGTGTGGGACACCAGCCGACCAGACATTGATGACCTATCCTAAGCGGTACTTTACACACTACGACATCGCAAGCTGATAGTCCCCTCCCCTGTCACGGCAGCGATATCTTGTGATAGCTGCCGTAGCGAACATTATCGCTACGGCAGCGTCACATGCACTGACCTGCCCTGTGACGTCGCTCTGGCCGGCGACCCGCCTCCTTCCTAAGGGGGTGGGTCATGCGGTGTCACAGCAACGTCACACAGGAGGCGACCAATAGAAGCGGAGGGGCGGAGATGAGCGGGACGTAAACATCCCGCCCACCTCCGTCCTTCTTCATAGCCGGCGTGAGCCGCGGTGCCGCAGGTAAGCCGATGTTCCTCGCTCCTGCGGCTTCTCACACAGCAATGTGTGCTGCCGCAGGGGAATGAGGAACAGCATCATACCGTCGCAGCAGCGAAATTATGAAAATGTCGGACACTACACCGATGATACGATTACGACGCTTTTGCGCTTGTTAATCGTATCAAAAAGGATTTACACACTACGATATCGACAGCGACGCCAGATGTGCGTCACTTTCGATTTGACCCCACCGACATCGCAGCTGCAATGTCGTAGTGTGCAAAGTACCCCTAAGGCTAGGCCATCAGTGTAAAAGTAGTGGATAACCTATTTAACCCTCCGTCACATACAATATCGGTTCTAACGAGTTCACATGCAATGTGACTGTCAGGCGAAGGCTAGAAAAATACCTATAATATCTAATGTTTGCAATTTCAGTGCTCTAAAAGTAATCAGTGACCTTCATAGGGATGTAATAAAAGAGACTACACATAATCAGGTGCAAAAAACCCCAATTTACTTAACATAAAACTAATAACTCTGAAATACAAACATTTCAAAACTCCCGCCAAATAGTCCCCAGTTCGACTCTGTCAAAAACTCTACAAAGAAAATTTATGGAAACAAACTTAATTTTAAGGTACCTTAAGTACTATTAAACAAATATTCAATCAGAATTAGATCCTGAAGTTTCCCCAGAAAAATTACACTTGCAGAGCATATCTATATATATAATTGCCTTATTCTGTCTGTCTGTCTGTCATGCTCCAAAATTGTGTCACGGTGACATTGTGTCACCGTGACATGTCCTTACGGTGACACAAAGCTGATTGGCCGCTGGGTTCGCCATGGCCCCGCCCCCCCACACGGATTGGCCTCTCGCCCCGGCTGCGCCCCCACACGGATTGGCCAGCCGCTCGCCCAGGCTCTGCCCCCCCCCCACAGATTGGCCTCTCGCCCCAGCACCCTGCAGGCATTGGCAACTCACCCACGCCACACCCCGCCCCCCTCACGCAATAGACGTTAGCTCTCGCCCCCCCCCCCCCCGCATTGCCCGAACTGACACGGTCACGGAGCCACGAATCCCAGGTGAGTACTGTACTCCCCCCCTTTCCCCCCTCACCAACGGGAGCCCACATCAGCGTATGCCGCCGCCGTATGCTGGTGTTGGCTCCCGTGCGAGCGGGGGACGTGTTGCGCTGGTAACCATGCTTGCATAGTTACCAGTAAATCAAGGTCCTGCAGCGGCGGGACTTCCACACGCACAAACATAACAGCACACACACACGCATACACACACACATCAGATCGCACTCACTCTCACAAACACCTCACACACACCTCACACACACCTCACACACACATCGCATCCACACACTCACAGCATCCGGCGATATCGCTTGCTTCTCGGCCTCGATACTGTGCTGTGAGCTTCCAGGACCTGCCGGAGGATCACATGGCCAGAAGCATGTGGTATCTCCGGATGTTGTGACTGTGAGCGCGTATGTGCGATATCGTCAGTGTCTGTGTGTGTGAGTGTATGCGATCGGTTGTGTGTGAGTGTATGCGATCGGTCGGGTGTGTGTGAGTGTATGCGATCGGGTGTGTGTGAGTGGATGCGATCGGGTGTGTGTGAGTGGATGCGATCGGGTGTGTGTGAGTGGATGCGATCGGGTGTGTGAGTGTCGGCAGAGGAGCACGGCGTGCTGGAGGAGGCTGGGAGCAGAGAGGCTGATCATGGGGAAGGCTGGGAGAGGGAGGCTGATGCTGGGGCTGGGGGAGACTGGGAGGGGAAGGCTGATGCTGAGGGAGGCTGGGAGGAAGGAGGCTGGGAGGAGAGAGGCTGATCCTGGGGAAGGCTGGGAAAGGGAGGCTGATGCTGAAGGAGGCTGGAAGGAGAGAGGCTGATGCTGGGGGAGGCTGGAAGGAGAGAGGCTGAGGCTGGGAGGAGAGAGGCTGATGCTGGGGAAGGCTGATGCTGAGGGAGGCTGGGAGGGGAAAGCTGATGCTGGGGAAGGCTGGGAGGACGGAGGCTGGGAGGAGAGAGGCTGATCCTGGGGAAGGCTGGGAGAGGGAGGCTGATGCTGGAGGAGGCTGGAAGGAGAGAGGCTGATGCTGGCGGAGGCTGATGCTGGGGGAGGCTGGAAGGAGAGAGTCTGATGCTGGTGGAGGCTGATGCTTGGGGAGGCTGGGAGAGGGAGGCTGATGCTGAGGGAGGCTGGGAGGAGGGAGGCTGGGAGAGGTAGGCTGAGAGAAGAGAGGCTGATGCTGGGGGAGGCTGATGCTGGGGGAGGCTGGGAGAGGGAGGCTGATGCTGGGGGAGGGTGGGAGGAGGGAGGCTGGGAGGAGAGAGTCTGATGCTGGGGAAGGCTGGGAGGAGAGAGGCTGATGCTGGGGACAGAGAGGAGAGGCTGATGCTGGGAGGAGAGAGGCTGATGCTAGGATGAGAGAGGCTGATGCTGGGAGGAGAGAGGCTGATGCTGGGAGGAGAGAGGCTGATGCTGGGGGCAGAGAAGCTGATGCTGGGGGCAGAGAGGCTGATGCTGGTGCAGCATGGGGGATGGAGCACGATGGGGGGGTGCGCAGCATCGGGGATGGAGCATGATGGGGGGGTGCGCAGCATCGGGGATGGAGCACGATGGGGAGTTCACAGCATGGGGGATGGAGCACGTTTGGGAGTGCGCAGCATGGCGGGTGGAGCACGTTTGGGAGTGCGCAGCATGGGAGATGGAGCACGATGGGGGGTGCGCAGCATAGGGGATGGAGCACGATGGGGAGTGCGCTGCATGGGGGATGGAGCACGTTTGGGAGTGCGCAGCATGGCGGATGGAGCACGTTTGGGAGTGCGCAGCATGGCGGATGGAGCACGTTTGGGAGTGCGCAGCATGGGAGATGGAGCATGTTTGGGAGTGCGCAGCATGGGAGATGGAGCACGATGGGGGGTGCGCAGCATAGGGGATGGAGCACGATGGGGAGTGCGCTGCATGGGGGATGGAGCACGATGGGGAGTGCGCTGCATGGGGGATGGAGCACGTTTGGGAGTGCGCACCTCCCCCCAAAACACACACACACACACACACACACACACACGCGCGCGCACTGCACAACACACCACACACCACACACACACACACACACACTGGGAACCACAAACAACTGCCCTACACAGACACCCACACACACAGACAACGCTGCGCACACACAGCACCCAACACACAAACACCGCGGCACACACAAATATACGCACATACCGCACAACACACACATTGCACAAAACATACCTCTCCCCAAAACACACCACACACACACAAACCGCGCAACACACACACAACGCTACAGACACACAGCGCTCCACAAACAACGCAACACACGCAACACACATACAACACCGCTCTCACCCCCCGTCACACCCAGACAACACCCAGAACATGTACAGCCCCTACACAAACACTTGGTAACTACACACAACAACATCTATATATATATATATATATATATATATAACAAAAATCATACATGAACTACACAATACGTAAATTCTAGAATACCCGATGCGTAGAATCGGGCCACCTTCTAGTGTTGAATAAAAACATAAAATACCAACCTTATTGAGTGTGACGTGTTCACATACAATGATCCTGAGAGATTAGAGCAGTTATATCTGTCCTCCTGAAGCTCTGCAATCCAACTGTGGTACGAGGTTTCACAGAGCTGCTAGAGACAGGAGACTACCTGGAGGGAGGGGATTTTGTCACAATCTGGTGAGGAAGGAGAAATGAAAGTAAAAGAGATGTGCCTGTCAGGCCTATTGTATGTGACAGAGGGTTAATTTTATGCCTTTTAGAGATCATTTCATCTTCAACATGCTTAACTGTTCACTATAATGTTAATTTTGACCAGGGGTGCCCAAACATTTACATGTCACTGTATATGGTAATTCTGGGAGAGATAGGAAATGAACTATAAGCTGATAAGCTATAGGCTCTCACTTTTAAAGCATAGATTAAGGACCCACTCAGAGGTTTGCCGTGATGTGACAGTGGGCTTCATGCAGTCTGATCACAATGTTAAAATAAGAACCTCATGTTTTAGTTTCTTATTTTTGCCTCGCGGCATTAGATCAAAGTATGATTTTGGGATGTGTGATTCATGTCTTTTTCTCCAGGTGTACTATAGGCTGATAGTTATCTCATATATTTGATTAATTTAAGATCGCATACTCTAAAATTTGGACAGTTTTAATAAATCACGCACAATGGCCCCAATTCATCAAAATTGGCATTTTTTAAAATGTTTTTGATAAGGGTCCAGGGGTGTGTAAGATATTCCTTCCCAGACTAGCTGCACAATAGACCAGCGAAGGGAAAGCAGGGTGAGTCTTCGCTCAGTGGGGGCGCCACAGCGCTTAGGTCTAGGGTGCCAACCTCCGCGGTAAGGCAGGGCCTTTACAGGGTTCGTTTGGCCATACCCTGGTTGCACTTTTTAATATTGGACCAGGTATCCATACACATTGTTTGATTGATTCTTTCAATAGGCAGTACTAACTGTTGTGTGAAAGGGACGTAGAATTCCCCTCCCCCCTGTGGTCGCCAGTGTGTCCTCTTGAATCCTAGAGGGGTCTCCTATTTTCTTGGCGAACTTGGGATTGGGTGTCCCATCTTTTTGTGTTTTGTTTGCTTGTTTGGGTTATGTTTTAAAATGCAGTAATAAAATTAAAAATTTTAAGGGGTTTTGTTTCTTTGGTCTATAAATTTTTATAATAAGCCCTAAATGCTCCGTCATTTTCTGTCTTTTCTATTGTGCAAAAAACGTTGCGACTTGCTTTTTATGCTATTTTCTGCAGAAAATACGTTGATGGATCAGGGCCAATATGTGAAGGTATTTTTAATTATAGCAAGGGTGCTGAACCGAAAACGTCCTAGTTTAACTCAGAATTCCTTAATAGAGTATGTGATTTATTTTTTTTAACCAAACAATTCTATTTAGAGACCTAAGTGGGAATCATAACATCGAGAGCAATCTCCAAGTGGATATTGTTAACTTGCAACATATAGCCTCTATACAGCTCGGAGCCACCCTGTAGTCTTTGTAGGTAAAATTACTGATGTGTTAACTGTCAGCAAAAAATAGTATCTATCTTGTGAAGAGTTACATTGTAAGTCAATTGTATTCATTTTCTGAAAATCTTCTTGTGATAAATCCGATTTCATTTAATGCTTTTAAAATCTCCTAGGGCTTTGACTAATGATGCTGAAATTGGATGCTTTTAGGCCAATATTCTGAAGGATTTTGACGTCGAGTTGCTTTTTAGAATATTACTTTATTATTATTTAGGATAGGAAAAAAACCCAGAAACAATTAAATGATCACCAGATTTTTCAAAGTGAAAAATAATTAGCGAGTTTCTCATTAATAATAACTATTGCTTTTTGGCACGACCGCGTGTCACTGCCACCAGACTTTGATGAATAATCTAATTTATGTCTTGGTGTACAAACCATGTTTCTTTGTCAATGTTTAGACTAATAGTCTTGCTTTTTACCTTGCATCACTTTCATTAATTCTTTCTTTGTTTTTGCAGCTTAAATATTGCCAGCCGTCATTAGCTTTTGTGTTGGAGTTATCAGGGCAATGTTAGGGGCACAAGATGTAGTGGGACAAATTAGATCACTTTAGACTCTAAATTAGAGTATTTTAAAAAAAGAGTAAAGTATTTTAAATTAGACTTTAAAATTAAAGGTTTGTCTGAGATTAGACAAAATGGCCAGCTACTGATTTGTTAAAAAAGGAGCAATTTTGTATATAGGCAGTGGACAAGGAAAGGACTTTTAGCATCATCACATGCCGTATTTTGGATGCCGATGTCCTGGTAAAAATTCTAAGAATTTGTCTGAAAGTGCAGATGTTTTGTCTGCACCTTATCACATGAGTGCGGTGACTCATAGAACAGAGTGAAATTGTGCCATGTGTCATTATTTGTGTCCTTGTAACCAAAGATTCTTGCTTAATGATTAACTCTATGACCTAACCGATACTCTCGTCTCAATCTGAATCAGTTTCACTATCCGAAAAGAAACAAAGTTCCACACGCCATGGCAACACTTACATTTTTTAAATATTTTTTTAATATGCCGTTATGAAATGTAATTTTTGAAGCACTATGGCTGGTATTTTATGTGTTCATAGAGAGAATCTATCATTTCCAGAAAATCTGTTTACCCGCAGATATAGGTGTGATTTGCAGGTAATTAGCAGTGAAATCCTATTTAGCCTTACTAGTGCAGAGGTTACAGGGAGAAAATGATGTCTTCTTCTTCAGCTATTCACTTCCAGTCATTGGGGCGCTGCAGTCACTGCTCACTACAGTGATAACTCCTCTGCACTGTGATTGACAGCCTGCTTTACAGTATGTGTGTGTATCACAGTGCTGGGGAGTGATTACAGCTGAATCCGCTGCTCCAGTATAGAGGCTAAACAGGATTTAACCTGCAGATATAGGTGTGATCTGCAAGTAATTAGCAGTGAAATCCTGTTTAGCCTTAGTAGAGCAGAGGCTACAGGGAGAAAATGAAGTTTTCTTCTGCAGCTATTCACTTAGTCATTGGGGCGCTGCAGTCACTGCTCACTACAGTGATAACTCCCCTGCACTGTGATTGACAGCCTGCTTTACAGTATGTGTGTGTATCACAGTGCTGGGGAGTGATTACAGCTGAATCCGTTGCTCCTGTATAGAGGCTAAACAGGATTTAACCTGCAGATATAGGTTTGATTTTCATGTAATTAGCAGTGAAATCCTGTTTAGCCTTAGTAGAGCAAAGGCTACAGGGAGAAAATGAAGTTTTCTTCTCCAGCTATTCACTTACAGTCATTGGGGCGCTGCAGTCACTGCTCACTCTAAAGTGATACTCCCCTGCACTGTGATTGACAGCCTGCTTTACAGTGTGTGTATGCAGAGCAGGCTGTCAATCACAGCACAGGGGTATGATTACAGCTGAATCTGCTGCTCCAGTAAGGAGGCTAAACAGCATTTAACTGTTCTTTATCTGCATATTACTCCTATATATAGAGTTAAATAGGATTTCTGGATGAGACAGGTTCCCTTTATACTTAGAGTTTTCCTTTTACTAATGTGATAGTGTCACGCTCCCCGGGTCCTCACCCCCGCTCCCCGGCTCACCTGCCACGCTGCCCGCTCCTCAGCCCCCGGATTCCGTCCGTCCCAGGCCCCCTGGTCCCCGATCCCGGCGCCCGACGGCTTCCCAGGACCTGGCCGGCTCTCCTGCGTCCTCCTCTCAGCCTCCTTCCCTGGCTTCTGGCACCCGGGCGGCGCGCATGCGCGTTAGGGCGCGCGCGCGGTCACTGACCCTTTCTTAAAGGGCCAGCGTCCATTAACAGGAAATGAGGTTGAACAGGTACTGGGTATAAAAGGGGTTATTGTCCAAGGGGGCGGGGCCTGATCTTCGTGTTCCCTGAGCTAGGAGTCAGGTCTCCTGGTGTTTATGTGCCTGTACTCACCTATCTCTCTTTGTAGAGCCGTACCTGCCTCGCCATCCAGTCAGCCGTATCCTGAACCCCGCACACTGTCCGTCTGCCATCTGACAGTCCGTACCATCTCGGATCCCTGCGGTGACCCGTCATCTCGCTCCTGAGGTTCCGGACCCCGCCTGATATCATCTCGGCTTCCGAACCTGAGCTACGTCACCAGGACTACCATCTGTGACTCCGTGGTCCCAGGGACTCCTCCGCTGCCTTCACTTGCACGGACTGTTCTGCTGCCCATCAGTGCTTCAGCTGCCGGACTCCCTACCACCATCTTCGAGTTCGGTCCAGTGGATCCACCTCCTGGGTCTGCCCGACCGCCCGGCCGTGACAGATAGCATAGACAACCACTCCAGTCTTTACAACACTAGTTTTCATACAGGAACCCATGTGTATAGTACTTTCCATTTAATAGCCAATTCTTTTAGGGGTTTCCATTAGGGGTGTAACTACAATAGGTGCCAATGTTGCAATCGCACCTGGGCCCTGTAGTCCAGGGGGGGCCTAAAAGTTTCCTTTTAAAGATGAGCAAGCCTGTGGAAGTTTCTTTCGGTGGGTACGGCTGGACCGAATTTCAGTGGGTTCGGATTTGACCCAAACCTCAATGAAAGTCACTAATTGGCAGTTTGGGTTTCTGCCCCTATACAGCCAACCATAAACAGATCACTTCCGGAAGCAGCTGGGTGGGGTTTTTCATTTTTTTTTTCGTTTGGTGCACACTATATTTGATCATGCTGTTACGCACAGTGCAAGCCATTCAAACACTGCAAGCGGCTCACACCTGGCTGAGCACCGAGCATACCCGAAGCACATCGATGGTCATGCAAGTGGTCAGCATATGTAAATCATCCAAATTCTGTTTTTTGTAAAGTTGGTGTTCGGCCTGAAAACTGAACACCAAACATCAGGTTCGCTCATCTCTAGTCCATTTGGCCCATATGAATAGACCATGACTATTAAAAACCTGCAATATTTGGGGGCCCATTCGAGTTTTTGAATTGAAGCCCATGAGTTTCCAAGTTACACAACTGGTTTCCATTTTTTACTAAAATTACTAGCCCTGTATTAAAGGGGACTCTAACATTGATGGCTTATCCTTAGGAGAGGTCATCAATGTCTGATCGGTGCAGATGCGACACAGGCGACCCCTCGGATCAGCTGTTGGCGGTGAAAGTGGTCGACGAAACTGCTAAGTTCCATTACCAGAATAGAGGCTGCGGTCTGGAACTGCACGTCCGCCCCCTATTGATTCAAATAGGAGGCAGAGTGGAAGTAAATTTGCTGCTGATAAGTGGAGAAAGGCATTTTATTTTAATGGAAATATACAGTAAATTTCCATATAAAGTACTTCTGAGTTACTAAAGGGGACATCCATTATTTAGAGCAGAGATTGGTTATAAAGAGCATCTATATCTCTGCAGTAGATGAACTGTCCATGGACAAGCCTGTTATGACATCCTCAGTTGTCTGATGGATCTGACAGAGGATCTTCTTTACTTCATTTTGCAAACGAAAGCCACAGGTGTGAACATAAACTTACACGGGCAGCCACAGATACCACTGATAAGTAAAGTGTAATACTTTATGCTGCCTGCGGAGGTGCTGCGGGGAAAATAAACACTTGAAATTCTTCTGATTACAGCTGTTTGGATACCCAGTAGAAGAATGACTTCTATTTATGATGATGATGATTATTATTATTATTATTATTATTATTATTATTATTATTATAGCCCCATTTATTCCATGGTGTTTTCTATGTGAAAAGGGGGGGAAACATAGACAAGAACAATAATCATGAACAATACAAGGCACAGATTGGTACAGGAGGAGAGAGGACCCTGCCCGCGAGGGATCACAGTCTACCAGAATCCTTATAATAAAAGTACAAGGTGGACACTTCAGATACTGATTTGTAAGAAGCCTATTAGTGTTAATATTATCTGATTACAATTTCTGAAAAAGTATTAACACAGCATACATGATAAATGGGTCCAAAAAATGCCTCCCACCCGCTTATATTGTGTACTCTAATAATAGAAAGATGGTATCTAATGTGCAGCAGTTTGTTACTTGAAATGAAGAGACACATGTACGGGGAATGCACTTCCGGTTAAATTCCTGATTTTTCATACTGGAGCAAATGTGTTTAGAGATCACTCACACAAGACGTCCTCATGCCTCCCTTGACCTCTCAAATAACCAGTCTGCTTATTTTCACAAAAGGTAGCATTCCTGCTAATATCGCTGACTCCCTTGCTACAGGCACTGGTTTCAAAACATACCATTTATGTACATTTATAGGTACAGAAGTCCCAGCATGGCTCTGCTGAAGACAACTGTTCTCCAGGTTAATGTAATGTTTATCTAATGAACTGATTAGATAGATGATCAAAGCATTAATGACTTATTTGTGTGTGCTCTTATTGCAGGCAGTGAGGACATCTTCAAAGAATTCTCTGTTGTATTGAAGGATACACAAGACACACGCACATAACAAGAGACTGGTTTTTCATTCATGTATGTAATATGCTAATAATATATTATACATATAATATATTATATCTAATATATAAAACTGTGTGTGTGTGTGTGTGTATGTCTGCTAAAGGAATCCGCACCGTCGCATTTACAATCACGAAATTTTCCACAGACGCCTCATGTGACTCAGGGAACGTCATAGACTATGTTTTGATGGGAAAACTGAACCCCGCACTTTACAGTTACTCTCCAAAATCCTGCCTCCATTAAACTGATTGGAGGTGGGAGCACAGGCTATTAATGGCAACTGTCAGTGGTTGCTATAGGAACAAAATAAACTGTTAGTATAAGAAGCTTATGTGTGAGGTAATATGATGTTGGTGGGGAGACAGATAGAGAGAGACAGATAAATAGAGACAGACAGAGATAGATGGGGAAAGAGACAGACGGGGAAAGAGACACATGGGGAAGGAGACAGACGGGGAAAGAGACAGATGGGCAAAAAGACAAACCTGGAAAGAGACAGACGTGGAAAGAGACAGCCGGGCAAAGAGACAGCCGGGCAAATAGACAGCCGGGCAAAGAGACAGATGGGCAAATAGACAGATGGGCAAAGAGACAGACTTTGAAAGAGACAGACTTTGAAAGAGACAGACCTGGAAAGAGACAGACCTGGAAAGAGACAAACCTGGAAAGAGACAAACCTGGAAAGAGACAGACCTGGAAAGAGACAGACGAGGAAAGAGCGACAGACAGACACACACAGAGACCAACACATTGTGTATTTTTCTTTGGTGTATGCTGGGACCAATAAAGCTATATCTTTTACAGAGAAGGAGTTTTGGTGCCTTGGATCTCTTGCTTTTACTGCAATTTTACAATCATATTGAGGGACGTAGGACAAACATTGAAGTGGTACAGGGAATACTACTCACAGCTATTCCCTTTCCCGCCATACTGCAGTCAACCAGCAACTGTTCCATTCCCCACCATTCTGCTGAGCGTGCATACATTCAACAGACAGTCACGCAGTCCATACATGAGATAGCAGATAGCTGAAAGGTACCATTCCTGACTCCCACATACACATAAGTGCTTGGCTCAGCCAAGGGTTCACGTGTTTTTTTGGGTAGTAGAGTGCTGTGAGCACTTGAAATTTGTTATGGGTGCTGGTTGAACCGCTATTGATCCAAGCAATCAATGAAAAATAGAATTGATTGGACTCTTTATTTTCCAAATGCTTTATCAAAATATATTTTATTGGTGTACAGAATGATGGGTTGAATTTTTTTCTCAAATGGTCACCTTTGTTCCCACATCAACATATACTGATTCTTTGCACCAATAAGATATCTTCTTGTGAAGGATAAGAAAAATAGAGAGTGTGATTAATTCTACTTTCCACATATTTTTAATGAGTAGAGGGGTGAATGCTGCGTCGTGTCTGCTCCCCCCAGTAAACTAAAAAAATAGCAATTGAATCCCAAGTGCCCAGTCGTTCTCTGCTGTCATCTGTAGGGGAAGTCGTGTGACCCCCCCATACACATCAGATGGTTGGCCGGTCCCTCTGAAATCATTGGTTTTAGACTGTTTTCATCTAATGTGTGAATGTGGTAGGGTTGCCGTTATTACTCGTGACCCACCATTAGCCTACAATAGACATGAATGCTCGGTATGTGAGTTCTCAATGGGAAGAGCAGAATAAGGCAGACATCTTTGATCGCTGCTCATCTAATGCCTAATGTGTATGGTGACCTTTACATGCTGCTTTGACTAACCTCCCTTACGGGTACACACTATCTTTCAGGAGTATGCACAGTAAAATCCCACTACCCTTTAACATGGTATGGTCTATGATTTCAAAGGGTCTTATCTTGTCAAGGGAATATATACCTAATCCTAGTCCTCTGATTTCTGGACATATAAATGTATTTAAATGTCATGTTTTTAAACCAATGCTATAGCAAGGGTCCCCCACCTGTGACCGGGAGAAACTTGTGTCTTGTGGGCTGTCACGGATGTCTCTCGCCATTAGGAGACTTGTGACAGGTTTGGGCCCAGAGTCTCACTTACCCTTGTGAAACTTTAGAGATTAAATGTGTTTTCATTTCTTCAAGGGTTAGTGTCAGTTTACTTGCTAGCAGCTTGTGATTACCCCTCCTCATGTGCATCCAGTTGAGACCACACCCACCGCTTTTAAATAGTGTTATGAATCACCAGATGGTGCCAGTTGTACAGGATCCACACTCTGACACTAGCCATGGAGGAGGAAGGTAGCTTCTGCTAGAGGCCTTGCTTTTTGTAGTCCTCTTGTTGGAAGCTGGCTGCAGCCTTAGTGTTTCCAGTGATATCCTTTTGTTGATTTGATATCCTGTTATATTCTTTTGTTGATTCTCCTGTTTGTCTACCTTCCCTTATATTGTATTAGTG
Source organism: Anomaloglossus baeobatrachus (assembly GCF_048569485.1). Taxonomy (NCBI): domain Eukaryota; kingdom Metazoa; phylum Chordata; class Amphibia; order Anura; family Aromobatidae; genus Anomaloglossus; species Anomaloglossus baeobatrachus. The sequence continues at coordinate 514,240,632 of NC_134358.1, forward strand.
CAGCGGTGGGACTAGTATCTGCCACCGGCCATCTCACTAGTTAGGGTAAGTGCAGGGCTGGTGAGGAATGAGGTATCCTGCTCGGTGATGGGGTGAAATAACATGTATAGGAATGCTAGGGAGTTCAGGTATCAGCTCAGGTGAATCCAGGAGGTGACCCCTCACCCCTCTCCCTAGCAGCAGTGCCCACCGTTGTTAAAGTGTCCCTGATGTACCTCATGTGTGGAGGTGCTTGACGGACGCTCATTGGTGTTTGGGTGGAACCCAGGTAGTCACGTTGTGAAATGTGTCCATGATGTGTAGCTCACGGCAAGGTGACCTTTCTTTGATGGGACCCACTACTTTCTGTACAAGCCTAAACCATGTATTACATTCCCTTGAATGTAATACTACATTTCTCCTGTAGAAGTTTCTGAATAGGAAATGACTAGTTAATTGCATTTGCTTCCAGCAAACCATTACAGTTCTCAAGCCAAGTTGCTGTTTGGTGGTTCTTATAGCCCGAACTAGAGCAATCAGATCATTGCAGTTGTAGCTGTATATTAAAGGAATTTTCTATGATTAGATATCCTAATTAATGGGCAGTATTTGATTTTATGTTATGCTGCTCCACTGAGTATTCTGTTTTTTGGGGTTTTTTTTCATTTTTTTAAAGGGAACCTGGCACCAGATTTGGTGACTATAAGCTGCAGCCACCACCAGTGAACCCTTATATACAGAATTTCAGAATAATGTATATAAGAATCCAGGCCACCCAATTTAACATAAAAAACACTTTTATAATACTCACCTAAGGAACAGTCTGGTCCGATGGGCATCGCTGCTTTCCGGTCCGGTGCCTCCTCTCTCTGGTCTGGCTCCTCCTCTGTGCTGTGATCTCCGGCCCCCTTCTACTCAGTCCAGTATGTATAATGCATCTGCGTCATCCACACAGGCTGACATTTCAGTCCTGCACAGGCGCACTTTGATCTTCCCTGCTGAGGGCAGATCAAAGTACTGCAACTTGCAGGTGCAAGGAAAAGTTAAAGACCGCCCATGCATGCGCAATACAATACTTTGATCTACCCTGAGAAGGGCAGATCGAAGTGCACCTGTGCAGGACCTTAATGCCAGCTAGTGTGGATGACGTAGGGAAATTTCATGCACATGTCCCTGAGAAGGAGAACGGCGATCGCCACAGAGAGGAGGCACCGGACTAGAGAGCAGCGACACCCATCAGACTGGACCGCCCCTTAAGTGAATATTATAAAGTGTTTTTTTATGTTCTACACAGCGGTCTGGGCTTTTATATCAAGTATTCTAGAATGCTCTATATAAGGGCTCACTGGTGGTGGCCGCAGCTTATAGGGGCCAAATTTGGTGGCAGGTTCCCTTTAAATCCACCATATGATTCCGTATATATGGACATTTTTATTTTGTGCAAATTTTTATCGTCTCTACCGAGGGAGCGGAGCTTGTCACTGGTTAATAATGCACCATGTCTTAAAGAGACTCCCCCAGAGATTCCTGTGAGCCAAACTCCTTTGGAAGACACTATGAAAAATAAATAAAAAGATCCATATGTCAGGACCGTATGGAGGATCAGAAAAAACAAAGCTCAGTAGAGAAGTGGGAACAAAATAAGATAATAAAAAAAAGTAGTCACTTTTCACAGGTTCCCTTTAAGCAGGCAGCATTCATTACACCTGTGGATTTTTTCTTATAGAATCATAGTAAAAACGATTGGGGACCTTTCTCGCCCTTTTCTCCTTGTATAACTTGTAACGCCGCTATGCTATTCTCTATGACCTGGATGCACTGGTGCCTTGTGTGTGCCGACAAGGCAACATCTGAAATTTAAGACACGCTGTTACGTTTACAAATTACATTTTGTTCCTCTGAGACTCTGCTTTAAGGACGCTGATTTCCCTGAGTGTTTACTAGCGGTTAGTGAAGAATATTTTAGAAATGTATCCATCTGGTTTTCATCCACCAGCTGCATTGAAATCTACTTTCATCATGACTTGAATGTATTAGACAAAGCAAAACGACAAGTTCAGCACATTTTCCCATGCAATTTAAGGACTGAGAATTACAACTGTGTTATAGTCCCAGGTAATTAAGTAATTTATTCTTCCTTACAACTCAAAATGCTCAACACAAGGTTGGTATTAGATTTATTCACAGAATGCCAATAAATACACAGGAATAATCCATTTGTCAGAAATGTCAAGATAAATACATTCATTTTATCAGCAACCAATAGTGTTGGAGTAATAGGATTATAAACTGTCTATACAATGAGTATAAAATAGATGCAATACCTGTCAAAGGTTTGGACACAAGTTCATTAGTGACGGGTGAACGTGCTCGGCACTGCTCGGTGCTCGATTGTGGATCGCGGTGCTTGAGACTCTCAATACTGGATCAAGTATAAGACCCGATGATCCAATGCTCAGTGCACTGTACCCGGAAATAGTGTAGTTTAATAGAGTTTCTATTGGAGAAGCAACAGTGTATTATAGCATCACAGTACCTGCTGATGCAACATTAAACCAACAATCAGTTTCAGTACTAATTCAAACAGATTCTATTCTACACTAATACCACTCTTAGCTGTAATTAGTATAGGGTTAGTTTCTGGAGTAGGGATAAAGTATTAGAGGCATTTAGGAAGGGATTTTAGCCTTACAGACCCTGCTACCACGTACAAACAACAGTCCTTTTCAGAGCTAATTTACATACATTCTATTCTCTAATAATACTGTTCTTAGCTGTAATTAGTGTAGCGTTAGTTTCTGGAGTAGGGATAATGTATTAGAGGCATTTAGGCAGGGTTCATTGCAGTAAAGTCCTTGGTGCTGCCACGTACAAACAAAAGTCGTTTCAGGAATAATTTACATACATTCTAGACTCTAATAAAACCATTCTGATTCTGCAATTAGTGTAGGATTATTTTCTGGAGAAAGCATGGTGTATTACAGGCATTTAGGCAGAGTTCATTGCCTTTCTGTACATTGCTGCTGCTACGTACAACCAACAGTCCTTTTCATGGCTAATTTAATTACATTCTAGTCTCTAATAACACCACTGTTATCTGCTTATAGCATTTAAAATGTGCAAGGCATGTGTCAAGAGATGTGAAAGTGGACATCCGGCTGATGGTGGTGCACACACAGAGCGTGGCAGTGGGCCAGGGCAAACTGAGCCTGCTATGAGGACACCGAAAACACACATCATCTAGACCTATCTTCCTCTCTCACTTAGCAGGGGGACACGGGACACCACTGTTGAATCATAAATAGTGCTAGCAGGTTGTGGGATGGAATGCAGATAATGCTTCTAGTATGTTTACCAGGACCACCTTGTTTTCCACACAGTCCAGTCTGACTGGTCAAGTGTCTGGACCACATAATCCTCACCCTGATCTTTCTTCCTCCCACCATGGCGAGTCCCTTGTTAGCAGTGACCCAACACTTGGACACTCCATCATGTTTCAAGAGGGACATGAGGAGATCATGTGCGCTGATGCCCAAATATTTGAGCAGCCATGGTCAATAGACGCCTACGGTGAGAAACAGCAATTACTTCCATCAAGTCATGTTATTTCAACAAGTCAGGAGAAGGACCAGAGCGAGGAAATAGAAGACAAGGTGGTGGCAAGGTGGCCAAAAACAGCAGTACAGAGGTGGAGGGATCCGCAGCCCAGATACAGACAGGAAGAAGTAGTGGGGTGGCCAGGGAGACAAGGTGAGCACCTTTTCTCCAGAACACACACACGCAGCCTAAATCTAAGGCAAAGGGTTAGGTGTTTCACAGTTTGGCACATTTCTATGAAAAGTGCAGAAAAACAAAACACAGTCATTTGCAAACTGTGCTGTACCAAGCTCAGCAGGGGCCAGACCACTACAAGCCTGACCACCACCAGCATGCTCATGGACGTCTCTTCCAAGCAACTGACTAGGTGGACCAAATAGCTGGGTCCACAATCAGTGTCTGCGGGTGACACTACTACTTTTCACCCTGTGCTACGTGGTGAGCAATCCCATATCCAGGACACAGGTGCAGATACCCCCTGTCCTGCTTCTGTCAGTGCACATTTCCAACCACCATCAGCAACCATGCCCACTTCCTTGTCCTTGGGCAATGTTCAGCTGTTTCTTCCCCAGGCCTTGGAACACAAACGGAACTACGCATCCACCTACCTACAGATCCAAACACTAAACAGAGAAATTTACAGATTGCTTGACCTGAAAGTGCTGCTGTTTAAGCTTGTGAATATTGAGGCTTTACACAACCTGATGGCAGGGGCCATCCCTTGGTTTATATTCCCCAGCCACCACTATTTCTTTTGGTGTGCCATCCATGCCTTACACAAGCACTTGTCCCATGACATCATCTATGCCCTCAAAAATGCAGTTACTGGGAAGGTCCATTTAACCACTGACACATGAACAAATGCTTTCAGGGTGTGTGGGTGTATCGGAGTGCCTCCTTCTAATTTTTCGCAGCCCTTGCATGGGGTTTACCAGTGTAGGTCCCACTAATTACCAATGGTAAACAAGAATTGCAAAAGCCGACCTCTATGTCGCTTCCAGGGTGTATTGGAGTGCCTCCTTCTAATTTTTGGCAGTCCAACCGGTTTTAAAATTCTCTCTCTGGACATAAGTCTCTGAGAAAATGGCCATGAACAGTGACTCAAGATGCACTTCATGCCGGCGTGGCTGCACTTTTTTTGGGTGCTCCCTGCCTCGTAAGGGCCACTCTTTGAGTGCATAGGCTTTCCTAGTGTGGGAGTCGTAATGTTTTAAATTTGTACCAGAATTGAATCAGAGTACCTGCTTTAACTCTCTTGTTGGCAGTGTTGCAATTTGTCCTTGCAATTTTAACTAAGCCTTGCACTGAGTGCATAGCGTTTGCCAGTTTCAGAGTCAGATTCTTGGTCATATTGTTGCAGAATTGAATCAAGTCTCTCCTCTACGTCTTTTACTGGCTATATTACAGTCCCTCCTTCTAATTTTTGTCAGCCAGTCTAGAAGTCCCATTCTTTAAAAAAAGGCCTTCCTCTGCTTGTCTTCCAGGGGGTATTGCAGTTCCTCCTTCTAATTTTTGGCAGCTCTTGCACTTAGTTCATAGACTTTATGAGTGTAGCAGTCCCACTGTCTAACAATTATAACAAAATATGTATGAGGCTCTCCTTTATGTGTAATACAGGGTGTATCGGAGTGCCTCTCCCTTCTAATTTTTGGCAGTCCTTGCATTGTGTCACGCTCCCGGGGACCCGGCACCACTCCTTACTGATCCGGTCCTGGAATCATGGCACCGCTCTTTATCCACTGACCCGGTCCACTTGAGTACCGACTGTGGCCGCTGCTCCCGCTCCTGCTCTCCTGCGTCTCCCGTGCTCCCTACTCGGCGGTCCTGCCAGCTTGCTGCGGCTCGGGACGCTGCCCCCGGCTCCCCTGCATCCTGTCCCCGGCCTCCTGTGCTTGTCTCCGGCTCCTGGGCTTCACGCATACGCATTAGGGTGCAGACACGCTCATTCACCTCTTCTTAAAGGGCCAGCATCCCTGGAACAGGATATGGCTGATTACAGGTGCAGGGTATAATACACTTCCTTTTGCATACGGGCGGTGCTTGTTCAACGAGTTCTTGCAGCTTAGTCTCTTGTGCTAGTGTTCAAGCCCTCTGTTTTCTGTTCCTGGATTAACTCTGTCTCTACCCTCAGAACCTGACGCCCGGTGTATGCCTCAGCTCTTCCGGCTCCCTGGAGATTCACCGGTGACCGTTAGCAGTGGACCTCACCATCTTCCCTCTGCTTCACTCTGCCACCGGCTCTGGATTACATCCGACGTCTCCAGCCTGCATTTACCACTGGTTTCGGGTTTCGCCTGCTGTCTTCACCCGGCTCCGGTCATCTGTCTAGATTATCTCCGGTCTGAAGCCACCGCGGGATCAGTCCCCGTATTCTGCCCGGACTTTCAAAAGGACACTCCCCATCTCCCGCCTGTGTTCCGGGTGCTGTGCATCTAGGCCCTCTGGGTTGGTCGCCAGACAGTCCCTGTATAGGGGTTCGCTCCTGGTGGCCTCCCTGGGGAAGTTCGGTGCATGGTCCCATGGATCCACTCCTGGACTGAACGCTACACATTGTTAGCATAGCCTTTGTGATGTTCAGAGTCCCTCCTTTATAAATTTAACACGAGGTGTCTGACCATGTCACACACCACACCACACCACCAGATAAGGTAGTAAAATCTTAAAATTACATTTACATTTGACTACCGGTGGGTGTAGCTTTATTTACCTTTATACAATGTAGTCTACTATAGTCATTGGTGACTGTGAAATATGATAAGAGATAACCAGGCTATTAAGGCCATGTTCACACGTTGCATTATCACAACGTTTTTTGGCAGCGTTTTTTAGAAGGTTTATGCAAATTAAAAGCTGATCTTTTTTTAATCAGATTATTTTTATTGAACGTTTTACTTTAATTACACATACATCACAGTAATCAGAAACTTCAACACAAACACCTCACCTTTCCCTCCCTCCAAACAGTGGAAGACTACATAACAGTTAAAAACACAAATTCGCCTTTTTCACATGACCAGCTGAGGGAGGATCCTCCGGTCGTGATGTCTGTGTTACCCAACCCCTTAGCATATATAAATAAACACACGGACTGCATGCGACTTGGTTCAAATGGTCACAGCAGCCTTTTATTGCCTATTGTCTACAGACTAACACCTTGGGGACGCCGTCCAACGGGCAACCCAAAACAACAACATAAAGGTAACAATAGACAATACCATTTTACATGACCCCCCGGGGCAGGTTCAGTCCATGAACTACTACTCCCCCTATCCCTGGCCGCAACACACCGACCCAGGGATGAGGTGCCAATCACCCACGGATTGACATCCCCACTCTTTAGCAGAACCCCGTGCCTGCCACATCTCGGAACCGAGAGCCACCATACCAAGACGATGACTCCTGGTCCAGTTACCAATCACTTCCAAACCTCTGGACCAGACCTAACCCCCCGCTGCTGTGACAAATAGCAGCCCAACTTCCAAACAACATTCCCCCAGACAACAACACAAGGAAGGGTGGGCGGGGATCACTCGGCGTCCAGAAGAAGAAGAGGAGGTAACCCCCTAAACTCCCAGACTAACCCTTTCCCTACTCCTCCTCTTCCTCCCCAGCTACACCACCCACTAATGCCATATTTGGCATCCCTGCACAAACTGTTCCTATTAACTGCATCACTCCCTAACCTCCCCCTTCGTCATGTCGCCCCTCCACCCCAGGGGTTCCATGGCTTTCTGATATACTGTATTAACTCCCAAGAAAAAGGCATTATCCCTACTTAGAGACCAAATCTGTGTAACATTTGAGCACTATCCAGCAAATATACTTTTTAGAAGATATAGAAAAATAATTGTATTTAGCGTAATGAGTAATGATGGGCGGACCCGGACTGTAAGGCTATGTGCGCACTGAGCATTTTTTTACGCTGTTTTTTTGGCCACTAAAAATGCACAAAAACACAAAAAAAACGCACCAGCGGCAAAAACGCACCGGTAAAAACCGGTTTCGGTGCGTTTTTGGCTGCGTTTTGCTGTGCATTTGATCACTGCATTTTTCCAATGCATTGCATGGGAGGAAAACGCAGAAAAACACAGGAAAGAATTGACATGTCCATTTTTTTTTTTTAAGCTCAAAAACGCAGCTGAAAAAAATAGTTGTGTGTGGACAGCAAAAATGGAAAGTCATACACTTTGCTGCGGAAGCAAAGTCATGCAGTTCTGAGCCCAAAAACGCAGAAAAACGCACCCGAAAAATGTGCAAAAATGCTCAGTGCGCACATAGCCTAAAAATCCGTATCCACGTGGTTTTAAACATACCCGAGAGTCGGGCCCCATCTCGGGATTCTCAGGGAATTCCTGGCCGGCACTCGGCTATTGGTGCAGGTTGGCACTCAGGAAATAAAGAAAAATAAAGGAAAAATAAAGACAAAAATAATAAATCAAGTGGGCTGTACTTATCGAACATGGCTGTAACTGCTTTCTGGCCTCTCATTCACTTCCAGGGCCTCTCATTACCTGTTACACGTCGTGGCTCTCTTGTTGCAAGGAATGAGGTGGTCCCCCATTCCTTGTCGGCCACGAGCCCTACTGCTCAGCAGCACAAAAGGTCTGGGAGACTGCAGGAGTTGCCTTCTCAGAGACACAGCAGAAGGGTGACACCTAGTGGTTCTCCCCTTGCAGGGAATGGAGCGGTCTCCCATCCCTTGCCTGCCACGAGCTCTCCTGCTCAGCATCATGGAGGCTCTGGGAAGTTGCGCAGTGTGCAAAGAATAGATGCTCAGGGAAGCAGCAAGACTTCCCATGTCTCTGCACATTGTGAAACCGGGGATCCCGCCTTTATGACCCAGAGGCAGGAGGATGAGCATGTGCTCCACGTGACGTCTTCTGATTCGCTCACTGATATCACACGGCCCCATGACGAGGCTGGTGATGTGCTGAATCCTGACTGGCTGGGCCAGGACGTCACGAACCCTGATTGAGTCACGCCCGTCTCGCGCCCGCCCTTGGGTGGAGCTACACCTCCTTAAAAGCTCCCCCTGCCATCATGGCGGTGCGTGACCGTCCTTCTATGTTTGGATGTCTGGCAGCGTGCTGCCACGCCACTGTACAGACGTCATTGTCTTTCGTGGGCTTTGCCCTTGCTGCTCAGGCAGCACCTGGTTTGCAGGCCGTGTTCCTGCCTTGCTGCTCCGGCAGTATCTCCTTCAACAGGCCGTGTTCCTGTCCCAGGTGAGCTCCTCGAGTCTCCACCGGACTCACCTGGTTATTGAAAGCACACGTGCGTGGGCACCTCTGTGCTACCCTCGTGCCATATCCTGTGACTCCCGCTGGCACACGTGCGTAGGCACCTCTGTGCATCCCCGTGCAACAGGTACACCGTACGAGAAGCCCCGAGCCATACAACCCTCACGGGTTAGGGCGGACCGGTGTACATAGATCGTCTGTGACGTTCCAGACGATCACTAGTAGCAACCCGCTCACTCTTTCCTGACCATAGCAGCGGTCCCTTACACCGCACAGTGGACCTTGACCGGCGGAAGCTGTCCATTTCCCATCTTGGCACACTTCCCCGGGTCCCCCTCGTAACAATTACCTTCAGTGCATATGCACTCCTTTCCCCGTCCATTTGCGTCTATGATTGGTTGCAGTCACATGTACCCCCATGTTGAGTGATAGCCTGTCTGACGCTTACAATCACAGACTCGGTTGGCAGGTCTATGTTGTTCAGTAAAAATAAATGAAAAAAAATTGTCATAGGATCCCTCCATATTATGATACCCAGCACAGATAAAGAAAATGGTTACAGGCTGCAACCCTCAGGGAGGTCTCTATGAGACCCCTCATTACTAATCTGTAAGTGAAAGTAAATAAACACAAACACCACAAAAATCCTGTATTTGAAATAAATTACCTATAAAAACCCTTTCACCACTTTATTAACCCCCAAAACACCCCTTCAGGTACGACGTAATGCACATGAGGTCCCACGACAATTGCAGCTCTGCTACATGTGACGTTAGAGTGCACGACCATGGAACATGACCACATGCTGTAGACTTCAGGCAGAGACTGAGTCTCAGTGGTCAATGGTGACAGCTGGAGGTTCCCACAGTCCTCCACCTTTGACCGCAGCTAACCTGATGGTGTAATACTCTGACAACATTATTTTTAGCAGTGACCTGGGAGATGTGTCCAGGCATATTCCCCATGCTGTTCCCATTCCATTTTAATGGTGTTTCCATTCATTTCAGTGACTTTCAGGATCCCCCAGACCTACTGTTAAGATCTACCAGAAAAATGCTTGAGTTTCCCATTGACTTCCATTATGCTCATTATTCGAGATGAGCACTTAAGCATTACACATTGCTTGACTCCAGTAATCCAGCACCCCAGCATTTTAGTGCTCACCCATCACTAATGTTTATGCAGTGGTTTTCTTTATTCTTATTGGAATATGCACATTGTATGTAGATTCAGACTGAATGCAGCAAAACCACAAAGGAACATATATAGAAAAAAAAGAGACAAAGAATAATGTGTGAAAGAAATCTGAACGTTTTATACCTTAACAAACCTTTTTATTCTGATCACTGCTTTACACCCTTTTGTCATTCTCTCATGCTGCTTCATCAGGTCTCACCTGGAATGACTTTCCAACAGACTTTAAGTAGTTTCTAGAGGTGCTGAGCGTTTGTTGGCTGCTTTACCTTCACTCTACGTTCCAAGTCATTTCAAAGCATCTCAAAGATGCCGATATTTCAGCTTCCATGGAGAAAACATGATATTTTTCTTCTCGGATAAATTGATAGTTGGGTGAAACCTAGAGATAAACAGATATGAAAAGATCCAAATTCACCAAAATGCGCAGATTTGATTAGCAGCAAATTTATTCTCCATTTAATGAATGTCTCTTATTTTGCTATGGTGAGACCCAAGGGCATAGGAAATGTAGAGCTGGGTTCACACAACCGTATTTTTTCCATACGAGAAAAAAGATCTGTTTATGTTATCTAGACTCTGATCTGCCTTTTGTATATCTGCCCAGTAGCCATGTCAAAGCATATCTCGTATATTTAGATTCAGGCAATAAATAGATAGGGATTTAGATTGAAATTTCTTCAGCCTTCGGACCACCCCTTTAATATTACAGACAAAAAATTTCAAGTATATCAAATATATATATTCCTGGTTGCTTCACTGGGTGAAATAGAATTACAGAGGTAACATATTGCAAATTGCTCAGGCTAACAAGTTAAATATGAAGGTAATTCAGATTAACTTAACATTTGTACATTGTCTAATTTTCATTAGCTGGGAAGGTTAATTACACAATACATCATTTAGTGGATTGAAAATTTACATCCGTAACAATGAAATATTTATTAAAGGCATATATCAACATGCTTAAGATGGAATGAAGTGAATTCCATTAATTTGAGAGAAACTTGTAGACATTGTGTTCATTAGTTTTAATCAGAGACCTACGTGTAAATAACGCTAAGCTTTGTAGACCTCCTCTATTCTTAAAAGCGTTGTTCAGTTAGTACAAAATATTTTTACATCCTTATAGACAGTAGAGATGAGCCACCACCCTAGTGTTCGAGTTTGGTTTGTTGAACTTGGGGTGTGTTCGTTGAACGTTCGTCGAACACTTTCGAACACCTTCGAACACCATTGAAAACAATGGCAGGCAAACACAAACACATACAAACATGCACAAACAGGAACGCACACACACATATTATGTTCACCTTACCTTCCGTTCCATCGCCGGTCTCCTGGGACTTGCAGTTCGCCAGTACAAGATGTGTATCGGGTAACCATCGCGATCGATGCCGGAACTTTCGCTGACAGAGCGCTGACGTCAAAGGCAGGAGACGCTTGCCTCTGATTGGCCAGTGCGCTGCCTTTGAGTAGCGTCTGACAGAGGAAGTTCCTACCTTGTCGTGATGGTTACCCGATACAAATCCTGAAGCGGCGAACTATGTGTATTGGGTAACCATGGCGTCGAGGTAGGAACTTCCTTTGTCAGACGCTACTCAAAGGCAGCGCGCTGGCCAATCAGAGGCAAGCGGCTCCTGCCTTTAATGTCAGCCCTCTGACAGCGGAACTTCCGGCATCGGTCGCGATGGTTACCCGATACACATCTTGTACCCGCGAACTGCAAGTCTCAGGAGGCCGGTGATGGAACGGAATAATGGTGAGCATAATATGTGTGTGTGTGTGTGTATGTTTGTGTATGTTTTTGTGTGTTTTTGTGTGTTTGTACGTGTTTGTGTGTGTTTGTGCATGTGTGGAATGGCACAATAGGGGACCAGGATGGGACATTTAACAAGTTGTGAAAGGAATTGTCTGCATTGCAATAATTTCCTATGGGAAATCTTGCTTTGCTGAACGAGTAACTTGGTTAACAAGCACGCTCCCAGAACGGATTGTTCTCGTTAACCAAGGTTCCACTGTATTAACATTGAATGACAGTATTACTATGAAAAGCCAGTTATGCTTTTGGTGAACGAACCGTTATCGAACATAACCTCGAACTGTTGAACTTGAAGCTAATTGTTCACGTTCGTCGAACGACTCGAACATCACCTAAAACAGGTCGAATTTGAAATTGGTAAACAGTTCGATTTGAACACCGCTCATCTCTAATAGACGAGTAAAAATAAAATTAAAGACACAATGTTCACTTTTTCTTGTCCCCTGAGGTCTACATCTCCCAGTCCTGTCTCGACACACTGGAAATAACATCAAGTGACTATGGCAGTCACCATTGTGGCCAGTAATTGGATAAGTGAATGTTTCCAACCAAGGACAGTTGAATGATTTTAGGGGTCTCCTGCAATTTGCTGTATTTAAAAACCACCTAACAGGATCTTACAAGAAGTTATATTCCCCAACTTATCCTCCTAAGCATTAGAAAGTAATCGACAAATGTTTTCGACCTAAAAAAAAACAATAAGAAAAATAAAAGGTAAACGATCATAGTATTTATTTTGTATCCTAGCTAGAAAAAAAATGACTTACTTTTACTCTGTACATTTCCTAAGACAGCTTGTCTTGTCAAACAAGTATATTCTTGTGACAAGGTCAGTAAACATTTCCAGTATGTGTGGATAAAGTTTGAGCTGCCATGTATTGTATGTTGTGGTAGACATTGCTTTGACTTTAAAGCGGTGACCTGGACCTCTTATATATGGCATTGAGTGGCCTAGGAAATTTACTGTGCTGTCTCTGTTGGGCACAAAACATATAAAATGGTCTAAACAAATACAAAACCCACTTTTATGTAATATATTAACAATACAATATTTTGTGTGATGCTGTCATGCATTTACCATATAAACTTACCAGTAGTGATGAGTAGGCACTACCATGCTCAGGTGCTCGGTACTCGTAACAAGTGATGAGCGAGCACTACCATGCTTGGGTGCTCAGTACTCGTAACTAGTGATGAGCGAGCACTACAATGCTTGGGGCTTGGTACTCATAACTAGTGATGAGCAGGCACTACCATGCTCGGTACTCGTAACTAGTGATGAGCGAGCACTACCATACTCGGGGCTCGCAACTCGTAACTAGTGATGAGTGAGCACTACAATACTCGGGGCTCGGTACTTGTAACTAGTGATGAGCAGAATCACACTGAGCATACACCACCCATGACAATGATGGTGGCAGCATCATGGAATTTCAAAATGAGGCATGTCACTGAATAACTGTAGAAGAATCATAGGAGGCAGGTGAAGGGGCAAAAAGCAGAAGAAGACCCTTCCCCCAAGTCCTACCCCGATGCACAGAAGGCATCATTAAAAAAGACTTTAAAGGAAGATTATTCAAAAACCACAGATGAGATTCTTTCGCTGCAGGTATCTGTTTATTCAGCATCACAGCACCATTATGGCCATGGCTTTACATTACAGTGCAAAATCCTGTTGACAGGTTCTCTTTAAAGTTTAGTTAACGTTTACCTAAAGTTCTTGGACATATATGAGATGTCACTCCATATATCCCTAGGGGATTTTCACTTTGAAGATTAATGCATTTAAAAATCTAAATTTTACTGTGCCAAATGAAATTCTTTAAAATCATAATTGATGGCGCTAACCGATAGGTTGTTTGTAGTCATAATTTTGTTAACGTCAACAGTAACAAAAGAAGCGCCAGAAATTCCGACTACATAATTCTCTGACACTGGAAATCCCTTAAGTATTTATTTCATAGGGAGTGCTGGATTTCAGGTTTAAGCCACTAATTGACCAATGAAAGATACAGGCAGTTGTTAGTGATTGGACTCAAGTGGCAAAATCATGAAATAGAAATATCTTCCTCTTGATGGTAAAATGACAAGTAAGATATAAATCACCAAAACTATGACTGCCCTGCATTTTTGGAATTGTTCATTGAGTAATGCGATGGCTGGCATGCTGGGAGTGAAGAGCGTTGGGCATATGTCAAGCTTCTGTACATTTCATTCTTTTCTATACAACTAAATAAGTGACTGATTAACACATTTCCAAAGGGCTTGTCATGACATTTTGTAAGACTTTGACAAATAATAACAAGCTGCATGTCAAGCAAATCAACAGAGACTCGTATACCTCATCTTGATAATCAAGGAATTTAAAAAATGGACAAAAGTCTCACAAGTTTTGCTATGGTTTCATTCTGTCTTTAGACTAAGGCATCTGTGACACAAATATTCATGTTATTTTGCACTTTGTCCTCTTTGAATCTCAATAAAGCGAGGCTGAAATGAAATAGAAATGTGAATATGATTAGGTATGTCCTCACGCTAGATATTTTTGTGTGGGAAAATCAGATGTACATTTGCACTGGTAGAAAGATCAGACTGTCCCATGGATTGCTCCTCTGGACATCCAGCTTAAAGGGAAATTGTCAGGTGAAATATGAACCCAGAACCATGAGCAGTTCTGAGTGCATATATCTAATCTCTGCCTAACCGTCCCTATAAACAAAAATGGGTATAGATTTTTGGTATGCACTCAGCTAATTTTTAAAGGTGCCAGTGAGGGGACCGTGGTCCGGAAACTATATTACCATCCCTGTATACACTAGCATAGATAAAGAGATCTTTAGAAAAAGTATTTCTAAAGATCCTTTATGATATGCTAATGAGCACAGGGACTAGTAGCAAGGGCATTAGTTCATGCACTCACTCCACCCTCATAGCACATTAGCACATGCACAGGGGCGTGCTAACATGCTATTCAATGCCATTGCCTCACATCATCAGTGGTGATGCATGTACCTGTGTCCATTGTCACCACATCAGATGCTGGGCATGATCAGAAGTTACCACATTTCCAGTCATGCTCACTAGACCTCTCTGAAGCCGGGACGCTTACACTTCATAGTGCGCATGACCGGAAGTACGGTGACTTTGATCACGTGCACTGGCAGGCGTATGATGCGGTTACAACAGACACGAAATGTGATTTAGAAAGAATGTGCACAGCACTGCTTACCTATTTAGGAGGTAGTATAGTAGTCCCGTTCCAACACTATTCAGTGTGGCTCTTGCCTAGTAAATTCCACTTGGCTTTCCGGGTACAATCATGGATCTTTCCTTGGTCTGTTGGAAGATGAAGTCTCCAAACGAGGTGCTATTGCCCAGCCAAAGCATATAAATTCATAGAAAAATAGAAGAAGGGCAGCACTCTTCGGTTGTGTCAGACTATTTATTTTCCGATGCTGACAGGTGAACAGACATGAGGGAATGCAGGGAGGGGAGCACGGGAGCCCCTCCCTCCATTCCCTCATGTCTGTTCACATGTCAGCATCGGAAAATAAATAGTCTCACACAACCGAAGAGTGCTGCCCTTCTTCTATTTTTCGGTGACAACAGACACAGGTACGCGCATCACCGCTGATGCTGCTGGGCAATAGGCATTGAATTGCATGTTATCATGCCGGCATGGACGTGCTTACATGCTAAGAGGGCAGAATGAGCACAGGACCTAACGTCCTTGCAACTAGTTCCTGTGCTCATTAGCATATCATAAACAGAGCTTTAGAAATACTTTTAATAAAGCTCTCTTTGTGTATGCTACTAGATACAGGGACAGTTAGGCCAGGATTAGAAATATGCACCCAGAACTGCTGGTGGTTCTGGGTGCATATTGCACCTGACAAGTTCCCTTTAAAATGCTATAAAGTGAATTATCCTCATATAATGGTTCTATCCAATGTAGTGTCCAAAGGGTAATCTGTGCTGACACCCCTTCTAAGGCCTCATTTATGCATCCATGATATTTTAGATACATGTTCTATTTGTGTTTTCACAGATAGGACATATACCTATTGTAGAATTTGGAGCTGTTCACATTTCCATAGTTTATTGCAAACTGGGTGTCCTCCAAAAAATCAGAGATATGTCCATTTTTGATTGGAGTCATGGATCAAATTTACCCATAACACGTCTATAGGTCCGTGAAATTCATGGACAACACACAGATGCTATTAGTGTGTAGTTTGTGATTAAAATTGCAAAGTATAAGAGAAGCTTTGTGTGATTTATTTACTTATTTTTTTTTCATACGTCAAAATCACTGAAGATAGTAAGATACTGATAGTAAAATGTTCACACTGACCAAACACCGAGGAAAATCAGAAGAACACTGATGACACTTGGACCGTTTTTGGGGATATGTGAAAAATGAGGTGTGAAAGAGGCTTGTAAGTAACAATTGACTAGCACCTCTGCCAATTTTTATAGCAACTTGCGTAATTCACAGTGGTTGTATTCCGGTCAGTCATACATTTTTCAAAGCAAGAAGGCCTGCGGAGACACCATCACATGTTTCTCAACGCTGGCAGGAAACTAGCCAGGTCTTTCACCGGGAAGGAACAACGGGAAGGGCAGTCTCCAGTCAAGGAGACCACCTATGCCAAACATGGTATCCATCCACAGACAGCCGTTTCGGGGTATTTGCCCCTCATCAGTGTGGAGTAGGAATCTGGCTAGTGGGACATTGCCTAGTCCTTCCCGGTGAAAGACCTGGCTAGTTTCCTGCCAGCGTTGACAAACATGTGATGGTGTCTCCGCAGGCCTTCTTGCTTTGAATATTTCCCAGGGGGCATTGCTCTAGAATCACTGCGTTGAGAAACACGTGATGGTGTCTCCGCAGTGGTGGATGTTGATCTCCCTAAGGTCAACCATCCTTGCTCACATAGTCATACATTTTTGGCATTCTCTTCCATTATGCCCCAATGTATATTTAGCAAAGCTTTTATAGAATACAATTGATTATAATTTATGGAAATCATATCACTGAAAGAAAGTTACTAAATGCAATTTTAATTGACAATTTTTGAAGTCATCAGGTAAAGTCAGTTATAATATTTTGTAAAATTTATGTTAAAGAAAATCTGGAGAAAAAGACTGTGGAAATAAAACTTCATGTTTATTATGAACAATTCATTTGTTTTTTATAATCTGTAAATACACTGTGTCCATCCATATCCTGTCCACCGCCATTAACTTGAGAACGGCGGCAGCTATAGGAATAGAAGTGGTGTCTAGGTATAGTAAAGTAGCCATGCGCTACGCAATGAAACCACCTATAGCACAATATGGTGGAAAACAATGGAGTTAGCATTTTTATCTCGAAAACGGAACGAGATAGAGAAAAAAAGTGAATAAAAAAATTGTAGGGCATCATCAATTCAATATGAATCGACACCTTGCATACAGAAATGCTATGATTAGAATGTGTAAAACTCACAAGGCTGCGGACGTGAAGCGATACCTCATGGTGACCTTCCTACAAGTCATTGGGTATGGTGGCTGCATGGAGTAACCTCCACGCTCACCTCACCTGACCCCATTGGACTTCTTTCTGTGAGGTCACATCAAACAGCAGGTGTATGCGACCCCTTCACCAACATTGCAGGACCTACGGCGAGGTATCACAGATGCTTGAGCAAACGTGTCACCTACCATATTGCACAAGGTGCAGCAAGATACAGTATGCTGTCCAGAGTCCAGATGTGCATTGCAGCTGACGGTGGCCACTTGGAACATCAAAGTTCAATGAGCGCCATATGTGTGACCAGCATTCAATGTTTTGGGGGGTCATGGATTTCATATCATAGCATTTCTGTATGCAAGGTGTCAATTTGTATTGAATTGATAATGCCCTACAATTTTTTAATTCACTTTTTTTCTCTATCTCATTCCGTTTTTGAGATAAAAATGCTATCTCCATTGTTTTCCACCAGGTGGTGCTATAGGTGGTTTCATTGCATAGTGCATGGCTACTTTACTATACCTAGACACCACTTCTATTCCTATAGCTGCCGCCGTTCTCAAGTTAATGGCAGTGGACAGGATATTGGTGGACACACTGAATAGCAAAGTTAAAGGGGTGTAAGAGGTGTCACATCAATAGGATATGCCATCATTTAAACCCTACATGTGCGGCGCAGCGGGAAGAGAAAAATATGTACAGCAGAACTTTGAAAAGCTAAAATATGTAAACATGAAATATAATAATTTTGGCACTGCATTACTGCTATTGGAAGATATGAGATACTTGGATTACAAATTGGCCAATTTGTGTAAGCCCGACAGCCAACGACGTACCTCTCTTGGTTGGGACCCTATCTTAATACATATCTATCCGGGTTAAAAAAACAAAAAAAGTAATGTGCAAGTAGGATCCAGTTAAATGAAAACATCCTAGCATTTAAGTATGGTTCCAGCAATGCACTACTATTTGATTGATAGGTGCAACAAGGGTGGGAATATGTGGGTCGGGTCTTGGTATCTATTCCACCCGTCTGGCTGCCTGACCTTCCTCCCCCTGTCACCGTCATACACGTTAATTCCGGCACAGGTAGCCAGACGGGAGGAATAGATAGCAAGACCACATAATCCCTTCTTGTTGCACCTGTCAATCAAATAGGAGTGCATTGCTGGAACTTTACTTGCACATATTTCTGAAATAAAACATCCAATTCTCAGAACAAAAGCTATGCTTACATTCAGCATCCTAGCGCCGGTATAGCACAGGCTTTACTTTATATATGAAATTCTGGTGGTTGGTTCTCTTTAAAAAAAAGTAATTAACCAAGTTTGTAGAACAAGGTAACCGGGCAAAAAGTTACAAAGCCATCAAATAAATGTCCCGGCAGTATCAGTACTTCATTCATAGACACGGATGCTGGTAGAAGCCCACATTCCCCTCAGAGACATGTTATTTGGGAGTCTAAAGGCCACTTTACATGCAACGACATCGCTAACGAGATGTCGTTAGGGTCACGGAATTCATGACGCACATCCAGCCTCGTTAGAGATGTTGTTGCGTGTGAAACGCACGAACGACCGTTAACGATCAAAATTATGTACCTTATCATTGATCGTTGACACGTCGTCCATTTCCCAAATATCGTTGCTGTTTAAGGATGCAGGTTGTTTGTCATTCCTGCGGCAGCACACATCGCTACGTGTGACACCGCAGGAACGAGGAACTACATCGTACCTGCAGCAGCCCGCAATGAGGAAGGAAGGAGGTGGGCGGGATAGTCCGCCCGCTCATCTCCGCCCCTCCACTTCTATTGGCCGTGTGAAGTCGCAGTGACGCCAAACGAACTGCCCTCTTAGAAAGGAGGCGGTTCGCCGGCCACAGCGACGTCGCAGGGAAGGTAAGTCCATGTGACGGGTGTAAGCGATGTTGTGTGCCATGGGCAGCGATTTGCCCGTGACGCACAACCGACAGGGACGGGTACGCTCACTAGCGATCTCGCTAGCGAGATCGCAGCATGTAAAGTGACCTTTAGACTATGTTACAGATTTTGCATGGGGTCAAGCGACCAATATAGATTATTATGACTGGGAAAAGAACACTTTTTGGATTTTTGCTTATTTTTGCTTATTGCTTATACAATAATAAGGAAAACTAACTTAGAAGTAAATTGATGTTGACTCATATAACACTATAGAGCGCTGCTGGTAAAGCCTTTCCTCGCCTGTTGTCAATGTCTTCGAACATATCAGATTTTGTTGCTAAGGTGATGATGTTTTGTAGAGACAGAACTCCGGAGCTGGGACCACCTATCAGCACTTATCAATGTTTTTCCTCCTTTGTTTCCCTACAGTTAGGAAAGTTCAGATAGAGATGAGTGAAATGATTTGTCAACGCAAGAATTGTACAAGTTTGTGAACTAAAGAAGAAAAACACCAAGAACACTGGAAAGTGCGGCGTAGTGACTGATGAGTTATTTAGGATAATTTTATTAATAAGTCCCCTCTCCGAGGAAACCTATCAGTTTCCTAGTCACAATATCAGCCACCGTCCGTGGTTCGGCTTAATGGAGATATTAATAGTTTATTCAGGTGCATATCTATATTATACCGTAAGTCATGGAGACGCTGGGCTGAGCTCTGTATTCACAATGTAGCCGCCCGCTGATATGTTTAGTTAGGGAAGACACACTTTATATCCTACCAGGATAAAATAGTTATCTTTTTTAATAAAACAGCCTGGCTTGGATTCAAAAATATGGATACTCTCTTTTTAATTCTATATTATTGTTAGTTTTTCTTTTATACATCAGCCCCTTTCTCCTGTTACTACACTAGGACCTATTTTATAGGAAACCGGTTACTTGCCAATATGTTTTATCAATATAGAAAGAAAACCCACTTGCATCATATTGTTACATATGGTACGATCTTGCACAGATCAGATAATGGATCTGTTCTAAAATATAATTAGGTCAATTCAATCAGAATTCAGTTCAATTCAATGAGACTTGCATTTAAAGAGAACCTGTCACCAGTTTTTCGGCCAATAAGCTGCGGCCATCACCAAGTGAGCTCTTATATACAGCATTCTAACATGCTGTATATGAGAGCCCAGACCGCTGCGTAGAACATAAAAAGCACTTTAAAGTACTCACCTAAACCAGTCGCTGCGGTGGATATGGCTCAAATGGGCGTCTTCGTTCTCCGGTCCCGGCGCCACCTCTTTCAGTGATCTTCATTCTCCATCTTCTGAAGCCTCGGTGCATGACGCATCCGATGTCATACACACTCGCCGGCATTCAGGTCCTGAGCAGGTGCACTTTGATCTGCCCTGAGTAGGACAGATCATAGTATTGTAGTGCGCATGCGTGGGACCGATGAGTGTGTATTACGTAGACGCGTCATGCACACAGGCTTCAGAAGGAGGACAAAGATGACCGAAAGAGGATGCGTCGGCACCGGAGGACGAAGATGCCAAATCGAGCAACATCCACCGCAGCGACCGGTTTAGGTATTACAAAGTGTTTTTTATGTTCTACACAGTGGTCTGGGCTCTTATATACAGCATGATTGAATGCTGTATATGAGCCCACTGGTGGTGGCCTCAGCTTATAGGGCAAAAAAATGGTGACAGGTTCCCTTTAAAGACCTTAGGCTACAAGTTGGGAATCACAATTTAACTGCAGAATTGTGAAACTTCACATTGCATGCATTATACACTGTAAAGATTCTCCAGTGTTGTTACAAGGAGAGGATGCAAAGAAAAGCCAGCACACTGTAGCTATTGTGCTCGAGGAAAGGACTAAGTCCTCAATGTCATCAAATATAACCTCAGCACCAAATGAGACAAATAGAGTTCATGAATGCTGCAAAAAGTGTATAATTTTATTCTGAATCGCCACCACAGAGAATATCCAAAGTCGACTTTTTGACCTGTTCAAGTTCTTTGTCAAGGATATTTGTGCACGGGGAGCCAGGCTATGACAATGTCTAAGGGGTACTTTGCACACTACGACATCGCAGCTGCGATGTCGGTGGGGTCAAATCGAAAGTGACGCACATCCGGCGTCGCTGTCAACATCGGAGTATGTGAATCCTTTTTGATTCGATTAACGAGCGCAAAAGCGTCGTAATCGTATCATCGGTGTAGTGTCCGACATTTTCATAATTTCGCTGCAGCCATGGTACGATGTTGTTCCTCGTTCCCCTGCGGCAGCACACATCGCTGTGTGAGAGGCCGCAGGAGCGAGGAACATCAGCATACCTGCGTCACCGCGGCTCACGCCGGCTATGCGGAAGGACGGAGGTGGGTGGGATGTTTACATCTCGCTCATCTCCGCCCCTCCGCTTCTATTGGCCGCCTGCCATGTGACATCGCTGTGACGCCGCACGACGCGCCCCCTAAGGAAGGAGGCGGGTCGCCGGCTAGAGCGACGTAGCAGGGCAGGTAAGTGCGTGTGAAGCTGCCGTAGCGATAATGTTCGCTACGGCAGCTATCACAAGATATCGCTGTTGTGACGGGGGCGGGGACTATCGTGCTCGGCATCGCAAGCATCGGCTTGCGATGTCGTAGTGTGCAAAGTACCCCTAAAAGCGTTCGGGGGAAGGGGGGGTGCTGGATGGGGGTATGGCAGCATGAGCTGCAGTGGATCCACCATATGTATGGAGCGCCGGATGTCCATTTGGTGCTGAGGTTATATTTGATGCAAGCAGAGGATGGTGCATGACTTGCATATATGGGGTAACATGCCCACTAAGTGGGCGGCCTCACCCAATGCTAGTGTATTGATTGAGCTCGGATATAGTATAGCCGGAATTTGCCTGGTAGTATGCAAATAGAATACTAGTGGTCCCATGACCAACTGCTTCTGGCAGTAGAGAATCCTCACAGTGTGCAGTGTTCGCGCTGTGAGGATTCACAAGTTTCCAGTCATATAGAGTGACTTTAGACTTGTAGCTTAAGGTCAGACAACCTCTTTAATTCCTTTAACTTGAGTATTGGTGAACTAGACTAAAACACCTCATACACATTAGAGTAGTTGGATGTCCATGACATCCACCAATTTTAGTGTATGGGAGCTTTCTGACTCTCCCCTACCTGTTGATGTCAAGATAGAGAAGGATTGGACATGTTGAATATTAAGCTGGATGTTTTTACTTTTTGCAAAAATAAGGTGCCTTTAGAGATGTCTGGCACACTCTATATCCCACTACTAGAGAAAAGATCTTTTGAAATTCAAATTTTCACCCAAAAATATGATTTGCATTATATAAATTTGTCTGAATCTCAATACGAGAAAGCATGTAATTGGTGGGAAAATACACATTGGGTAGAGGAGAGACAGAACTCCGTTAACCATAAACGTTTATACTCTACAGGAGAGAGAAGACCCCGCTGATCATAAGAGCTTACATTCTACAATAAAGAGAATGAGCATCCTGCTGATTATAACAGCCATAAGAGCTTACACTCTACAGGAAAGAGAGAAAGGACCCCTCTGACCATAAGAACCATAAGTACTTACACTCTGCAGGAAAGAGAGAGAAGAACCCACTGATCATAAGAGCTTACACTCTAAAGGACAGAGAGAAAAATCTGCTGATCATAAGAGACATAAGAGTTTACACCCTACAAGAGAGAGAGAGAGGACCCCGCTAATCATAAGGGTCATTAGAGCCTACACTGCAAGAGACAGAGAAGACACCGCTGATTATAAGAGCCATAAAACCTTACACTCTACAGGAGAGAGAGGACTCCATTGATTATATAAGAGCTTACACTCTACAGGAAAGAGAGAGAAGACCCTGCTGATCATAACAGCCATAAAACTTACACTCTACAAGAGAAGGAAAGAGAGCAAAGACCCCGCTGATCAGAAGAGCTCACACTCTACAGGAGAGAGAGAGGACCCTGTTGATCATAATAGCTTACACTCTACAGGAGAGAGAGGACCAGCGTGATCATAGGAGCCGTAATAGCTTACACTCTACAGGAGAGAGAGAGAAGACCACACTGATTATAAGAGCCATTACAGCTTACACTCTACAGGAAATAGAGAGAAGACCCCGCTGATTGTGAAACGATAATCATGAGGTTTGGGGCTTTTTTGCCAACTGCAAATCAAGTCCCAAAATGTTCAAATTTGTGTGAAATAGCGAGTTTCTGAAAATTTGACTCAATCTTCATCCTCTGCAGATCGATCCACTCATGTTCTCCCTCTGCTATTTAGAAACACATGCATGATTTGTCGAGCCAAGTATATATGTTTATTGGGGAGTCATGAGACATAGGTGATTGTAGGCCAATTGAGCGTCAATCCTACCAAGCATTATCTAAGGTGCATGGGCAATAAAGCCTCATAAACAAAACAACCATTTTATCTATTGTCACACATGGAGTATCTAAGGTTTTCTATAGCAGAACCACGCTTCTCTTTGCTATGTCATATTATAGAATTATCTCTCTGATGTATTATGTGATAGAGCCTAGCATTTTTTTTCTACCAAAATTATATGAAATCCATAAACTTTTATCCTTATGTTATTGTGGCGACCCTGAGGATCTGGTTGCCACAGGCTACTGCACTTCAGTTAGGGCGCAGTATCCATCTCAGGTAAGGGGGGGGTTAATCACCGGTGTTCCACATTGACACTTTACATACAGCTTAGGAGCCTTCTCATGGGGGGGTTGGCTCAGGTTAGATAGGGGGGTGGCCATCATGATGCATTGGACTTCCCCAGTCACTGAAGCCAGCCACCTGGCGGGCGGGTTCCACTTGGGGGTAGAAGTAGGTGCAACACATTCACATAAGACAGATGAGTCGGGACCATAGTTCTGACAAGACACTTTTGGAACTCTTGGACTTTACTAGGCCTGGGGCTTGGAGCAGAAGCTCAGCCCGGGTTCCTAACTGCTGAGGGGGACATCCTAGGAAAAGGACACTCTCACTCTCTCCTCAAACACCGATGGTGGCCCCTCACTTGCTTGGGATTGACCGGAGCCCATGACGGCAGAGACCAGCACCTGGGTTCAGCTTTAAATCAGTGAGTGAAAGAACCTGGAACCGCAGTTGCTGACTCAGACTCTGATTAGTGACACCGTCGCCCCACGCTCCGGAGCTCCCAGAGGACTGCCAAACTCTTCGTCATCCACCCGGGGCCCGCTCCGCCTGTGGGGAGCGACACCATCCCAGCTACCATAACACTCTCCCCGGTGAGGAATTCTGCAGCGGCGGCTACTCTCTGGCCGCATATGACAGGAGGCGTCACGACAAAATTTCCCCAATCGCCCCGGTTTCCCTTCATTTACTGCACGCCTCGGGGCAACGGAACCGGGGAAGGCCACCCGTGACATTACCTGATCCAACCCGCAACGGCCCGGTAACAAGTAGGTTAACCACCTGCCCCGTGGGGCGCTGTATTATGCATCAGAATTTGGAAGTATGAAGCTACAGAAATGTCTCATAGATATCTATTTGTGTCATATTATGTCTTTGTACAACCTGGAGGTCGTAGGGAGCCATAATACACATGAGCACTTGGCCTTAGTAAATAAGGGTTCAGACTGTTATCCTTAATTTGTGCTATATTAATATTATTCTGCAAATCAATGCACTCAACTAAATGAGGCTCCCCATGCTCACATTCTATCGTTTCTGTCTGACAACCTTCTATGAATATGATATTTCCCATAGCCAAATGGAAGTAGCACGGAATACATTTCTCAATTTCCAATCTGATTTACCATATTACACCAATATATATTTCTATAAGGAAGTTTTATCTTAAAATAAACACATTCGGGTCATTTTTCACTTGAATCACATTTTTTTTGCATGAATTGGCTAATAAAAGCCTGTTTTCTCTTTCTATTTCTTGCTACATTCGGTTCTCCAGTTTCACTACACACTTCTCCCCAACCTCACTACCCAGCTACAAATCAGAAGTGACACATTTTATTACTTCCATTTTGCCACATTGCTTTCACATACTATGTTATTTATGTTAGATATAATGTTTAATGCTTTTATGGCGCAGTCTATCTTTATATCCTTGAAATAAGACATCCAGAATAATAGCTGGCAGGCATGTGGAGCCAAGTGTGTTTTTGCAATAAGCTTTTCAAATTAATTTCTTCTTCAACCGCATTCAAATCTGTAAAAATATTTTGCAATAAATAAAGTGTAAAATACATAGGCTGTTATAGAAAATAAAGTGTGTATTATATGCAAAATGAAGAGCATCTGCTCGCTAGAACGGCTTATTTCTTTGATTTAATAGCAAAAAAAATCCTTTTATGTCTAGGGAAATGAGACTGTTTAGCTTCAAGGTATGTGCAGAATTTACATTTTTAATGCATAACCATCCCTTCACTTCCCATGACATGTAGAGCAAATTGAAAATTGAGAAATAAAGGGTATAATCCGAAATAAACAATAAATAAGCTGCATTCTCTTCCGCCTTATCTAAATGTTACGTGTTTCAATTACTGAGTTACATTTTTGGCTTCAGTAGCTCAGGGTAAATATAACTCCTCTTGTTAATTATGTATTTGTCATTACATTTTTTTTTCCTTTTGCACGCATTGTAGATTTTCCACTGGCAAAAAAAATGCTGGATCAAAGATGCTCCGTGTCTGCACATGAGAGAGCACGTCAAGTGTCTGGGCCCGTGTTCTTAGTAAGCAAGTAAACAATTGTCTGAGGAAGTTCAAGGCCACATTCACACGTCAGATTTTCACACAATGACACAATGTTCTATAGTTTATTTTTGTGGAAATATCATAATTGATGATGGGTAATGTTAGGCGGACTCCCAAATACCCAAGATCGGGAGGTCCAACTGGGTTTAAAAAAAAAAAAATCCAATTCGGGCTCGGAATTGATCCCGGATATGTGGCTGGACGTCGGTCTCCATATGTCCATAGGGACCAGAAGCCGGTGCTTTAAAGTGGTAGTAGAAGGGATAAGGGGATTGGAGTAGGCGTGTTATACTTCTGGGGCAGCTCATTATCTCTTCATAAATATTCACTGCTTTCCCACCCACGGAAATTCCCCTTGTCTCTGATTGGTTGCAGTCAGACGTGCCTGTGACGGGGTCCTTCTCCCATATCACACAATCAACAGAGCGAGAGATGGCTGTACAATCCAATAAGCATTTATTCCAAGCAAATCAAACGGTCCATAAGATAATCCACCATACAGAGTGTAAAATAGTGTAGAAACACGAATATAGTCCAGTAAGCAATCAATGTCCAGGTCTCTCTGAGGCATTGCACCTTCAGCCCAGAGGATCATTCTTTCTCTTTTCAAGTTCTCAAACAGATTGCCTCATCCCCCCAGGTAAGCAAAAAGGTTGGGTGGATCCCAGGCCCCTCCCCCCAGACTTAGGGACAGGAACACTACCGGGGGTGATTACCTACAGACAATACAATGTACACACAAGCAATGCAAATAATGAACAGTGAACCAGGCATAAAATACAAACCTACACAACATGATACACAGTACATCATATCCCACCATCACAGTGCCTCTTTGTCACAGCATGTCTGACTGAAACCAATCAAAGGCGCTGTGTGTCTTTATTGCTCTATAAATAAATAAACAAAAAAAATGGAGTAGAGTCCCCCCATATTATGATACCCAGCACAGATAAAGCATACGGCTATAGGCTGCAGCCCCCAGCCATACGCGTAACTTGACTGTGTATCGAAATAAGAGTAACCGCATGTTGCTTTTTTTAATTATTTAAATTAATAATTTTAAAAAACGGTATGTGGTCCCCCCCAATTTTGATACCCAGCCATGACAAAGCCAACAGCTGGGAACTGGTATGCTCAGGCTGGGGACGCCCATGCTTATTGGGCTCCACAGCCCAAAAATAGCAGCTTGCAGCCATCCAGGCTTGTTGCATCCATTAGATGCGACAATCCCGGAATGTTATCTGGCTCATCCCGATTGCCCTGATGTCACTCAGTTCAATGAGGTTACCTAAGGTCAGATTACCTGCAATCACATAATTTTTTTTATTTATGTTTCTAACATGTACATTTTATTTTTCTAATTGATGTATTGATACATTTGTGCTGATTTATTATTGATGGTGATTATATTGTACAGCATCTGCATTTAAATTATTTGTTGCAGTTTATCATTTCTAGCATCAGAACATCCACTTTTGGGACAATTGTCCTATGTTTACAATGATAGAACCATATTTTGTTTCTAATATTACCAATCTGCAACCTAATTTAGGCCTAAAACACACTTCCGCAAAAAAAAGTACGTGTCTTACGGTCCGTTTTTCGGGTCCGTGTTCCGTTTTTTTGGGGCGTTTCTCCGGTACGTATGGCATCCGTGTGATGGCGTATGCGAGCCATGTATACGTGTAAAATGTCCGTGTTTGTGTGTAAAATGCCCGTGTATGTGTACGTGGAATGTCCGTGTGGAATGTCCGTTTGTGTGTTGCACAATGTCGTTGATACATGTCGGCTGACAGCAGATAGAGTTGTGCGATGAGAATGAACTCGGGTGAACTTCACCCGACTTCATTGTCATGCCGCGGCTCTGTCTGTGTGCCGCGTACTGATTAGCGGTCACCTGTGAAGGATTCACCAGTGACCGCTAATCCCCCGAGTGACTGAAGTGAGCAGCCCTCTCTCATACTTACCGCTCCCCGATCACCAGCGCGGCGAGGAACAGCTGTGCAGAGAATACGCGGCAACAATTACTTTGAATATGCCGGCCGCTCATTAATCAATCTCGTATTCCCTGCTTTCCCCACCCACAGACGCCTGTGATTGGTTGCAGTCAGACACGCCCCCCACGCTGAGTGACAGCTATCTCACTGCACCCAATCACAGCAGCCGGTGGGCGTGTCTATACTGTGCAGTAAAATAAATAAATAAATAATTAAAAAAAACGGCGTGTGGTCCCCCCCCATTTTAATACCAGCCAGATAAAGCCATACGGCTGAAGGCTGGTATTCTCAGGATGGGGAGCCCCACGTTATGGGGAGCCCCCCAGCCTAACAATATCAGTCAGCAGCCGTCCAGAATTGCCGCAAACATTAGATGCGACAGTTCTGGGACTGTACCCGGCTCTTCCCGATTTGCCCTGGTGCGTTGGCAAATCTGGGTAATAAGGAGTTATTGGCAGCCCATAGCTGACAATAAGTCCTAGATTAATCATGTCAGGGGTCTCCCCGAGATACCTTCCATGATTAATCTGTAAATTACAGTAAATAAACACACACACACCTGAAAAAATCATTTATTAGAAATAAAAAACACTAACAAATTCCCTCATTACCAATTTATTAACCCCAACAAAGCCCCCCATGTCCGGCGTAATCCACGGACCTCCAGCGTCGCATCCAGCTGTGCTGCATGAAGGTTGACCGGAGCTGCAGAAGACACCGCCGCTCCTGTCACCTCCACGCAGCTAATGAAGGCAATAGGGCAAGTCCCCAGCCTCAGAAATCGCAGGTTAACAGCAGCTCAGATTAGAGACCAGGTCAATGCCACACAGAGTTCTAGCAGCAGACACATCTCTAGAACAACTGTTAATAGGAGACTTTGTGCAGCAGGCCTTCATGGTAAAATAGCTGCTAGGAAACCACTACTAAGGACAAGCAACAAGCAGAATAGACTTGTTTGGGCTAAAGAACACAAGGAATAGACATTAGACCAATGGAAATCTGTGCTTTGGTCCGATGAGTCTAAATTTGAGATCTTTGGATCCAACCACCGTGTCTTTGTGCAACGCAGAAAATGTGAACGGATGGACTCTACCTGCCTGGTTTCCACCGTGAAGCATGGAGGAGGAGGTGTGATGGTGTGGGGGTGCTTTGCTGGTGACACTGTTGGGAATTTATTCAAAATTGAAGGCATACTGAACCAGCATGGCTACCACAGTATCTTGCAGCGGCATGCTATTCCATCCAGTTTGCGTTTAGTTGGACCATCATTTATTTTTCAACAGGACAGTGACCCCAAACACACCTCCAGACTGTGTAAGGGCTATTTGACAAAGAAGGAGAGTGATGGGGTGCTACGCCAGATGACCTGGCCTCTACAGTCTCCAGACCTGAACCTAATCAAGATGGTTTGTGGTGAGCTGGACCGCAGAGTGAAGGCAAAAGGGCCAACAAGTGCTAAGCATCTCTGGGAACTAAATTCAAGACTGTTGGAAGACCATTTCTGGTGACTACCTCTTGAAGCTCATAAAGAGAATGCCAAGAGTGTGCAAAGCAGTAATCAAAGCAAAAGGAGGCTACTTTGAAGAACCTAGAATATAAGAAATATTTTCAGTTGTTTCACACCTTTTTGTTAAGTATTTCATTCCACATGTGTTAATTCATAGTTTTGATGGCTTCAATGTGAATCTACAAATTTCAGTTTCTTGGGATAACACCTAGCACTGACAACTGGAGTTAGTGTTTCTCACTTTTCGTGGGCCCGTGGCTTGAAGCAGGAGGCTCGGCTTGGGTTCTGGATAACAACCGAGGGACACTTTACTAACTGACTTTCACGGACACTGGCGGTGACCGCCGATGGATCCAGGATTGGCTGGAGCCCATCGTGGCAGAGAACGGTACTCTGGGGCAGTGCCTGAACAACCTGTGAGTAAAAAGACGGAACCGCAGCCTCTGTCTCTGCCTCTCCTGTAACTGGTGCCGACGCCCAGTGCTGAGGCACCAATGGGAACTACCACCACCCCCATTCTTCATCATCCATAGATTTCCCCCCTACATTCAGAAAAATTCACAGAAACAAAAGGCAACAGTGTTTACCAGACGTTGGGTTGCGAGCATCCGTATTTTGGCCAAAATATAAATATCTAGTACCTCATATATATTTATTATATATATTTTTTGCACTTATTGTATCTTTATACAGGATGCAGCCGGGCCCATTAATATAGGCCTTGTAAACTAGGGTTGCCGATCCTGTGTGGTGCACTTATATAGTGCTGGGGAGCCCACCTAGTCTAATAGTATGGGCGTCATCAATCAGCTGTAAGCCAAACACTGTGCACCTACATGTGTGAACGGCGCCCTATGCAAGCCATTTGTGTGCAATTTTAATACTAAGCAATCACCCCCTTCATGGAGTGTCAGTGTGTGAGTGGTTGCTCAATCAATGTTTTGCACCTGTTGACTCCATCTTTAAATTAAGGGGTTTGTTGCATCCTGTGAGTGAATTTGATTCTGTGACCTGGGCAAGTAAACATTGTTGCCCTTTGTTGCTGTGAATTTTTTTTTAACCATCGTTTTCCAATAATGCAGTACTTCTGAATTAAGAAGACCTCCATAAGTGCTCCCCACTTCTCGTCAATGAGAGAGATAAGCTTCCATTTTAAAGGAAATATGTCACCAGATTTTTGCCACCTAATCTGAGAGCAGCATAAGGTATGGGCAGAGATCCTGATTCCAACAGTGTGTCAAATATGAATGTGTGTCGCCCACCTGCAGCGATCCTCGGGATATCGATCCACCGTCCGGGACGCCGCAAGGTCTTCACAGGTACATGGCAGCAGATATGTCGTTTCTGTGTGTAACGTGACGCCACTCAAGGTTTTGCGGTCAGGAGTATGGGTGACCACCACTGCAGCTTTAACAAGCGTCTGGGGCTGATGGAATCTGCAATCTGGTGGTGTGGCTTCCCGTGAGTGAGGCGGGCCCCAGGGGCTCGGGTGTGTGTGTAGTACCACAGGTCGCAGAATAACTCAAGCACAGTCCAAAGTGTCTTTCAACTCCTTTACTCACGTTCAGCTGTTTTTGTGAGGTAACCCGGGTGATGCTGGATTAACCAGGTGGAACCAGGTATCCTTCAGGCTGGTCTAAGAGTAACCGTTAACTCGCCTTCCTAGCACTTCTTGTTTCGGACAACCCCTGACTTGAAGTACCGTGGGATTCATCCAGGGAAGTCGCTACTGCCTTTTCTCCCCTTTTTGGCCTGTTTGCTGGCAGCGTGGACCAACGTGGATAGCTTCAGGCTCAATCCTCCTTATGGGCCCCCTCATTGCTGAGGATGCTCGGACTCTAGTTGGTTGGTGTGGGACTTGTGGTTCCCAATACCGGCAGGTTTAGCAGGTAGTTAAACTTAAGCCTACTTCGGGAACCTGTTTCCCCTGCGTGCCTAGCTACCAGGAGTCTCCGTACTCGACCAGCTGACTTCCTCAGTGTCTTTCTGACCAACTGACTTCTTCAGTGTCTTTCTGACCAACTTGCTGGCAACCGTTCTCCCCCGCCAACGGTTACTACACGGACAGGGTCTGACTAGCGTGTCAGCGCTCCTCACTCCTCTGCGACCACACTCTGCGCTCTTCACTGACAGACTGACTAACTCCTCTCACTTCCTTACAGCCACTGAGACCTTAGCTTCCAGCCTCTCTACCGCACCCCTTGATTGGATGTGGAGGCACGCCCCCACCTGGATCTGCCCAGGGGTCCCCTCAATGGTGTGTGAGACCTGGTCACTATGTGTGTGCATACAAACCCTATTTCAGCCTTTGGATTACCTGAAGGTACTGACCAAGCATGGGTGCAGTACACAGTGGCACCTGACCAGGTCAGGGGTGCCACATAAGTTTAACTTAGAAATGCTGCAGCATTCCAGAGAAAAGCATAATTTAATAGCTGCATGGGAGACAAGTTGGACAGGTGGGTAACCATCAGCTTCTCTGCATCCTGCTCTGGAGTGACAGGTCTGTAAGTATATATGCATGCAGAAAAATACCTGGCAGTCACTAGGAGAATCCTCTGGGGGCTTGCCTGTTTAGCTAGTCTCTCAGGGTGCTTGGTCTTGGATGGTTATTAAATGGAAACTGTCTGCAGGTTTTTGCTATGTAAGATGTAGGGGATAAAAAAAAAAAAAAAAAAAGCAACTGTGCTTCTCTTATCAGTGTGTGTGCAATATTTTATTAAAGGATTTATTACACTGTGATTAACATTGCAGGACTAGATACTCATGTGCACGACAGTCTGACACCCCCCCTGCTGTGACTGACACCTCACAGTCAATAGACAATCTCTATTGAGAGCCTGGTGTGAGTGGGTACAGCTCTGTTGTGCTCCTGAATCTAAAATGGCTTCAGCCAGTAAATAATGTGATATACCTATGAATGCAGAATCTCCTTGCCTAAATTATATTGCTGTCAGATGAGGTAGCAAAAACCTGCTGACAAATTCCTTTTAGGCCCCCTTCACACTTCCGTGAAAAATACGCACGTGTGTTACGGGACGTTTTTCGGGTCCGTATCCCGATTTTGTGTCCGTTTTTATGGTCCGTGTGGCATCTGTGTGAATTGCGTATGCTAGCCTTGTTTGTGTGTAGAACGTCCGTGTGTGCATGTGGAATTAACGTGTATGTGTGCGTGGAATGTCCGTGTGGAATGTCCGTGTGTGATGTCCGTGTGTGTGATGTCCGTGTGTGTGATGCACAATGTCGTTTATAAATGTCGGCTGACAGCCGACAGAGTTGCGCGATGAGAATGAACTTGGGTGAACTTCACCCGACTTCATCCTCATACCGCGGCTCTGTCTGTGTCGAGTACTGATTAGCGGTCACCTGTGAAGGATTCACCGGTGACCACTAATCCCCCGAGTGACTGAAGTTTCCCCCCCTCTCTCATACTTACCGATCCCCGATCACCGGCGCGGCGCTGCACGGCATTCACACTGCTGCGGCGGCTTTTACTATTTTGAAAAAGCCGGCCGCTCATTAAACAATCTCGTATTCCCTGCTTTCCCCGCCCACCGGCGCCTATGATTGGTTGCAGTGAGACACGCCCCCATGCTGAGTGACAGCTGTCTCACTGCACCCAATCACAGCAGCCGGTGGGCGTGTCTATACTGTGCAGTGAAATAAATAAATAAATAATTTTAAAAAACGGCTTGCGGTCCCCCCCCAATTTCAATACCAGCCAGATAAAGCCATACGGCTGAAGGCTGGTATTCTCAGGATGGGGAGCTCCACGTTATGGGGAGCCCCCCACCCTAACAATATCAGTCAGCAGCCGCCCAGAATTGCCGCATACATTAGATGCGACAGTTCTGGGACTGTACCCGGCTCTTCCCGATTTGCCCTGGTGCTTTGGCAAATCGGGGTAATAAGGAGTTAATGGCAGCCCATAGCTGCCAATAAGTCCTAGATTAATCATGTCAGGCGTCTCCCCGAGATTCCTTTCATGATTAATCTGTAAATTACAGTAAATAAACACACACCCGAAAAAATCCTTTATTAGAAATAAAAAACACAAACATATACCCTGGTTCAACAATTTAATCAGCCCGAAAAAGCCCTCCATGTCCGGCGGAATCCAGGATGGTCCAGGAGCTGCAGCACACACAGCCGCTCCTGTCAGCTCCACGCGGCAAATGAAGAGTGCCGCGCGATCAGCTGAGCTGTCACTGAGGTTACCCGCTGTCAACACTGGATCCAGGCTGATTAAATTGTTGAACCAGGGTATATGTTTGTGTTTTTTATTTCTAATAAAGGATTTTTTCGTGTGTGTGTGTTTATTTACTGTAATTTACAGATTAATCATGAAAGGAATCTCGGGGAGACGCCTGACATGATTAATCTAGGATTTAGTGGCAGCTATGGGCTGCCATTAACTCCTTATTACCCCGATTTGCCAAAGCACCAGGGCAAATCGGGAAGAGCCGGGTACAGTCCCAGAACTGTCGCATCTAATGTATGCGGCAATTCTGGGCGGCTGCTGACTGATATTGTTAGGGTGGGGGGCTCCCCATAACGTGGAGCTCCCCATCCTGAGAATACCAGCCTTCAGCCGTATGGCTTTATCTGGCTGGTATTAAAATGGGGGGGACCGCACGCCGTTTTTTTAAATTATTTATTTATTTATTTTACTGCACAGTATAGACACGCCCACCGGCTGCTGTGATTGGGTGCAGTGAGACACCTGTCACTCAGTGTGGGGGCGTGTCTCACTGCAACCAATCATAGGCGCCGGTGGGCGGGGAAAGCAGGGAATACGAGATTGTTTAATGAACGGCCGGCTTTATCAAAATAGTAAAAGCCGCCGCAGCAGTGTGAATGCCGTGCAGCACCGCGCCGGTGACCGGGGAACGGTAAGTATGAGAGAGGGGGGTAAATTGACCGACAGACTGTGAGAGAGGGACAGACAGACAGAGAGACCGACCGACGGACTCAGGGAGATTGACCGACATACACAGATAGAAATAATGGCCGACATCACTAGAAATAAAAACACCAAGCGGACACGGACTATAGGTAGATGCATACGTGTTTACTAACGTGTGTGCACATACCCATAGACTTTCATTGTGTCCACGTGTGCGTGCTCCGTGCAGATAACGGACATGCATCCGTGCAAAACGCAAACACATACGGATCACGGATCACGGACACGCACACACGGACATAATGAAATAACGCACATGTGACCACAATCATAGATTAACATTGGTGCATGTTTGTCCGTGTCTCCGGTATATACGGAAACGGAACAAACAAGCACGTGTTTCACGGACGTGTGAAGGGGGCCTAAAATTGTTTTGTTTTTTTTTTCTGAAATGCTGTAGTGTTTCAGATTTAAACAAATATAGCTGAAATCATGCAACTCGTGGATATGTATCAGCTTTCAGGTTTCCTTTATAGGGTCTCACAATGGTTGCATGCATGGCCATTATAGTATTATTTGCACGTAACCAGAAAACCTGTTCATCTCCATTGTTCTGCTGAGTGATCACCATAAAATTGCTTGTATCTTCTGTTTGGTGTATTTTTCTTTTTTTTACTATGGGTAATTCCAAAACCTGCTGGCTAATGATTCAATATATCCCCCTGTAGGGAAGAAGGAAAAGACACGGTGCTTTGGTATAGCACTGAGATGCACATTATCCATTTTTTATATGTTTTTTTAAACCTGAAGAAGGTTCTATGAATAGAGCTGAAATGTGTTGTTTTATTATATATTGCTCAAAAAAATAAAGGGAACACTAAAATACCATTGTGCTGTTTAAGTGTTCCCTTTGTTTTTTTTGAGCAGTGTATATACATATATGTATTTTTTATTAAAATAATCTATCAAGCGACCTTATTGAGGCTGGATATATTGGAAGTGCCACATGCGATATATTGCATCTGTCTAAAACCTGCTGGCTATAATGTTTTTACAGGGTACTATTTAAAACTTACAAAATTACTACTTATTTCTTCTTGAGATTTTGCATTGACTGTAGCACTCCCTCTGAAGAATGTACATATTCTCCAACATTGATGGCATTTTCTTAGTCTTCTAGTCTCTTCAAATTATATTAAAATGGATTATTTCTATTTCTTTTTGTATTATATCTATCTATATATATATATATATATATATATATATATATATATACTAAAATATTAATAAATACAAATAAAAAATTTAAAATAAAATACCCAAGGAATGTGTATCTTTTTTCCCCCAAGGATTTGCTATTGAAACACTTTATCAATCTGCCTGAAACAGAAACATCTTGAGGGTACATTGAGGATACTCAATGTTCCAGTCAGTGAAACTGTGATGTTATCTTTACCTGTGAAAATGCTGAGAATGTTATTGGACAAGTTACCTGAAGAATGTAAAAAGAAAAAAAAAAACCTTGTTTTTGTTCCAGTGAGCTCCTCACATGAGAACATGGACTGTTTTGGTACATGCTGTCACACAGCTTAGGCTTGTTTTCAGCCCCCTAGAATAGCATGTTAAATTACACCTTAGGAAAACACACTGCACTGGAGAAAGCTGTAATCATTGCCCTGTAGGCTATCGTCATTTCAACTCCTCATGGAACAACATTTTAGGATGCTTAGAAATGAAGAATATTTGTCAAATGTGAGATACAGTGATGAATGTTCTCTAGTGATGGGCGAGCGTGCTCACCAATGCTCGATTCTCGATTGAGTATCCCTGGTGCTCGAGCGCCATGCTCCAGTCTCCGCTGCACATATTTCGCGGCTCTTTTTTAGCCACTAAACAAGCAGGAATTGCCTCCCAATCACAGTAATGCTGTAGCCATGTTTTCAACTGGCATTACTGTGATTAGGTGATGGCAACATCATCGGGACTATGTAA
This sequence comes from Anomaloglossus baeobatrachus, assembly GCF_048569485.1. Taxonomy (NCBI): domain Eukaryota; kingdom Metazoa; phylum Chordata; class Amphibia; order Anura; family Aromobatidae; genus Anomaloglossus; species Anomaloglossus baeobatrachus. Next base: position 514,277,081 of record NC_134358.1, read on the forward strand.
CCCCTGCAGACGCGATGCTTGGCGCACTCTACCCCAGAAACAAGGTAGGGATAGGATAATATTAGAAGCATATAAGCAAGTACTGGAGCCTTAAGGGGGTGTTACACGCAGCGATATCGCTAGCGATATCGCTGGTAAAAGCACCCGCCCCCGTCATTTGTGCGTCACGGGCAAATTGCTGCCCGTGGCGCACAAAATCGTTAGGAGCCATCCCATGTACTTACCTGCCTAGCGACGTCGCTGTGTCCGGCGAACCGCCTCCTTTCTAAGGGGGGCGGTTCGTTCGGCGTCACAGCGGCGTCATTAAGCGGCCGCCCAATAGAAGCGGAGGGGCGGAAATGAGCGGGACATAACCTCCCGCCCACCTCCTTCCTTCCTCATTGCCGGCGGCCACAGGTAAGCTGTACGTCGTCGCTCCCGAGGTGTCACACAGAGCGATGTGTGCTGCCTCGGGAATGATGAACAACCTGCGAGATCAACAATCAACGATTTTTTGAAAAGGAACGTGTCAAAGATGGACGATAAGGTGAGTATTTTCCATCGTTAACGCTCATTCCTTGCTGTCACACACAACGACGTCGCTAACGATGCCGAATGTGCGTCACAGAATCCGTGACCGCGGCGATATATCGTTAGATACGTCGTTGCGTGTAACAGGGCCTTTACAGTCCTTGCTGCTGCAACCTAAAACCAAATATTCTTTATCAGGGCTACATCTATTCTATTTCCCATTAATACTGCTGTTTGCTGTATTCAGTGTAAGGATAGGGGCTTCAGGAGGGATAAGTTAGGATTACAGATATATAGGCAGAAATTAAAGCCTTACGGTCCTTGCTGCTGCACCCTAAAATGAAAAGTCATTTGTCAGGGCTGCATGTATTCTTTTCCCTATACATACCACTGTGACTAGCTGGTGGCAACGCATCATCTGCTCTATATAACCCCCAGTGACGCGACACTTGGCTTACTCTACCCCAGAAAAAATGTAGGGATATGATAGTATTAGAGGCATATATGCAAGGATTGGAGCCTTACAGTCCTTGCTGCTGCAACTTAAAACCAAATATTCTTTATCAGGGCTACATCTATTCAATTTCCTATTAATACCACTGTTTGCTGCGCTCATTTTAAGGAAAGCTGTTGGAGAAAGGGTAGGTTTAGATTACAGGCATATAGGCAGGGATTATATTAAGTTTATCAACATAAAACCTTTATTTTGTCCAAAGTCGGATGATCATAATTAGAGAACAGCAGTGAATGTAGCACAGAGAAAGAATATAACTGATTTTTATGAAGGTAACAACACTCACCAATCAGTAGGAAGTGTACAGGCCTTTGCTTTGAATGACTTCAGCTCATCTGCAGCCACAGGACATCACTAGTCTCTCACACTGCTCAGGTGTGATTTTGGTCCACTCTTCTTCCAGTCTTTTCCAGAGTTCTTTGACAATGTGGGTTTCCTGGCCATAACTTAGTCACCAAGGATTTTCCAGAGGTTATCTAGTGGGTTTAGATCAGGACTCTGTGCTAGCCATTTCATTGTTTCAATGTTTTCTGCTTCAGTGACCTACTTTACCAATTTTGCTGTGTGACAGAGGGCATTGTCATGCACGAAAACAGTTGGCTGATTTGAGTGATGAACGCAAGGAAGGATTCATGTGTTGTTGAAGAAGGTTCTGATTGCATTCACTCTGCCATATATCTGTATGAGAGGTCCAAGTCCTGCTGCAGAAAACATGCCCCCAACTATGACACTTCCTCCACCAACTTTCACTGACTTCTTAACACACTTTGAGTTGTCTTTCCCCAGTTTATTGACGAACATAATGTTTCCCTTCAGACCCAAATAAATTAAACTTGCTTTCATCAGTAAAATGAACTGTGGACCACTTCTCCTCTGCCCACACAACATGCTCTTCACCAAAGGTGAGTCTAGCCATTTGATTCTTTCTGCTAATGAGAGGTTTGGTCACTGCATAGTGGGCTTTCAGTCCAAATGCTCTTAAACGTTGTGACATTGTATGACGAGACGGATCCTTACCCTGTTCAGTGCTGAACTAGCGAGCAATTCCAGCTGCAGTGTTGAAACAATTACCCACAGAGATTGTCCACATTATCCTGTCCTCTCTTGTATTTGTCTTTCGAGGATGACCAGCCTTCTTGGGGACTTGAAAGAGTTTGTGATGTTGTAAAGATGCAATATTCTTGTAATCACAGACTTGGAACAACCAACTTCTTTTGCTATGGCTGATAGGGTCACCCCTTTGGCCTTCATCTGGACAACCTGCTGCCGGAGAGTTTCAGTTACTTTGGAACGACACATCATTTTTGCAAAGTCAGTGCAAACTGGAAAATTAGGCTGCCAGTTACATAAGGTTTGTCAGATAAGTAAGAAAATTAGCACCAGGTGCCAGGTTAACACCAGTAACTTAGAGGTATCTGAAAGTCTGAAAGTGTTCTCGAATTTTGATCCGTGATCTTTTTCATTTACTGTAACTCATTTACATTTTTATTATGTGCTGTACAATAAAGTCTATTTATGAAATAATCTTAAAATATTGTGAGTTTACTCATGCTTTAGAGCTCTGAAGTTGACGTGACATCAATGGATATCTGTGGCCACAGCACCCGTGGGTCATGTGATTGACACTCAGCGAGGAGGATAGCGCGGCTCAGTGCCAGAACTTGAAATAGAAGGCAATTAAGAAGACAACTGAAATAGTAAGTTACACTGATAGAGAAATTAAAAAATAATGGGTGAACCACTTAAGGTAAGAAGTAAAAATTATCAAGTGTAAAAATAAAAGACTTAAAGGGCATATCTGTAGAGATGAGCAAATGAATCCACAGAAGTTCGAGTATGAGTCCAATTTACTGAAATTTATGGTTTTATGCAAATTCAAACATTTTGATATTCAATTTGTGGTTTGCACCAAAAATAATCTTGCTTGCCAGCATTTCCCATAAAGCATTAGAGGGTGGCCTAATATAATTTTGCATGGCGGCAAAATGGCATGCAGCTATGATGTCTTATGGATTATTACCATACCTTTTACAGTTGTGGTTAGTATCAGCTCAATCACAGATTCCCAATTCCCATTGAAGCACAGTTTGTACGGCAGAGTCATTTTCCATCTCTAGTGTTCCTGAGTAAGTCTCTCTCTCCTGTAGAGTGTAAGCTCTTATGGGCAGTGGGGTGAGCTCTCTCTCTCTCTCACTCTTCTTTAAAGTGTAAGCTTTTAGGATCAGTAGGGTTCTCTTGCTCTCTCTTCTGTAAAGTGTAAGCTCTTATGGACAGCGGGGTCTGCTTTCTCTCTTCTGTAGAGTGCAAGTTCTTGTGATCATTGGTGTCCTCTCTTTCTCTCTCTCCTGTAGTGTAAACTCTTATAATCAGTGGAGCCCTCTCTCTGCTTTGTAGAGTATAAGCACTTATGATCAATGGGGTCCTCTCTCTCTCCCCTCTAGACTGTAAGCTCTTATGATCAGTGTGGTCCTCTCTTTTCTGCAAAGTGTAAGCTCTTAAGGGCAGTGGAGTCTATTCTCTCTCTCTCTTCTTTAGAGCGTAAGCTCCTAGTTTCAGTAGGATCTTCTTTTTCTCTCTTCTGTAGAGAGTAAACTCCTAGGGGTGCTTTGCACGCTGCGACATCGCTACTGTGATATCGTCGGGGTCAAATCGAAAGTGACGCACCTCCGGCGCTGGTAATGACGTCGCAACGTGTAAAGCCTAGATGCGCCGATAAACGATTGCAAAAGCGTCGAAAATCGGTGATCTGTGTAGTGTCAGTCATTTTCATAATGTCGCACCAATAGGAGATACGATGTTTTTCCTCGTTCGTGTGGCAGCACACATCGCTGTGTGTGAAGCCGCAGGAGCGAGGAACATCTCCTTACCTGCCTCCACCGGCTATGCGGAAGGAAGGAGGTGGGCGAGATGTTTACGTCCCGCTCATCTCCGCCCCTCCGCTTCTATTGGCCGCCTGCCGTGTGACGTCGCTGTGACTCCGTAGGACCCGCCACCTTAGGAAGGAGGCGGGTCACCGACCAGAGCGACGTTGCAGGGCAGGTAAGTGCGTGTGAAGCTGCTGTAGCGATAATGTTCGCTACGGCAGCTATCACAAGATATCACATGTGCGACGGGGGCGGGTACTATCACGCTCGGCATCGCTAGCCGATGCTAATGATGTCGCAACGTGCAAAGTACCCCTTAGAGCCACCAGGACCCTCTTGCTCTTTTTTTTCTGTAAAGTATAAGCTCTTATGGGCAGCGGGGTCTGCTTTCTCTCTTCTGTAGAGTGTAAGTTCTTATGATTATTGGGCTCCTCTCTTTCTCCTGTAGTGTAATCTCTTATAATCAGTGGGGCCCTCTCTCATGTAGAATGTAAGGTCTTATGATAAATGGGGTCCTCTCTCTCTCTTGCCTGTAGAGTGTAAGCTCTTATGATCAGTGGGGTCCTCTCTTTTCTGCAAAGTGTAAACTCTTACAGGCAGCAGAGTCCGCTCTCACTCTTCTGTAGAGTAGAAGTTCTTTTGATCAGTGAGAGCCTCTCTTTTTCATTCTCCTGTAGTGTAAGCTCTAATCAGTGTGGCCCTCTCTCCTGTAGAGTGTAAGATCTTATGATCAATGGGGTCCTTGCTCTCACTCTGGTAGAGTGTAAGCTCTTATGATCAGCAGGATCCTCTCTCCTGTCACAATTATTTTTTCAGAGTAATTATAGGATTTCTTTAACAAATCAGATTTAAGTGTCGTAAAATGAAATTTTTAGGGAAAATTTGGCAAAGTCGGTGAGTTTGAGTTTTTAAAGATCCACTCATCTCCAGTTGCCTGGTGTTGCTTACTTCAGCGTTGTGAGGTAATTGGTGATGAAAACATCACATCTACATGTACCTACTGATATCTAAAATTAACTAAATAATAATATATTGAAATAAATGTACATTCAGAAAAGAAAATAAGTGTCATTTTCTCTTCATGGACTTGTGGTACAAATTTTCTTTAGATTTTTAACATTTTATTGGGTTAAGAGGATGTTTTTTCAGGTGAAACAAAGTTTACTTTTACCTCAACCCTGAAAAACCTCTTTTAACAAGAGCAAGTTCATGAGCAATCCTTCTGTGTTTACACGCATCCGGTGTATGTCAGCCTTATCCCGTCCATGTGGTCCCATCCGTCTATAAAATAAATGATCAGTCTGTAACTTCATTGCATTCCTCGCTCGCGCTCTAATTAGTCACAGACTGAACTTAAACTTTTAGAAAACATTGTTTTAATTAGAAGAAAACTTATCACAAAGACTACTAATGATACACAGCAATTACTTGATTTCATGGGTTGTAGGCCCAATTTTCAAGAGGACGACCATACGTACGGCATTTGTTATGTGGCTGGTTACCGGGCTGCATTCTCAATTCAGTGTTGACCTTTGTTTATCATTGTGTTTGAGGCTTTGTCAGGGGCTTAAGGTTATGTTTTTTAATAGAGGTCCTCGGAGAGCTGTAATCAGAACCTCTTCTTTCAGGTCATGACCACAATCAATACATTTATTTCTTTAAGGCTAAATGCTTAAATGGGCTAAGGGAAAGTGAGGGATCATTAAAAAAAAAAGCTGGGAAATTTGGGATAACAACATACATAACATTTTATAGCATTGCTCAATTAAATTAATCAAATTAATAGGGTGCAAAAGTAGTACTAAGTGCGTATTCCTTAAGCAAAGCCTGTAACAAGTTAAGTCCTAAGAAAAAGATGGTGAAGTTACCACCACCATAAAAAACCTCTCTGCCCAATAAGAAAATGCTAGTATTGTAATGGTACATGGGGGACATTTTACAGATTTTGAATTTGGACCCAAGACAGATACTTAGAGGGACATCCACTAATAATTAGGGATGATCAAATATCACAAATATTCGGCAATATTCGGCTTCACGAATATTCGACAAATAGGTTGCTGCTATGCGAATATTCGATGCGCAATGTAAGTATATGGGAAGCCCGAATAGTTGCCGAATAGCTTCCCATAGTTTCCCATAGACTTATTCGAATATTTGCAAATAGTCGAATCCAGTGGTGACCTATTCGTCGAATATGGGCGTAGCCGAATATTTTAGGTATTCGATCATCCCTACTAATAATGCATTTTTGCCAAACTCTAGTGTTAAAAAGTAAAACATTTAGGCACTCACCATTTGTATGCCATAAATGATCACCTTGTAAACTATCTTTGGTGCTAACACCTCTTTTTAAAAAAGTAAACAGATCACATGACCTGATAAATTTACTACTTATGCCAGTATTAGGTGTAAAATATATTACACCAGACTTGAAAAAAGCAAACTTACAAAAGCATAGGTGATAAACATCTAACTCCAGGGGATACCCATGATGAACACTAGATTGGGGGGGCTTGCAAGGCCTTATTCCTAATTGTAGATATGATTAAGCATGTACGCTGCTGCTGCACTATTCAATGTCTATGTGAGTGATAGGGATAGACAAGTACTATAATTAGCTTTCTTCTTTTTACTGCATAAAGTCTGTTTTGAGAAAGATGGAGGGAGTAGGACTATAGAAACAAGTCATATGACCTCCTGTAACGCTAGCCACTACGTTACGGGGGTTGCATGAGTGGAAAGGTAGTTAGGATAGCTGGGGTCAGGCAACAGGAGGTCACGTATAATCATAAGGGGTAATCAGAGACATAGTCAGGTCACATTTTGAGGGTCAAAATACCAGGAGAGCATGTAATAGATAAAGGGTGCAAGCAGAAACGTGGTCAAGTGACAGTCCAGGGTCAACAGGCAGGAGAACATGACAGGAACAGGGAGCGGGCAGAGAAGTCCAATAACAGTCCACGATCAGAATACCAACAGACAAACAAGCAACAGCAACACAGAAGAGCCAGAGAATACAACTGGCAGAGTTCTGGGGGAGCATGCTCAGTAAAGAAACCTGAGCAATTACTTGGAAGATGGAACAGTTGAGTAACCAGAACCTCCCAGAACCAACCTGAATTCCAGTATAGTGACCAAGCTGCCAGTTCAGTATCAAGGATAGTGCCACAGAGCATCTCTAAAGGCGCCATCCTTGATACTGAACTGGCCAATCCTTGACCTTAGAAATTTTGCACCATCCTACCTTGCCATTGCCTCAAAGCCCAGTAACTCCGTTGTCATATAGACAGTGATGGAGCGGCAAGGGGTAATATTACCGCTTTGTATTATTTTTTAACAAAGCAATCCAATTGAATAATTTAAAAAAAGAATGTGGAAACCCCCTTTAAGTTTTATTTCAATATTAGCTATACTTTAGGTCTATAGTTCTTTGGGAAATTATACTTTGTGAACAGTTGTAATTTGTTTGCTCAGACATTACCTGTGACAATATTATCAGTCACCTTATATTGTACTACTGGCCTCATCGTAATTTGTACACCATATCACTATGTACAATTTGTGTTACTAAGGAGTGGTAAAAGCTGGATCTCATTATTGGTGCATCATATCTTTATCTGAGGAGGTCACTCTTGGAGTGTAATATTTACTTCAGATTGTAGACACCTCAGTCATCCTTTATTACATTTCCTTGTCTTGCCGCTTATCTCATAGTTACTACATTATGTACACATGGCTTACCTTCTGCACAGACTGACTGAAGGCCAGAAAGTAAAGTCTACCCAGCTAGACTGATGAGCAAAAGAGTAACAAAGTGTGAACTTCTTACTTTTAGGCTCTGTAACTCACCATCCACTACACCTTCGATTGGGATACTCCTAAGGATCAGTGAACCCGAACTGTAAAGTTTGGGGTTCATACCAAACACAAGGTGTCCAGGCCTCCTAACACGGACTTATAAATGTACGTCCGGTTCCTATTCGGGTCAGTTATCCGAATAAAACTTGTTGAAATCATCAAGCTTTCCGGTGTGGGCACTTCTGGCGGCATAGCTGTGATAGGCTGGCACACCAATTGAAAAAAAAAAATATAAAAAAATTACTTGGGCTGCTGCCCTTTTTTTGATAACAAGCACATGTAAAACAGCTACGTGCTGCAGCTCACAGCTATCTGCATTACCTTGGCTAGTTATCAAAAGTAGAGGAGATCCCATGCCATTTTTTTTAATTATTTAAATAATTAATTTAAAAAATGGTGTGGGGTACGCCTCATTTTGATAACCAGCCAAGGATAAGCAGACAGCAAGGGGCTGGAATTATCAGGATTGGAAGAATCATTCTTAGTGGACCTTTCCCAGCCTAAAAATAGTAGCTTGAAAACGCCCCAGAAGTGGTGCATCCATTAGAGCCATTAGTTAGATTTCCCTGGTGTGGTGGCAATCAGGGTAATAGTTAATGGGGTTGATGTGAGCTGTAAATTGACAGAGCCCAGAGGTTAGTAATGGATAGGGGCCTATCAGACACCCCCCATTACTAACCCAGAAAGTGAATGGTAAATAACACACACAGGAAAAATACTTTATTTAAATAAAAACTCGCCCACACGCTCTCGTTCACCAATTTATCCTGGAAGTTCCGACGATAATCCAACATGTCCCATGATACCCAAAGATTTCTATGGAGTCTCGTTCTGAGAAAGTTCTCATACCGCGGGTCCTTAGGATACTGACAGTCAGTGCTAGTCTTGAACTTTCCCATGGGTGTTGAAATTAGGAACCTTACATGACCTCACTGTTATGGGAAACACCAGATGTGGCGCTTCCCTCTACAACCGCGATACCTGGCGAGAGCGGTGAGGATATGTAAGGTAACTAACGTCATCAGCGCTCTCGCTGGGGGGCAGCGCTGATGCCACAGCGATACCCAGTGTGAGTGTTAATGTATTATAGCACATGGCACAATGTATAATGGCACCTTGTGTTATGGCACAATGTATTATGGTATGATAAATAATGGCACATGGCAATCTGTATTATACTACATGGAACCTTGTATTATGGCACATGGCAAAATGTATTATGGAACTTCTTTTTAAGGTCAATCTCTTTCTTGGACAATGTTTGGCCTCCAAATACTACAAGCGGGTTTTAAGAATGCATGTTGGGGGGTATTCAGGTTTTGGTCTGATTTTTAAGAGCAATACAATAATAATGCAGTAACATGAGAAGAATCCACATAACTAATCATATGCTAAACAGTTTAAAATCAATTTATGTATGAGATAGCCAAGATGATTATCTATAAAACTAGAAGGTGGCCCGATTCTACGCATCAGGTATTCTAGAATTTACGTATTGTGTAGTTCATGTATGATTTTTGTTATATATACAGATGTTGTTGTGTGTACTTACCAAGTGTTTGTGTAGGGCGCTGTACATGTTCTGGGTGTTGTCTGGGTGTGGCGGGGGGTGAGAGCGGTGTTGTATGTGTGTTGCGTGTGTTGCGTTGTTTGTGGAGCGCTGTGTGTCTGTAGCGTTGTGTGTGTGTGTGTGTTGCGCGGTTTGTGTGTGTGTGGTGTGTTTGGGGGGGAGGTATATTTTGTGCAATGTGTGTGTTGTGCGTTATGTGCGTATATTTATGTATGCCGCTGTGTTTGTGTGTTGGGTGTTGTGTGTGTGCAGCGTTGTCTGTGTGTGTGGGTGTCTGTGTAGGGCGGTGTTTGTGGTTCCCAGTGTGTGTGTTGTGCAGTGCGCGTGTGTGTGTGTTGGGGTGAGGTGTGCACCTCCCATCGTGCTCCATCCCCCATGCTGCGCACCCCCCATCGTGCTCCATCCCCCATGCTGCGCACTCCCCATCGTGCTCCATCCGCCATGCTGCGCACTCCCAAACGTGCTCCATCCGCCATGCTGCGCACTCCCAAACGTGGTCCATCCGCCATGCTGCGCACTCCCAAACGTGCTCCATCTGCCATGCTGCTCACTCCCCATCGTGCTGCATCCCCCATGCTGCGCACTCCCAAACGTGCTCTATCCGCCATGCTGCGCACTCCCAAACGTGCTCCATCCGCCATGCTGCGCACTCCCCATCATGCTCCATCCGCCATGCTGCGCACTCCCAAACGTGCTCCATCCGCCATGTTGCGCACTCCCAAACGTGCTCCATCCGCCATGCTGCGCACTCCCAAACGTGCTCCATCCGCCATGCTGCGCACTCCCAAACTTGCTCCATCCGCCATGCTGCGCACTCCCAAACGTGCTCCATCCGCCATGCTGCGCATTCCCAAACGTGCTCCATCCGCCATACTGCGCACTCCCAAACGTGCTCCATCGGCCATGCTGCGCACTCCCAAACGTGGTCCATCCACCATGCTGCGCACTCCCAAACGTGCTCCATCCGCCATGATGCGCACTCCCAAACGTGCTCCATCCGCCATGCTGCGCACTCCCAAACGTGCTCCATCCGCCATGCTGCGCACTCCCAAACGTGGTCCATCCGCCATGCTGCGCACTCCCAAACGTGGTCCATCCGCCATGCTGCGCACTCCCAAACGTGGTCCATCCCCCATGCTGCGCACTCCCCATCGTGCTCCATCCGCCATGCTGCGCACTCCCAAACGTGCTCCATCCACCATGCTGCGCACTCCCAAACGTGGTCCATCCGCCATGCTGCGCACTCCCAAACGTGCTCCATCTGCCATGCTGCGCACTCCCCATCGTGCTGCATCCCCCATGCTGCGCACTCCCAAACGTGCTCTATCCGCCATACTGCGCACTCCCAAACGTGCTCCATCCGCCATGCTGTGCACTCCCCATCATGCTCCATCCGCCATGCTGCGCACTCCCAAACGTGCTCCATCCGCCATGTTGCGCACTCCCAAACGTGCTCCATCCGCCATGCTGCGCACTCCCAAACGTGCTCCATCCGCCATGCTGCGCACTCCCAAACTTGCTCCATCCGCCATGCTGCGCACTCCCAAACGTGCTCCATCCGCCATGCTGCGCATTCCCAAACGTGCTCCATCCGCCATGCTGCGCACTCCCAAACGTGCTCCATCAGCCATGCTGCGCACTCCCAAACGTGGTCCATCCACCATGCTGCGCACTCCCAAACGTGCTCCATCCGCCATGATGCGCACTCCCAAACGTGCTCCATCCGCCATGCTGCGCACTCCCAAACGTGCTCCATCCGCCATACTGCGCACTCCCCATCGTGCACCATCCGCCATGCTGCGCACTCCCAAACGTGCTCCATCCGCCATGCTGCGCACTCCCAAATGTGCTCCATCCGCCATGCTGCGCACTCCCAAACGTGCTCCATCCGCCATGCTGCGCACTCCCAAACGTGCTCCATCCGCCATGCTGCGCACTCCCAAGCGTGGTCCATCCGCCATGCTGCGCACTCCCAAACGTGGTCCATCCGCCATGCTGCGCACTCCCAAACGTGGTCCATCCGCCATGCTGCGCACTCCCAAACGTGGTCCATCCACCATGCTGCGCACTCCCAAACGTGCTCCATCCACCATGCTGCACACTCCCAAACGTGCTCCATCCGCCATGCTGCGCACTCCCAAACATGCTCCATCTGCCATGCTGCGCACTCCCAAACGTGGTCCATCCGCCATGCTGCGCACTCCCAAACGTGCTCCATCCCCCATGCTACGCACTCCCAAACGTGGTCCATCCGCCATGCTGCGCACTCCCAAACGTGCTCCATCCCCCATTCTGCGCACTCCCCATCGTGCTCCATCCCCCATGCTGCGCACCCCCCATCGTGCTCCATCCCCCATGCTGCACCAGCATCAGCCTCTCTGCCCGCAGCATCAGCCTCTCTGCCCGCAGCATCAGCCTCTCTGCCCGCAGCATCAGCCTCTCTGCCCGCAGCATCAGCCTCTCTCCTCCCAGCATCAGCCTCTCTCCTCCCAGTATCAGCCTCTCTCCTCCCAGCATCAGCCTCTCTCCTCCCAGCATCAGCCTCTCTCCTCCCAGTATCAGCCTCTCTCCTCCCAGCATCAGCCTTTTCTGTCCCTAGCATCAGCCTCTCTCCTCCCAGCCTACCCCAGCCTCAGCCTCCCCCAGTATCAGCCTCTCTTCTCTCAGCCTCCCCCTCCCAGCCTTCCCTAGGATCAGCCTCTCTCCTCCCAGCCTCCTCCAGCACGCCGTGCTCCTGTGCCGACACAGATCCGATCGCATACACACACACACACACACACACACACCCGATCGCATACACTCACACACACCCGATCGCATACACTCACACACACCCGATCGCATACACTCACGCACACACACATTGACGATATTGCACATACGCGCTCACACTCACAACATCCGGAGATACCACATGCTTCTGGCCATGTGATCCTCCGGCAGGTCCTGGAAGTTCACTGCACAGTATCGCCGCCGAGAAGCAAGCGATATCCCAGGATGTTGTGAGTGTGTGGATGCGATGTGATGTGTGTGTGAGGTGTGTGTGAGAGTGAGTGTGATCTGATGTGTGTATGTGTGTGTGCGTGCGTGTGTGTATATGCCGCCGCTGCAGGACCTTGATGCGCTGGTAACTATGCTACCATGGTTACCAGCGTATCCCGTCCCCCGCTTGCACGGGAGCCCACACCAGCATACGACGGCAACCCCAGCAATGCGAGGGTATGTGTCGGCTGGCTTGGCGGCGTACGCTGATGTGGACTCCCGGGGGTACAGTACTCACCTGGGAGTCGTGGCTCCGTGTCGGTCGGTTCGGGGAATGCGTGCGGGGGGGGGGCCAGAGCGAGTGTGCATTGCGTGAGGGGGGCGGGGCGTGGGCGAGTTGCCTGGGCGAGCGGCCAATCCGTGCGGGGGGCGGGGCCATGGCGAGCCCAGCGGCCAATCAGCTTTGTGTCACCGTAAGGACACAATTTTGGAGCAAGACAGACAGACAGACAGGCAGACAGAATAAGGCAATTATATATATAGATTATAGTAGTCTCACGCTGAAAGCTGTAGTAAATGGTGCAATAAGGAGCCTGAAAGTCACAAGTTCAAAACATTTTTGTTTGTGCTGCCTAAAACCTGTCTAATGTTGGCCAAATCTGCCAATATTGAAGGATTTGGTCAACAATCTAATGTGAATTGGAGCTTGGGATAATTTTTTATATTGATTCAGCATGTTCGATTTTGGAATGCGCCTGTCTTGTTCTCCTGGAAATTAGCTGCTGCCAGACATGTTTGATAGCGGCTTACTCATAGTGAACACGAGTGCCAGGTGAGTGCTCCTATGTATAGGAGAGAAAGCCAACGTAGCTATCGTTTGGCTGACAGCCATCTAATACGGTATATATGACAGGCCTTAGATGTGCATAAAAACTGAAGCCATTTTCTGTCTTTATTATTCTGAACATGGTCACTATGCCCACTTACTGCCAGTGCTCAATTTTACAACTTTTGGTGAGACCAACAATGTTGCACTCATTAGCCTCATGCATATTCACTGCTCCCCCCCCCCCACTGGAGTCTGTGGGTCTATTGTACAGTAAAAAATAAATAAAAAAAATGACATAGTGTCCCCCCATATAATGATACCCAGCACAGATAAAGCCTACAGCTACAGGCTGCAGCCCCCCACTGTGGGCTGTATCTTGTCTGGGTATCAAAATAAGAGCAACCCCATGCTGTTTTTTCATTATTTAAATAAATAATTTTAAAAAACTCAGCGTGCGGTCCTCCCAAATTTGATACGCAACCAAGATAAAGCCCAGAGCTGGGGTCTGGTATTCTCAGGCTGGAGAGACCCAGCCTAAAAATATACAATATCAAAAACTTTCAGCTCACCCATTCCATGTGCTCAGATTTCCCTCTGCTGCTCGGGCTGCAGGTGCTGTTACCTGAGTATAATGAAGAGGAAAGAGTTCTGCCCAGCGCAAGGAGGAGAGATACGTCAGTAAATTTCCAGGTGCTTTATTTTACTTGGTTTCCAATAAAACGATTATATAAACAGTTAAGACATAGTCCTCCATGGATAATGACACAACAGCGACGCGTTTCAGCTATTGGAGTGTAGCCTTTGTCAAGTGGCTTTACTATGTGAACTGAGTCCTCTTTATACCCATACATAAAAAAGTCCTCCAATCAAACAGGTGCAGGTTCTTGCTGAATTCCCCAGGGTTAATCCATGATGGATTACCCAAAAATTAATGGATTTTTTATACGTTGATAATCCTGTCATCCCCATCTACCACTCCCTCCCCAAGGTGCATAAAGGTGGATTCCCCCCGAAATTCAGACCTATCGTGTCGGCCATGGGGTCTCTATCAGAGAGAATAGGGGCCTGGCTAGATCATACCTTGCAGCCCCTGGTCAAATCTTTGCCGGGGTACATAAAGGACACTAAAAGTGTCCTTTGTACCTTTGAAAATTTTCAATGGGAAGATCGTTTTATATGCCTGACAGCAGATGTGGTAGCTCTTTATCCCTCTATCTCTTATGAGGTCATTATGACATCACTCAAACATTTTCTATGCAAATATAGCGACTATGACAATTACATGCAGTCCTTTATACTTGATGTTACTGAATATCTTTTGAATAAAAATTATTTTCTCTTTACTGGAACTTTTTACATCCAGAAACAGGGCGTTAGCATGGGAGGGAAATATTCTCCCTCCCTTGCTAACCTCGTTATGGGTTTCTGGGAAGAGATTTTTTTGAGAACTCTAGCCTAAAAATATCAGCCTGCAGCCACCCAGGATTGTTGCATCCCTTAAATGTGACAATTCCAGCACTTTACCGGGCTCTTCCCAAATTGCCCTGGTGCAGTGGCAATTGGGGTAATATCAGGGGTTAATCATAGCTCATAGCTGCGACTAAGCCTTAGTGACAGGCGTTTATGAGACACCCCCCCATCACCAATCTGTAATAAGTGAAAAGAAATAAACACAACCACCGAAAAAATACTTTATTTGAAATAAAATAGAAAAAGCCCCCTTTTTCACCACTTTATTAACCCCATAATCACACCTTGCAAGTCTGACGTAATCCACATGAGGTGCCATGGCTATTCAGGTCTGCTACATCTGAAGATCACAGTGAACAGCCATAGAACTAGACTGCCTGCTGGGATCTCCAGAGAATGAATGAGCCGCACGATCAGCGGTCACTTCACTCAGATGATTTCCGTTCACAGCTGGCGATATCAGGTCCCTTTTGTTCCAGTGCCGGTTTAGCAACCTGGTGGCTTCTTCCTTTGCACCTGTCTTTTGGCTGGTTGGTCCTCGTGGTGTAGAGTAGCTGGGGGTCCCCTCCTGATGGTTTTACTACTGCAGTCTGTATGACGGTAGCGTGAACCCTGTGGGGTTGGAGTCTCTGGTCCTGTCCCCAGTTCTCCCTTTGCTACTGAGTCCCGAACATCAAGGTCAGGGAGGTCCTTGATGGTCCCCTCACTGTGCAGGTGTTATCAGGCCTGCCTGGAGCTTCTGCCTGACCTACGGTCCTGTACCCCGTTGGTGCGTAGTTCCGGGAGTACTCCACCGTACTCCACTGGCAACAAACCGACTGGGCCCTCAGGTTACTGGTCACTCATGGTCAGTTCGTCTGCTCCCTTTCACAGTCACTTGCTGACTCTCTCACTCTCCTCTGTCTGACTCTCCACTGTCTGCCCCTACCACCTGGTCAGTTAGTCGACTGGAGTGGCTCCACCTCTAGGCGGCCATCCATTGGTCTGACCCTACCTTTGTGCCATTCTATGGGGGAATGTTGGGGAAAACTGGGATTACCTGGAGTGTTTGTGTGTTAACGGCATTGGTCTTCGGGGTCCCAAGGGGGTAGGCCATGCATCCTGGTGAGGGTGCAGTACCTTGTAGTTCCCTGATGGTTCAGGGGCGCTACAAAAGGGGAGGAGCTGCAGGAGTGTACAGACGCGCTGGTGATTTGGTAAATATACCGCACCTGCTCCAATCTCCCTATCCCCACCACCATTTAAGTACCCTGGATCAATTCCGGGCCTAACCGGGTTTTTTATTAACCCAGTTAGACTCGCCGATCCAGGGTATCTGCGAGTCCACCTGTCACTAGGGTGAAAAACCGTAGCAAAAGCGCTGAAAAGAATTGACATCTTCATTCTTTTCATAATGCAGCAAAACCGGAGGTGTTTCACAAAACCGTTAGGAAAAAATCCTGACGTGTTTGTGTGTGTGTGCATGAGATTTCAGAAATCTCACAGACTTTGCTGGGACTGTAAAAAGCAGCGTTTTATTAGCATGGATTTGCATAAAACCATACAAATCTGCAGCTAAAAAAACGCTGCAAAAACGCCCAGTGCGAACATAGCCTTATGGCATTCCCCAAACAACATTCTCGGATGGTTAACATTTATTTTAATGAATATATTAATGATTAATTTTCCTTATTTAGCACTAATGTATTCCAGTGATTATCATCGTACTTTCAGCCTCTGTCAGACTCACAATTACATTTCCCTATCTAAGACACACAGGGGCAAATCCTTAAGAAAACCAATTAGTCTACCAGTGTTTTTGTAGTACGGGACGAAACCAGAGTAAATCCACACAGACATGGAAAGAACATACAAACTCCTTGCAGATGTTGTCCTTAGGTCTTACTCACACCACCGTATAACACGGACTAGTGATATACGATGTTTTATCAGATAGCGCTCACTCCAAATATATTGCATTGGAGCAGTGCCGATCAGCAATTTTTTCTGTGAGAAAAATATTGCAGCGTGCTGCAATTGGCATCATATCTCAGATCACATGCACCTATACAAGTCTATAGGGTACTTTAAACACAAAGATATCGCTAACGATATATCGTCGGGGTCACAGTGTTCGTGATGCACATCCGGCGCCGTTAGCGATATCGTTGTGTGTGACTAAAAGGAGTGACGATCAACGATCGCAAAAACGTCAAAAATCGTTGATCGTTGACACGTCGCTCCTTTTCATAATATCGTTGGTGGTGCATGCCACTGGTTGTTCGTCGTTCCTGCGGCATCACCCATCGCTATGTGTGACACCGCAGGAACGACGATCATCTCCTTACCTGCGTCCACTGGCAATGAGGAAGGAAGGAGGTGGGCGGCATGTTCCAGCCGCTCATCTCCGCCCCTCCTCTGCTATTGGGCAGCCATTTAGTGACATCGCTGTGACGCCGAACGAACCGCCCCCTTAAAAGAGAGATTGTTCGGTGTCTCCAGCGACTTCGCTAAGCAGGTATGTGCGTGTGACGCTGCCGTAGCGACATTGTTCACTACGTCAGCGATCACCCCCATGACGAAACAGTGACGTGGGCGGGTGCTATCGCGCACGACATCACTAGCTATCGCTAGTGATGTCACAGCGTGTAAAGCACCCTTATGGGTGCATGTGAAACATCGGACTGCACTACCCTCATCTGAGTGCAGAGACAGACAATGGAGAAGATGGAGAAATGAATCCCTCCATCTTTTCTGCACCTGTGATCCGATTCTCATATGTGAGAGAATCGGAGCACAGTAGCATGACACTCTGATGAGGCTTGTAGCAGAGCTTGAGCCAAATGTCATAATCGTATATCATCCAATTCTCTTGCATCAGATGCCATACACCAGTGTGACCCCGGCCTTAAGGGTACCTTACACACAACAATATCGCTAGCGATATATCGTCGGGGTCACGATGTTCATGATGCACATCCGGCGCCGTTAGCGATATCGTTGTGTGTGACTAAAAGGAGCGACGATCAATGATCGCAAAAATGTCAAAAACGTTGATCGTTGACACGTCGCTCCTTTTCATAATATCGTTGGTGGTGCATGCCACTGGTTGTTCGTCGTTCCTCCGGCATTACACATCGCTATGTGTGACACCGCAGGAACGACGAACATCTCCTTACCTGCGTCCACCGGCAATGAGGAAGGAAGGAGGTGGGCGGCATGTTTTGGCCGCTCATCTCCGCCCCTCCGCTGTTATTGGGCGGCCGCTTAGTGACGCCGCTGTGACGCCGAACGAACCGCCCCCTTAAAGGTGAGATTGTTCGGTGTCTCCAGCGACGTCGCTAAGCAGGTATGTGCGTGTGACGCTGCCGTAGAGATATTGTTTGCTACGGCAGCGCTCACCCCCATGATGAAACAGCGACGTGGGCTGGTGCTATCGCGCATGATATCGCTAGTTATCGCTAGCGATGTCGCAGCCTGTAAAGCACCCTTTAGAGTTGGAAGTGGGAGGTTCGGATTAGTGTTGGCGTTAGTTGAAAGTCATTTGTGGAGCATAGAGAATGGATAGGGTGATAGACAGAGATGAGTGTGGAGATGTAGGGGGGTGCCGCACTATGGAAAGCTTTGTGGGTGAGAACAAGCAATTCAATAGGATCCTATGATGTATGGGCAGCCAGTGCAATGACATAAAAATGTTTCTGGAAGTCAAATCTGTTGGAGCAGTGTAGAGGGAGAAAAGAAGAGGGCCAAGGACTGAACCTTGAGGGACCCTAACAGTGAAAGGAAAAAGAGGAAAGTCTCCAGCATCCACAGAAGGTACAAGTGAGTAAATATAAAAAAGTCTTTATTAAAGAATCATTAAAAACAAATATGGAGCCAAATGTAAACCACCATGATACAAACAGGGGAGCATAATCCTGCACGTTTCGGCGAAAAGACACCTTATTCATGGATATATCCATATTCAAAAAGAGGACAAAATCCGACCCTAGAAATTATAGGCTGGTAAATTTAACCTCTAGTATGCTAAAATCCTTGAGTGTTTCCTAAGAGATGCTATCCTGGAGTACCTCAAGAAGAACAACCTCATGACCCAGTATCAACTTTAGTTGAAGTTTGATCAACTTCTTTGAGGAGGTAAGTTCCTGACTGGACCAGGGAAAAGCAGTGGAAGTTGTCTATTGGATTTTTCAAAGGTGTTGGTACACAAAATGAGAATAATTGGAATAGGAGAAAATATCTGTAACTTGGTTAAAAAGTGCCTCAGTGTTAGCTAACAAAGAGTGGTTATTAAATGAGAACTCTAGGACTGGGTAATAGTTAACAGCAGGGTATCACAGGGGTCAGTAATGGACCCTCTTCTTTTTAAAATTTGATATTGACCTTGTAGGGGGCATATAAAACCCAGCCTTCAGCATTTAATCAAGCCATTTAAATGTCACTGTTAGAGATAAGCAAAATTTAAATGGTTAAAGAACAGCGAACAAAGCTGACACCTGAAATAGGATGTAAAATTACATTCTGTCGGGATATATCAGGATATATGTAATATAGAATTAGTATCCCTAGTGTTAATAGCCTTGCACATCAGCTATGTATAGTATATCCTACAGTGACACATGTCCATTATGAATAGATAGTGAATACACAGTATTTGTTTTGAAACCTTGCTATGTTATGCCTGCTTTACACGCTCAATAAATCTTTCAATCTGTCGTCGGGGTCAAGTTGTAAGTGACGCACATCCGGCATCGTTCGTGACGTATTTACGTTCGACACCTACGTGCGATCAAGATTGAACGCAAATACGGTGATCGCATACACGTCGTTTATTCCTCATACATTGGACGTTTTGTTGCACGAACCTAGTCAATTGAAACGTGTGACATCCCTCATACGATTTTGATGTCTGAGGCTATGTGCGCAGGTGTGCGCTCTGCACCGCAGCTTAAAAAAGGTCCGCTTCAGAGCGCAGCTGAAAAGCTGCGTTCTGAAGCGCCTCACAATGTCTGTCATGCACTAATCTCTGTCAGTCGGTCACTATCTCTGTCCCTCACTCTCTGTCCATGTCAGTCTATCCCTCTTACCCCCTCTCTCATACTCACCGATCCCCGATCACCGGCGCGGCTCTGCACGGCGTTCACACTGCTCCGGCGGCTTTTACTGTTTTGAAAAAGCCGGCCGCCCATTAAACAATCTCGTATTCCCTGCTTACCCCGCCCACCGGCGCCTATGATTGGTTACAGTGAGACACGCCCCCCACGCTGAGTGACAGGTGTCACACTGCACCCAATCACAGCAGCCGGTGGGCGTGTCTATACTGTGTAGTGAAATAAATAATTTAAAAAAACGGCATGCGGTTCCCCCCTAATTTTAAAACCAGCCAGATAAAGCCATACGGCTGAAGGCTGGTATTCTCAGGATGGGGAGCTCCACGTTATGGGGAGCCCCCCAGCCTAACAATATCAGCCAACAGCCGCCCAGAATTGCCGCATACATTATATGCGACAGTTCTGGGACAGTACCCGGCTCTTCCCGATTTGCCCTGGTGCGTTGGCAAATCGGGGTAATAAGGAGTTATTGGCAGCCCATAGCTGACAATAAGTCCTAGATTAATCATGTCAGGCGTCTATGAGACACCTTCCATGATTAATCTGTAAATTACAGTAAATAAACACACACACCCGAAAAATCATTTATTAGAAATAAAAAACACAAACATATACCCTGGTTAACCACTTTAATCAGACCCAAAAAGCCCTCCATGTCCGGCGTAATCCAGGATGCTCCAGCGTCGCTTCCAGCGCTGCTGCATGGAGGTGACCGGAGCTGCAGAATACACCGCCGCTCCTGTCACCTCCACACAGCAACTGAAGACAGCCGCGAGATCAGCTGAGCTGTCACTGAGGTTACCCGCTGTCACTGGATCCAGCGGTGGATGCAGCGGTGGCCGCGGATAACCTCAGTGACAGCTCAGCTGATCGCGCTACTCACCGCCGCTCCTCTCACCTCCACGCAGCAACTGAAGACAGCCGCGAGATCAGCTGAGCTGTTACTGAGGTTACCCGCTGTCACTGGATCCAGCGGTGGATGCAGCGGTGGCCGCGGGTAACCTCAGTGACAGCTCAGCTGATGGCGCGGCTGTCTTCAGTTGCTGTGTGGAGGTGACAGGAGCGGTGGTGTATTCTGCAGCTCCGGTCACCTCCATGCAGCAGCACTGGAAGCGACGCTGGAGCATCCTGGATTACGCCGGACATGGAGGGCTTTTTGGGGCTGATTAAAGTGGTTAACCAGGGTATATGTTTGTGTTTTTTATTCCTAATAAATGATTTTTTCGGGTGTGTGTGTTTATTTACTGTAATTTACAGATTAATCATGGATGGTATCTCGTGGAGACGCCTGACATGATTAATCTAGGACTTATTGTCAGCTATGGGCTGCCAATAACTCCTTATTACCCCTATTTGCCAACGCACCAGGGCAAATCGGGAAGAGCCGGGTACAGTCCCAGAACTGTCGCATATAATGTATGCGGCAATTCTGGGCGGCTGTTGGCTGATATTGTTAGGCTGGGGGGCTCCCTATAACGTGGAGCTCCCCATCCTGAGAATACCAGCCTGCAGCCGTATGGCTTTATCTGGCTGGTTTTAAAATTGGGGGGGACCGCACGCCGTTGTTTTTAATTATTTAATTATTTATTTCACTACACAGTATAAACACGCCCACCGGCTTCTGTGATTGGGTGCAGTGTGACACCTGTCACTCAGCGTGGGGGCGTGTCTCACTGTAACCAATCATAGGCGCCGGTGGGCGGGGTAAGCAGGGAATACGAGATTGTTTAATGGGCGGCCGGCTTTTTCAAAACAGTAAAAGCCGCCGGAGTAGTGTGAATGCCGTGCAGCGCCGGGGATCGGTGAGTATATGAGAGAGGGCTGCTCAATTCAGTTACTCAGGAGTTTAGCGGTTACCGGTGAGCCCTTCACAGGTGACCGCTAATCAGGACGCGACACAGACAGAGCCGCAGCATGACAATGAAGTCGGGTGAGGTTCACCCGAGTTCATTCTGACAGTGCGGTTCTGTCTGTGTCTGCTGTCAACTACCATTCAGCTCTGCTACATGGCTGTCTGTGTCTGCTGTTAGTGGCCATGTAGCAGAGCTGAATGGCAGATGACATAGTAAAAACGCATCCCTACACATTTCACACGCTTGTCAAGTCGATAAATAAAAAAAAAAAAGGTGCCCAATGCATACGTCACAGAACACATGATCTAAAGGATCGCACACAAAATTGAACAATTTAACATAGAGTACTAACGCACGTGTGACAGCAAATGAACGACCTACGTGCAATCTCATTCAATTGCATATGCGACCTGGGCGTGTCACATCGCATACGAGATCGCACACCTAATTGTAAGGTGTAAAGCTGGCTTTAGTCTTTATATTATTTAAATTATATATTATCCTCAAGCAAAGGCTAATTCTATGCACTCTTTGTTTTCTAAATAGTTTTTATTTTTTTAGAATACTCCTGTAAACCTCAACAGACACTGCTTGTGGCAGAATAATGATCTTTGGTGATTATGGCATTACCTACGCTTGTAAATACAGACGCATATGCAAATACCGAATCCAACCAAACTCCATCTGACTTTTTCTATATTTCAGTAACATCATAGCAAACAGCCCCAGGTGCAGATTCATCTGTGTCTGACTGGTCATATAGGTCACTGCTTGGTAAGACATCTCCATCCATCACAGATGACCTTCTGTATGGATCATGTCAATACGCTGTGATGCTGCTTTGATGTTAGAATGAGCACAAAGAAGAGTTAAGTTACGTGTTGTCTGGTGATCTGCATGTGAAACACTCCTGTGGCTGTGATATTACTGGGATTATACAGTGTCTCCTTCCAGAATGGTTCAGATACCTTGTATATGGTAGAATTGCGACACATTCAGTGTTTTGGTTTATTTTAGCACTTTTTAACATTATCCCTTATGACTTCTACTAATCTTATGCTAATACTGGACATTTAGGTATTTTCATTTTTTTTTTACTATTCTGTTTAATATAATTACAGTGACGAGCAAAAGGGTAACAATGTTTTGAACTTTTGACTTTCATGCTCCATATTTCACCTTCCACTACAGCTTTGAATGTGAGACTACCTTTATTTTATAGACAATCATCTTGGCTATCTCATATATAAATTTGACTTGCAACTATTTAGCATATGATTAGTTATGCAGATTATTGTCATGTCATTGCATTGTTACTGTTTTGTTCCTGGTGTTTAAAAAAATCTTTTTCTTCCTGTATACTACAAATTATAACCTGTTCTTGTCAAGCTGCCACCAGGGGTAGCCGGAGCTCTGCAGCAGAAGACACTACACAGAGCAACCAGAACCAGGAAGTGAATGCACAGTGTGTACTCGTACACTGCCTCACAGCACAGCTGGGGAGCAGAGCTGCGGGGCATGCGAGGAATGGTCAGGCAGGCTGGGTCAAACACAGTACGGGCAGAAGGAGGTCCGGAGGAATGAGCAGAAGCGGAGTCAAGGTCAGGCCGAGATCAGTACCAGAGGAAGCAACCGAGTGGGGAGGTAGGAGAGGGGGCAGAGGAATAGAAAGACGACTAGGGGACGGAACACAGACAGGGCACGTGGGCACAGGAGCAGACTGATAAGGATAACACTTACAGAACCAGCAATCACAGACAAAGCAGCGCTAAGCTTATAGCTGGCGCTGGTTCACTGGAGATATCAGTTTTTATAGCATCCAAGCTCCGGAAGTGAGGCCCGGGAGAAGGCTCCGCCCCCTAGCCATATGGACGGAGAGGCGAAACCATGACAGTTCTATTCTCTAATCAGTGTGTTATTAGGTTGATTTACAAGTGAAAGATCACTGGTTCGATTCAAGGAACAGCCATGAAGAAGATTTTCCAAGAAAAGAGACTCATCATCATCCAGCTCATCGATAGCCGTCTCTTGGCCAAGAAAATTGCCAAACTGCATCATGTGAGTGCTATGACAGTTTGAAGAATATGGAATGAAGTCCAACCATCCATTCAAAAGCCAAGAGGTGGACATCCAGGCTATATTTCAAAGTCAGTAAGGTGGCTCATCTCAAGACATCAGTTCTGGCGTGACAAACATGGCAGTGGAGGTGGCTCATATACTTTGTAATAGTGAGATCACATATATCTGTGCAAGCACCGTGTGATGCACATTACACAAGTTTAGAATGGTGGCCTGAAAAAAGGTGAACTCTCAACTTCAATATTATCATACGAAGCGTCGGCTTGAGTTTTCAAAGAAGTACAAAAAGTGGATAGTAGAAGATTGGATAAAGGTGATTTGGAGCAATGAGACAAAAGTCAATAGACTAGGCTCTAATGGGTTTGGAATAAACAAGGGTTAACAGATTGAGAAATTGAAGGAACTGTCAAGTTCGGTGGAGGAAGTCTAATGATGTGGGGTTGTTTCAAAGCCAAAAGTGTTGGATACTTGACCAGGACCAAAGGTGGTCTCAATGCTGAGCTATATGTGAGTATCCTACAAGGCTCATAGAAAAAGACCTATTGGAGGGCACCACCTATGGGGAATAATTAACCCATAAATTAAACAAAAGGCCAGGGATCACCTCAACACACCCAACGATATGTGTGGGGATTGATATCTTCCTACCTCCTTGATTTTATGGCTAATCCCACTTGGGAAACCCAGCTTTGCTGGTAGCTATATGGCTTTGGACAATTGTTACTCTCTCTTAGGCCCCCTTCACACGTCCGTGATACACGTGCGTGTTTGGTCCGTTTCCGTATATACCGGAGACACGGCCAAACGTGCACCAATGTTAATCTATGATTGTAGTCACACGTCCGTTATTTCATTATGTCCGTGTGTGCGTGTTCGTGATCCGTATGTGTTTGCGTTTTGCACGGATGCATGTCCGTTATCTGCACGGAGCACGCACACGTGGACACAATGAAAGTCTATGGGTATGTGCACACTTTAGTAAACACGTATGCATCTACCTATAGTCCGTGTCCGTTTGGTGTTTTAATTTCTAGTGATGTCGGCTATTCTTTCTATTTCTTTGTATGTCGGTCAATCTCCCTGAGTCCGTCGGTCGGTCTCTCTGTCTCTCTGTCGGTCTCTCTGTCTGTCTGTCCCTCTCTCACAGTCTGTCGGTCAGTTTCCCTCCCCTCTCTCATACTTACCGTTCCCCGATCTCCGGCGCAGCGCTGCACGGCATTCACACTGCTGCGGCGGCTTTTACTATTTTGAAAAAGCCGGCCGCTCATTAAACAATCTCCTATTCCCTGCTTTCCCCGCCCACCGGCGCCTATGATTGGTTGCAGTGAGACACGCCCCCACACTGAGTGACAGGTGTCACACTGCACCCAATCACAGCAGCCGGTGGGCGTGTCTATACTGTGCAGTAAAATAAATAAATAAATAATTAAAAAAAAACGGCGTGCGGTCCCCCCCAATTTTAATGCCAGCCAGATAAAGCCATATGGCTGAAGGCTGGTATTCTCAGGATGGGGAGCTCCACGTTATGGGGAGCCCCCCACCCTAACAATATCAGTCAGCAGCCGCCCAGAATTGCCGCATACATTATATGCGACAGTTCTGGGGCTGTACCCGGCTCTTCCCGATTTGCCCTGGTGCTTTGGCAAATCGGGGTAATAAGGAGTTATTGGCAGCCCATAGCTGCCAATAAGTCCTAGATTAATCATGTCAGGCGTCTATGAGACACCCTCCATGATTAATCTGTAAATTACAGTAAATAAACACACACACACCAGAAAAAATCCTTTATTAGAAATAAATAACACACACATATACCCTGGTTCACCACTTTAATCAGCCCCAAAAAGCCCTCCATGTCCGGCGTACTCCAGGATGGTCCAGCGTCGCATCCAGCGCTGCTGCATGGAGGTGACAGGAGCTGCAGAAGACACCGCCGCTCCGGTCACCTCCACGCAGCTAATGAAGACAGCCGTGCGATCAGCTGAGCTGTCACTGAGGTTAACCGCTGTAGCGGGTAACCTCAGTGACAGCTCAGCTGATCGCACGGCTGTCTTCATTAGCTGCGTGGAGGTGACCGGAGCGGCGGTGTCTTCTGCAGCTCCTGTCACCTCCATGCAGCAGCGCTGGATGCGACGCTGGACCATCCTGGAGTGCGCCGGACATGGAGGGCTTTTTGGGGCTGATTAAAGTGGTGAACCAGGGTATATGTGCGTGTTTTTTATTTCTAATAAAGGATTTTTTCTGGTGTGTGTGTGTTTATTTACTGTAATTTACAGATTAATCATGGAGGGTGTCTCATAGACGCCTGACATGATTAATCTAGGACTTATTGGCAGCTATGGGCTGCCAATAACTCCTTATTACCCCGATTTGCCAAAGCACCAGGGCAAATCGGGAAGAGCCGGGTACAGCCCCAGAACTGTCGCATATAATGTATGCGGCAATTCTGGGCGGCTGCTGACTGATATTGTTAGGGTGGGGGGCTCCCCATAACGTGGAGCTCCCCATCCTGAGAATACCAGCCTTCAGCCGTATGGCTTTATCTGGCTGGCATTAAAATTGGGGGGGACCGCACGCCGTTTTTTTTTAATTATTTATTTATTTATTTTACTGCACAGTATAGACACGCCCACCGGCTGCTGTGATTGGGTGCAGTGTGACACCTGTCACTCAGTGTGGGGGCGTGTCTCACTGCAACCAATCATAGGCGCAGGTGGGCGGGGAAAGCAGGGAATAGGAGATTGTTTAATGAGCGGCCGGCTTTTTCAAAATAGTAAAAGCCGCCGCAGCAGTGTGAATGCCGTGCAGGGCCGCGCCGGGGATCGAGGAACGGTGAGTATGAGAGAGGGGGGGAAACTTCAGTCACTCGGGGGATTAGCGGTCACCGGTGAATCCTTCACAGGTGACCGCTAATCAGTACTCGACACAGACAGAGCCGCGGTATGAGGATGAAGTCGGGTGAAGTTCACCCGAGTTCATTCTCATCGCGCAACTCTGTCTGCTGTCAGCCGACATTTATAAACGACATTGTGCATCACACACACGGACATTCCACACGGACATTCCACGTACACATACACGTTAATTCCACACGCACACACGGACGTTCTGCACACAAACACGGGTAGCATACGCAATTCACACAGGTGCCACACGGACCATAAAAACGGACACAAAAACGGGACACGGACCCGAAAAACGGCCCGTAACACACGTGCGTGTTTTTCACGGACGTGTGAAGGGGGCCTTAAAGGGACCTCTCATAATTATTTGATGGACATACCTTTGCTCTAATTAATCTATTTAACCTACAATAATTATTTGACTATTGTCTTTTCCTTATAGGGATCTTCTTATTATATATGTTGCATTGCATATTGGGTAACTTAATTTTGTAATTGTGTTTTGCAAGTTTATGTAAAAATCTCCATCTATTACTATCTGTCTGGGTATATTTGATTGATTATAACTTAGTTACACTTACCAACTTGCATCATCTGTATTCAATCTAGATCCCATTTGGAAGAAAAAAAATATTTTTTTTTCTATATATTGTATGGGTTTTATGTTCACAGAGAGAAGCCAGTCATATTAGAGCACCAATTATCTGTTGGAATAAAGCTGTATGGGAAGGAGGAGAAATTTTTGTACCATATAGGGACAAAATTATGTATATGGGGCTGTTGTGCCTTTTTTAAGTGTTTTTAAAATGTGTTTTTTCTTGTCCTAATTGTAATAAAGACTGTTTTTGTACTTTGATATAGGTGTATCCCTCCTTTTTGCACACCACTTCTCTTCCTCTGTATATATCCTACAAGACTCGTTACTTTGTCCAGTCAAGTATTATGGGTATGAAAAGGACGACATAGTGTTCCAGCAGGACAACGACCCAAAGCATATGTTGAGATTGGTAAAGAAATATCTCAATGACAATGAAGTAGCGGTGTTAAATTGGCCCCCACATTCCCCAGACCTCAACACAATCAAATACTTGTGACCAGTAAAGTCACAAGTGACCAGTTGAAGAAAAGCTGTATACATACCCAAGTGAGTCAACCAGTATGCAACAATATTAGAAATGTGCAGAAGAGATCTGGGATCAGATATCGGTCAAGACGTGCTTGAAGCTGATCTAGAGCATGCCAAGAACGATTCAGGCAGTGTTGAAAGCCAAAAATGGATTTACAAAATACTATAAAAAAAAAAATAAATTAGATTTTTAGGAGCAATACAGTAACAATGCAGTGACATGACAAGAATCTGCATAATTAATCATATGCTAAATAGTTGTAAGTCAGATTTATGTATGTGTGTCACACGGACATTTTTTCTATCTTCATTGACTGTTATGGTGGCATCAGGTCCTGTTCACATTGTTGATTCTGACACTGCACCTGAGAGATTCTCTGGTGATTGGGAGCAACGCAAGCAGACTCAGACGTCGATCTGCTGTGTGCTGATTCATAGGCAGGCTAGCAAGAGTTAATCTCTGCTAGTCTGCTTGTTTGCTCTCTTTGATCACCTGTTGTGAGGGAGCCTATCACATATGCTCCCTGCATATATATACTGGCTGGATCCTTCCTCCTATTACAGTTGTAGCTTGTATTAGTTGGTCTGATATGGTGTACCAGAATTTTTGGTGATTGTAGTTCTTCTTGCTTTGTGCGGTTGTAAAGTTTACCCGTTTTTTTTTTGTAGTTTCCTTCCTGCTCTTGGTTTCCTCCTGAATTTCTTATTTTCCTGTCCTGTGTGTGTGTGCCATGTCAGAGTTTTGGTTTTCATTTGTTTTCATCTGTTTTTAACATCAAACTCCTGCTCCTTCTTTCCCTGGTGGGGGGGTGAGGGGGGAAATCTGACTAGGTCTGGTAAAGAGCATGGCTAGGAACAGGACTCATACGTCTCCACTTTGAGATTTAGGAATAGAATTGGGCCCCCTAGCATGAGAGACAGCAAAGGGGCCCATATCCCTTCTTATCCACAAGTCACATTGTGGCAATGTGATAGCCAGGATGATTATCTATAAAATGAATGTAGTCTCATGTTAGAAGCTGTAGTGGATAGTGATGGGCGAACCCCCCAATGTTCGTGTTCGGGAGACTCGCACAAACTTTTGTAAAGTTCGAGTTGTGGTTCTGAGATAAGGCGAACGTGCGTCCAAACCCCGAACTTGGACTTTACAGTTAAGGGATGGGGTGAGGGGGGCTGTAAAATAAATAATATAGTTAATAATAAACATTGTCATTATACTTACCGCTCCTGCAATCAGGAGATTTCTTTGTCAGAAGCAAAACATAACCATTTTTTTCATAGATACTATAGTGGTCAAAAGTTTGGACTTTCCTGTTCCTGTAATGGTTTTCTTTATTCTTATTGGAATGCACAGATTGTAGATTTAGACTGAAGGGAGGAAAACCACAAATGTTACACATTTAGAACCTTATATCCCTCAAAGTACCCCCCTTTACTCTGATGAGAGCTTTACATATCCTTGTCATTATCATTATTGCATGGCTAGGTGTGTCTAAACTTTTGACAGGTACTGAATGCTTGTCTTGCATACTCCAAAAACATCAAAAGTAGTCCTGCACCACTGAAGACAGCCAGCAGAAGACATGCAGAGGTAAAAAGGGGTGTAGGAATAAATGCTATTTCGGTGGTTCTCAATCGTAAAAAATCTATGTTGTGTAATCTATCTATGTCGTGGAAGAAACAAATAGATGGCACTCACCATAGCAGTAACAACTTTTCTTTATTGTGTCTACATTAAAACATGGGGGATAGGATGCGGGTAACAAACTTACGACAGTTGTTACACATTTTTTTTTTACTGAGCTTCCATGGCCTTGGGATTGGTTCAGTATGGCAATACAGCCCTTGGACCAAAAAATGTTGTGCACGCCTGGTCCATATTTGCTCTTCTCATCCCTCCACAAGTGCAAACTGCTTATGTCGCGGGCAGCGGGGCGCTGCGCTCGCTAACGCTTGGGTCCGGCGCTGCTGCTGCTGCTCGGTGGCTCGAGCGGTGGGCCGGATCCGGGGACTTGAGCGGCGCTCCTCGCCCGTGAGTGAAAGGGGATAGTTTGGTTTGGGGATTTGGTCCATGACGCCATCCACGGGTTGTGGTGAGGTTGGGCACCACCGCTGCTTGTGACGGGTATCCCGGGAGCGATGGTAGGGAGCAGCTGGGATGTCGTTTTCCCCTCCGTGGGTAGGGGTCGGTAGTCCCGGGGCCCGGTGAGGTGACGGGGAGGCAGGATTGGCAAGGTGCTGGGTCACCTGGACTGCGCAGCGCGGTGCCGGATGGCACGGTTGTACTCAATCCGCCACAAATGTACGCAAAGTCTCTGGTAAACCAAACGGCTGGATGGACGGGTCCCACAGCCGGCTGCTGTGGCTTCTCCCGGACGGTTGATGGTGGCTGCCTTTACCTGCACCTTTGTGTACGTTAGGTCCCGATGGCTTCCCACCGGTAACCCGCTCCCCAGCGGATATATGTGCTGGAGGAGCCCTTTTGTCCGCAGGCTCTGGCCCTTGGAACTCTAGCTGTGGCGGTAGCTGTATTTCCTTCTACTGGTCAGACGATTGCCTTCTATCGGGTCTTGGCTGTTAGGAAACCCCTGGGGTTCCGGTCACTGACGGATTTGACCTCTTAACGGCGACTCCATGCCTGGTCGGGGTCCGCAGGCCCTGCCGGTGTGTGCTGGCTTCACTTCGCTCCCCGGTTCGGTACCGGCGGGCCACCGCCCGTCTCCGGTCCTACGGTTCCGCGTTGATTCGCCTCTCCTGCAGACGGCCACCACCGTCTGCCAACCTTGCTCTTAGTGCCCGGGCCACACACCCGGACACGGTCAGTTTACTCCTCCACCACTACTTCAGTCCTCTCCCTCTCACTTCCCTAACTGAACTCTCTTCCTTTTCCCGCCTCCAGGACTGTGAACTCCTCAGTGGGTGGGGCCAACCACCTGGCTCCACCCCACCTGGTGTGGACATCAGCCCCTGGAGGGAGGCAACAAGGATTTTGTGTCTGGCTGATGTGCCTGTCTCGGGGTGGGGGTGTGTGTTGTAGTACCTGTGACGACCTGGCTAGTCCAGGGCGCCACACTTATGTTTCACATTGTCTAATATGTCCAAGAACTGTTACAATTCTATAATAATGTTCTGCAACTACCATGTTTTTCCAATACTTTTACTTCTTATACTTTTTTTGCCCCCCAAAAAAGCGCTAGGGCATATTTTTGGAGGAGGTCTTATTTTTGGAGAAACATGGTTGAGGGTAAGTTTACCCCCCAAAAAAGCAGACCCCCCCACACTTTCTAGGAGGTGATGGTCATTCACAATACATTTTGCCCTTTTTTCCGGAATTCATCTGAACTTTTGAAAAATGTGATCCATATAGAACCCTGATGAATCTGTTCAGATAAACAACTCAGTTTGTGCTTTTTGCAATTTGATTGGCCCCCTAGACAGAAGTCGGACAGCTTGTAGCCAGAAGTTATTTTTTAAAGATAAGTTATTTATCATTAAAAAGGCACTGTACTTTCAATAAACTTTTAATAAATCAATACAAGCGATAAATAAGAAACTGTGTAATGTATCTTATCCGAGAAACCAACTTCCCTCTCCAGTTATCAGGCACTTTTTCTCCTTCCCCATGCCTCCACTATGAAAAATCAGCTCAAATCCATCTTGCTCAGAGGAGCCGGACTGCAGAGGATGGACTACAGGAGGCATGTGACAGCACATTATCCTCTAGGGAGGAAGAGAAGGAGGGGAGCAGCAGGGGAACATACCAAGACAGAAAGAAAGCCATAGTGCAGAGCTCTGTAGCAAGTGATATATCTCACATCAGAGCTTTGTTTAGATTAAAAAGGCTCAGCTACGCTCTATAATTTCCTTTATGTTGCTGCAGCTTGTCTCTGTGACCTAAAAGGTGAAAAAGAGCAGGCATCCTCTTCTCCGGGCTGTCTATAGGAGAAATCCCTGCAGCTCCTTTCCTCCCCAGCTATCAGTGAATCACAATTTACAGATAGAGCATGCAGAGGAGAAAAGTAATGAGAATGCAAGCTATAGTTCACATACATCCAGATATAGTGTTAAGCCTGCTTTACACAGGACGACTGATCGTGCGATTTTACGATCAATCGTACCTGCCCCCGTCGTTTGTGCGTCACGGGCAATTAATTGCCCGTGGCGCACAAACTTGTTAACCCCCTGTCACATGTACTTACCTCCTGTGCGACGTCGCTGAGGGCGGCGAACATCCACTTCTTGAAGTGGGAGGGATGTTCGGCGTCACAGCAACGTCACGCGGCGGCCGGCCAATAGAAGCGGAGGGGTGGAGATGAGCGGGATGTAAACATGCCGCCCACCTCCTTCCTTCCACATAGCCGGTGGGAGCCACGGGATGCAGGTAAGCGATGTTTATCGTTCCCGTGGTGTCACAGGGAGCAACGTGTGATGCCACGGAAACAATGAACAACTGGCGCCAATGTTTCATAAACGATTTTATGAAACCTAGCGACGAGTACACGACTCACGATTTGTGAGCGATACTGCGTCGGTAGGAGGTGTCACACAGGCCGACGTTGCAAGCGATGCCAGATGTGCGTCACAAAAACCGTGACCCCGACGATCTATCGCACGATAGATTGTCTTGTGTAAAGCACCCTTTAGTCCTCATGTATACACAGGACCCCTTATCCTGAAAAGTTACATGAAAGTTATATGAAAGTACAGCTACCTTCTAAAGTGATTTGCATATTATTATAATTTATCACATTTTCTATGTAATGAGGCCAAGCTGTTTGAGTAGGGCTGGCTCCATGTTTTCATGGGCCCCGGGAGAAATAATCTCAGTGGGCACCATGCACCCACAGACATGTACATACACAGATATGTACACACACAGACATACGTACATATACTTATTCGAAAACAAATTCACAAAAATACATATAAATAGACATAAATCTAGACACAGTCATATGGACTGCCATACATAGATACATATCATACATCATACATGCACACACAGGCACATTAGAGATATTTTAAATATGAAGAAGCCGGCAGCAGCCTCACTCACCTTCCCTGCTTGCCTCCGACCAGCTCCTCCTAGGCACGTTACTTTGTAGGGTGCCCTGCATGATGGCTGTCACTTTAACAAATATAGCCAGGCATAGAGTATTGTGCGGCCATGTATGCTAGCAGTGATGTGGATGGGCTAGCACTAGTGATGAGCGAGCATGCTTGTAACTACTCGGTACTCGCACGAGTATCGCTGTGCTCGGGCTGCTCGGCGGGGACCGAGTAATCTCGCGATACTCGTGCTGTACTCGTAGTCTTCATTTCTGCATGTTGGCGCTCTTTTGAGAGCCAGCCCTCATGCAGGGATTGGCTGGCAGACCACTGCAATGCCACAGCCCTGTTAGTTGTGGAATTGCAGTGATTGGCCGGCCTGCACAGCGTGACCGAGCCTTTATACCGGCCGGCGCGCTGTGCTCTGCTCACAGCTATCCAGACAGTCAGTGCAGGGAGAGTGTCGCTGATTCAGGGAAAGCTTTGCGGCCCTTTATAGCTTTTTCAGTTGCAGGGCTGCAAACAGTGTGACCAAAAGTCCTTCTCAGGACTATTCTAGTTGTATACAGGCAGGCAGGGTATAGCCAGGTCGGAGTACAGTAGCAGAGTCCTTCTCAGGACTATTGTTGCTATATACAGGCAGGGTATAGCCAGGTCTGAATACAGGCTAGTGACCAGAAGAGTCCTTGTCAGGACTATTGTACCAGTATACAGGCAGGCAGGCAGGCAGGGTAGTGGTGACCGTATACCAGCCTTCATCATATCTGGGGCTGGTGTACACAGTGTAAAACAGTCCAGATAGTGTCTGACTTGTCTGTAATTGTCGCTCCCCAAAAAAACCTGTTAGGTTCTTATTGCGTCCGTGCTTGGTTTTTAAAACCGCACGTGTGTGCCTGTTGGTGGCAGCGTACAGGTTCACTTGTGTGCAATTTCCACAAACTTTGATATAACGCACAAGTAGTGAATATACACGTCAGCAGTGCACAGCATTGCAAAATGCGCAAGGGCATTGGCAAGGAACAAGAAAGTGGACGTGATGGTGGTGCAGGCAGAGGCCGAGGTCGTGGGCAAGCTCTAATTTCGCCACAACAAAGGGCCACATCTAGTCGCTCGCACGTCCTGTCCCAAATTCTTGGGGACCACAGCAGTACACCGCTCTTGAACCAAGACCAGTGTCAACAGGTTGTTAGTTGGATAGCAGATAATGCTTCCAGTCAGATTGGCACCACCACAAACACTCTGTCTTCCACACGGTCAAGTGTCAGTAGCCGTGATACTGCACCGCACATTTCTGAACCTGATCCTCCTTCCTACCACCAGGCTGAGTACACGTCCTCCTCGGACATTAATGATCCCACACTTGGACACTCGGAAGAGCTGTTCACGTTTCCATTCACACATTCTGGCCTCTCGCCAGCTCATATTGAAGTGGGTCATGAGGAGATCGTCTGTACAGATGGCCAAATATTTGAGTAGCCACGTTCTCACGAAGTTGGCAACGTGTCTCAACAAGTGGTGGACGATGATGAGACACAATTGTCAGGAAGTCAGGAGGAGGAGCAGGGTGCGGAAGAGGAAGACGACGTGGTGGATGATCCAGTAACTGACCCAACCTGGCAGGAGGATATGCAGAGCGAGGACAGCAGTGCACAGGGGGAGGGAGGCATAGCATCACAACAGGCAGTAAGAAGCAGGGTGGTGGCCCCAGGCAGAAGTCAGGCAACCGTTCCCCGGAACAACACGACGACACAAGGTGCCTGTACAAATGTTAGGTCTTCCCGAGTCTGGCAGTTTTTTAAGTTGGATCCAGATGATTCAAAAAAGGCCATTTGCAACACCTGCCGTGCCAGCATCAGCAGGGGTACCAAAACTAGCAGCCTGACCACCACCAGCATGATCAGGCACATGTCAGCCAAGCACCCGACTTTGTGGGAAGTACAACAGAGTCGAGGAGCAGTGCTTGCTGATGTCACTGCTACGTCTTCGCTGGTTGTGCATGCGAGCCAATCCCCTGTCCATGCTGCCTGCGAACAAGCCTCCTCCACTCCTGCACCTGCAGTTGCCTACGCAGAAAGAACACCATCATCAAGCACGTCCTTGTCCCAGCGCAGCGTTCAGTTATCCATTCAGCAAACCTTTGAACGCAGGCGCAAATACACTGCCAACACCCCACATGCCACAGTTCTAAATGCTAACATTTCGCGACTGCTTGCGCTGGAAATGTTGCCTTTTAGGCTGGTGGAGACAGAAGCATTCCGTGACCTGATGGCGGCAGCTGTCCCACGTTACTCGGTCCCCAGCCGCCACTATTTCTCCCGGTGTGCCGTCCCCGCGTTGCATAGCCACGTGTCACAAAACATCACACGTGCCCTGAACAACGCTGTTTCACCCAAGGTCCACCTAACCACAGACACGTGGACAAGTGCTTGTGGGCAAGGCCGCTACATCTCGTTGACGGCACACTGGGTTAATATTGTGGAAGCTGGGACCCAGTCTGAGCGAGGGACGGAACACGTCCTTCCCACACCAAGGTTTGCAGGCCCTACCTCAGTCAGTGTTTCACCCACACTCTACAGCTCCGGAATGTCATGCTCTTCAGCCTCCTCCTCCTCCTGCGCATCCTCATCCACTGTACCCTCCACACCAGTCACAAGCTGGAAGCACTGCAGCACTGCCTCGGCGAAGCGGCAACAGGCTGTGCTGAAGCTAATCTGCATAGGTGACAAACCCCACAATGCAGAAGAGCTGTGGACAGCTCTGAAACAGCAGGCAGATCACTGGCTCACACCTCTGAACCTAAAGCCAGGAAAGGTTGTGTGTGACAATGGCCGGAACCTGGTGGCGGCTTTGAGGCGAGGCCAGCTGACACATGTTCCATGCGTGGCCCATGTGCTCAACCTCGTGGTTCAGCGGTTTCTAAAGTCATACCCAGAGCTGTCTGATCTGCTGGTAAAAGTTCGCCGCCTGTCTGCACATTTTCGAAAGTCACCTACTGCTTCAGCCGTCCTTGCCGGCTTTCAGCGCAGTTTGCATCTTCCGGCTCACAGACTGGTGTGTGATGTCCCCACGCGTTGGAATTCAACTCTGCACATGTTGGTCAGGATATGTGAGCAGAAGAGGGCAGTTGTTGAGTACCTGCATCACCTAAGCCGTCGGGAAATGGGTCAAACTCCACACATAACACCTGAGGAGTGGAGATGGATGTCAGACCTATGTACCATCCTCCAAAACTTTGAGGACTCCACCAAGATGGTGAGTGGTGATGACGCCATTATTAGCGTCACCATACCGCTACTCTGCCTTCTAAAACGGTCTCTGCTGAAAAACAAACATGATGCATTGCAGGCGGAGCGCGATGAGTTGCAGCAAGAAACAGTAGTGGGTGTGGGTGATAACACACAGCCCAGCTCGTCTCATCACAACGTGCAGTGGAGGACTATGACGAGGAGGAGGATGAAGACATGGAGCAACTCTCCGGCCAAATTGAGGATATGACATGCACACCAGTCATATCCTCGGTTCAGCGTGGCTGGCCAGAGGACAGGGTAGATGAGGAGGAGGAGGAGGAGGAGGAGGACAGCATGTTCAGTCATCTTGTTGGTCAGGCTACTGAAGTCCTGGCTGTTAAGAGTCTGGCGCACATGGCTGACTTTATGGTAAGCTGCCTGTCTCGTGACCCTCGCGTTAAGAACATCTTGGCCGACAATCATTACTGGTTGGTAACACTGTTAGACCCACGCTACAAGGAGAACTTTTTGTCTCTTATTCCCGTGGAGGAGAGGTCAAAAAAATGCAGCAGTTCCGGAAGGCCATAGTCACGGAAGTAGGCAAAGCATTCCCCTCACAAAACGCTAGCGGCATAGGTCAGGAATCAGTGGACAACCGAGGCGTACAGCCGAGAGAGGCACAAGTCCAATCCGCCAGAGGTAGGGGAACAGTCTTTAAGATGTGGGACAGTTTTCTCAGCCCCTCACGTACCACAGCCCCTGAGGTGCGGGGTAGTGCCACAAGAAATCCTAAGTTTGCCCAGATGCTGAAGGAGTACCTTGCAGATCGAACAACTGTACTCCGACATTCCTCTGTGCCTTACAATTATTGGGTATCCAAGCTGGACACGTGGCATGAATTGGCTCTCTACGCCTTGGAAGTCCTGGCCTGCCCAGCTGCTAGCGTTTTGTCAGAGCGTGTTTTTAGTGCCGCAGGTGGAATCATTACAGATAAACGCACCCGCCTGTCAACTGAAAATGCTGACAGGCTGACTCTGATCAAGATGAACAAGGGTTGGATTGGGCCAGACTTCACCACACCACCAGCAAATGAGAGCGGAATTTAAAGTTTGCCATGTACCTCCACTCACCCATGGGTACACACTTCTGGACTTTGGATAATCGCTGGACTGCTCCTCCTTCTCCTCATGCGCCACCATGATGATGACCGTTACAAATTGCAATACTTAGGCCTTTGTTTCAGGTATACCCCCAGTGGTAAATTTTTTCGCCCATTCTTTGCAGAATGGACATTACAACGACAGGAGACCCGCTCCTTTGCAATGGGAACAATGTTTTGAGGCCCTCATGCACGTCTCTACCCAGGGACAACGTGGAGCCTCCCAATTTTTGGCTGCCCTGCCTAAGGGCTATACTATAATACACCCACTTCCTGACAATGGACACTTAATGTTTTGAGGCCCTCATGCACGTCTCTACCCAGGGACAACGTGGAGCCTCCCAATTTTTGGCTGCCCTGCCTAAGGGCTATACTACAATAGACCCACTTCCTTACAATGGGCACTTCAGGTTTACAGGCCATCATGCACGTCTCTATCCAGGGACAATGTGGAGCCTCCCAATTTTTGGCTGCCCTGCCTAAGGGCTATACTATAATACACCCACTTCCTGACAATGGACACTTAATGTTTTGAGGCCCTCATGCACGTCTCTACCCAGGGACAACGTGGAGCCTCCCAATTTTTGGCTGCCCTGCCTAAGGGCTATACTACAATAGACCCACTTCCTTACAATGGGCACTTCAGGTTTACAGGCCATCATGCACGTCTCTATCCAGGGACAACGTGGAGCCTCCCAATTTTTGGCTGCCCTGGCAAAGGGCTATACTAAAATAGACCCACTTCCTTACAATGGGCACTTCAGGTTTACAGGCCATCATGCACGTCTCTATCCAGGGACAATGTGGAGCCTCCCAATTTTTGGCTGCCCTGCCTAAGGGCTATACTATAATACACCCACTTCCTGACAATGGACACTTAATGTTTTGAGGCCCTCATGCACGTCTCTACCCAGGGACAACGTGGAGCCTCCCAATTTTTGGCTGCCCTGCCTAAGGGCTATACTACAATAGACCCACTTCCTTACAATGGGCACTTCAGGTTTACAGGCCATCATGCACGTCTCTATCCAGGGACAACGTGGAGCCTCCCAATTTTTGGCTGCCCTGGCAAAGGGCTATACTAAAATAGACCCACTTCCTTACAATGGGCACTTCAGGTTTACAGGCCATCATGCACGTCTCTATCCAGGGACAATGTGGAGCCTCCCAATTTTTGGCTGCCCTGCCTAAGGGCTATACTACAATAGACCCACTTCCTTACAATGGGCACTTCAGGTTTACAGGCCATCATGCACGTCTCTATCCAGGGACAATGTGGAGCCTCCCAATTTTTGGCTGCCCTGCCTAAGGGCTATACTACAATAGACCCACTTCCTTACAATGGGCACTTCAGGTTTACAGGCCATCATGCACGTCTCTATCCAGGGACAACGTGGAGCCTCCCAATTTTTGGCTGCCCTGCCAAAGGGCTATACTACAATAGACCCACTTCCTTCCAATAGGCACTTCAGGTTTACAGGCCCTCATGCACGTCTGTATGCAGGGGCATTGGTGAACCTCACAATTTTCGACTGCCCTGGCAAAGGAAAATACTACAAAGACTCACTTCCTCAAAATGGGCACATTAGACTCAAGAGGCCTTCATGTACGTCTCTTCTCAGGGACATCGGAGTGCCACACAATGTTTTCACGTAAAATCTTTCATGTATTAATCTCAAAAAGTAACATACACCAGCTCTATCTCACTATTGGGTATGTGCCCTTAACATTTCCGCCATGAAAAATCATTTTGGGGTCATTTTGGAAGGTTTTCTGGTGAGTCCGTAAAAATGGCGTAAAACGAGGACAAAATTGTTCACAGCTGTGACTTTTCAGTGATAAATGCTTCAAGGGGTCTTCCCCATGCTGTTGCCATGTCATTTGAGCACTCTTCTGAGACTTTTGTGACATTTTTAGGGTTTCTCCATGCTGCCGGGGGGTCATTTCACAAAAATACTCGGGTCTCCCATAGGATAACATTGGGCTCGTTGCTCGGCCCGAGTACACGAGTATCTTGAGAGGCTCGGCCCGAGCTTCGAGCACCCGAGCTTTTTAGTACTCGCTCATCACTAGCTAGCACTACACCTTTAGATCTGCTTGTGTGCTGAGCCGGCCGCGTCACCTGGGCCGACACTGCACCTTTAATTCTGCTTGTGTGCTGTACCAGCCATGTCACTGATAGCACACGTGGTTGCACAGTGCACTATGTGTGCCCCTATCTGTTAAAGTGATGGCCATCACGCAGAGCACCCTACACAGTCACATGGCGGCCCTGCACACCTGCTGGAAGAGTAGCCCCGGAGGTAATTTTCTCTGCAGCCCAGCCTGCCGCTAGCCGCCCCGGCGGGCAAACGTAAAACTCAGAGCATTCCTAGGACCTGATAAAGTGAGTATTTTATGCCACATCTGTCCATGGAGGTTCAGCTTTGAGTTAGTGGTTGCCTTAACAAGAATTATTTTTCACCTTTTTATCAATTCTTGTATTTAGAGGGTTTTTTGCTTGTGGTTTAATATAAAAATATTAGTTCCTAATTTTGTATTCTGTATTTTGTTCTTGACAGTTTTGCTCCTTATGTTACTCCACTTTATAACAGCTTCACAGCTATCTTACCATAAGGACTAAACACAATGGTAACCAAAGCAATGGGAACAAATTCAGATTTTGAGTGAATATTTCCACTGAAACACGATACAATATTTAACAGTCTGTTTCCATTCATATGTTGGGAAATGTCACACACGCAGGAACAGGGGAGGTATAGGAAGATTTTGCATATTATGGAACATTTCTCCACCACCGGGAAAAAAAAAATGTTGTTTTTTCATTTTTAAATTTCCAATTAAAGATCTTGGTTTAATTGTGTTAGAAAACCCAAAATTGTATCTTTTATATTACAATGGTTTACAATTTTTCAGCAGCTTCATCTCCAATTCGTAAATATCTTTTCCAACAGGGAAAGTGTAGAGAGCGATTCATCTTCATTTCAGGTTTTTTTTAAGGTTTTATGGTTTCCGTATGAATTTGTCAGAATTTTTTTTTAAATATTGCCTATGGCTCCATTTATCATAACTGGAATCTGAATAAGTAGCAAAGAGAAGCAGAAAAAAATGACATGAACATGGAAGGGATCACAATATGTGTTGGAATACGGTCACACAAACACTTGATCAGAATTTTAAATGGTTGTAAAAGTGAAGCAAGGATTAAATTATATGAGGGAATTATGCATTTTGGTTCCTCTCTTGGCTTGCAGGTTGTTGTGCCTCAAGGGCTTAAGTGCATAGCTAATGCGGAAAGCTATGGCATTGAGAGCGTGACTGATATAACACATAAATAATAAACCATCTTACCCAACAGAAAAGAAGCATTTTGGGACCTGATCCGCGGAATATGAAAATTGGAGATTTTGTACCTTAAAAGCCCAATAGAATGAGTCAAATTGGGAACGAGTATTCGTTAGAATAATTATATTGCTGATAATTATAAACATACCAGCAATTAACTGACAAATGAGCAAAATGGATAGTTTATTCTGGCAATAAAATTATTGTTAAAAAGTGTATAAAAAGTCTTGATTAGCGAAGGGTGGACACACAGATAACCAGGAGCTGCGGATTCTGTTAAAAATGTTGGTAGAAGGGATAGTGGATAGGAGCAAGTGCATAGTACTTACTGAGGCTCCAACACATCTGGGACAGCGTATTACATTCATTGCATATGCACTGCTTTCTCCGCCTACCAGCGTCTGTGATTGGTTGCAGTCAGATGCGCCCCACCCTGATTGCAAGCGTGTCTGACCACTTCCAATCACAGACGCTACGTGCATCTATCATGGTATAAAAATAAATAAATAAAATATTTAGCTTAAGGCCCCCCCTATTATGATGCCCAGCACAGATAAAGCCTACGACTACAGGCTGCAGCGATTCGCTTATCTTGGCTGTGTATCAAAATAGGAGGAACCACATGTGGCTTTTTTTTAAAAAAAAAAAAATTTAAAAAAGGCGTTTGGTCCCCCCAATTTTGATACCCAGCCAAGGTAAAACCCGACAGCTGGGGGCTGGTATTCTACCTCAGTCTATTAACCATCAGGATTACGTGTGTTGTCAGAATTCATCCCTATCAACCAGTCCTTGGTCTTGAACTTTTGCTTATCGATGTCATCTGGTGTTTTGGTCAAATTGAGATAGAAATACCTTTTGGCATCTTGCCCTTAACTGAGTGGCTCATGATCTTTTCCCATAAGTTAGAAACATGGTCAGAAACATTTCTCCAAACCTAGTTTTTCTATACAGGTGAATTAGGCAGAATGGCGATAATGGCTTAAAAATATTTTGGGTAGTATGTTACAGTAAATCCTAATTTCACAACAAGTTTAGGGATTCCTAGCCTTTTTTCGAAAATATCTGTTGTCATTTGCTTGTTACAATTGTAGAATGGATGGAGAATCTGGTCCAGTGCCAAAATGGTAAAAATCCTTGTAATAAAGAGTAATTATTCCACTTTTCTTCTGGACTCTGGGATTCCGGTTTTCAATTACAGCAGTCCTCCTTCCTTATCCTTGGTTTTTCCATGTCCATTATACTTGTTTTCTCCCAGGCCCCCATATAAATAATAGTCTGGGACCATGACAGCGAGGTCAGTAGGGTCGATAGACTCTGTGGTCACTTAGACAGGATGCCAGTTGATTGACAGATGGAGACGGCAGGACGTCATTTCGAGCAGATTGGGACTTCATGTAGGAAAATGACAACAGCCATGTCATGGCATGTTGTATCTGTTACATTAGTCGAGTGTTGCTTCGTCGCTGGCCTCAGGCTTCCAGTAAAGTATTTTAGTTAAATAACTTAGTTATTTTATTCTCTTTCAAGTCGTAGATCTTAGATTCTTGAACAGGACTCTCCTACAATATATATCTGCCTACAGTTGTGAGAATATTTTGCATTGATGGTTGCATAGTTATATATGTGTGATGCAGTAAAAGTATGATGATAATCATTACCGAGGTGGGTAAATATCTTCTGATCTCAAGACGCCTGAAAGAATATGTATGGTTTCCATTCCACATGGGAAGCAGTTGTCTCTTGCATCACACTCTTAGCAGTCTGAAGTCTCCTTGACTGTCTTGTCAATATGTTTACAGAATCCTAGAAGAAAACCAGAGGGAATTAATTAGCCTTGGTAGTCGGCTACAAAACTGGTCTTGTGACTGATGTGACGGCAAATCTCTTATGTCTTTTACCTTGGGTCCTTTCAAAAATATTTTCTCTGAATGTCTCCTGTTTATACAATATTTAAAATCATTATATTATTCCATATAAGGTCAATTTTAAGGACTATTAATTCTCTGCAAAACAAATAGATATCAATATAATGCTGGAACATTATAGAATAGTTCTAAATTGTGAGAAATACATGAGTGAAATAAACATTAACCCTTTACCAAAAAATTGCGTATTTCCAAATGATGAGAAATGTCACTTTTCTACAATTCGATGCACATTAATTGTGTCTGCAAACTGTAATTAATGCATTCAGAATGACAATAACTGCAGATTTTGGGGCTGACACAAAGAGAGCATTCCCTATGTCAAGTCTCTGATCTGGATTGTTGCGGTTTTATACTGATAGTTTTGCATTCACTACTTGGAATCCATAACCGCTTCAGGATTGCACATAGACTTTAACTATATGGGCATTCTGATTCCTACTCTGTTCTAAAACATTACTGCATAGAAATGTAGCGCCCCACGGGGTAGGCGGTTAGGCTATGTGCGCACGTTGCGTACAGTCACTGCAGAAATTTCTGCAGCGATCTGAAGAGCACATGTGCGCTTTAAATCGCTGCAGAAATGTCCGTAGTGAAAAAAAAAAAAGCCGATTCCATGCGCTCTGCCTGCAGCTCCTGCCATAGACAGAGCAGGAGCTGCCAGCAAAGTGCACGGAAGAAGTGACATGTCACTTCTTAGAACGCAGCGCTTCGGCAGAAGCCGAAGCGCTGCGCTCTAAAACGCCACGTGCGCACGGCTCCTGCATAATCTTCATAGATTATGCAGGGGACGCAGGAAGCATGCAGTTACGCTGCGCTACAAAGTGCAGCGTAACTGCATGTATTTACGCAACGTGCGCACATAGCCTTAACCTACTCATTGCCGGGCCGTTGACTGTCATTGTCATGGGTGGCCTAGCCCGGGTCCATTGCCCTGAGGCATACAGAAGATGGCTGGGGAAGGATGATGTGGGTAGTAGTAGGAGGAATGTCGTGACGCCACCTGTGGTATGCGGCCAGGGAATCGCCGTTGCTGTTTCTGTCCTCCAGGGCGGTTGGGGGTAGCAGCTATGAATGGTATTGCTCCCCACAAGTGGAGTGAACCCTGGGGAGGATGATGAGGGGAGTAGTAATAGCGGGCGCCAAGCAGT
This sequence comes from Anomaloglossus baeobatrachus, assembly GCF_048569485.1. NCBI lineage: Eukaryota > Metazoa > Chordata > Amphibia > Anura > Aromobatidae > Anomaloglossus > Anomaloglossus baeobatrachus. The sequence continues at coordinate 514,320,588 of NC_134358.1, forward strand.
GGTGCCGGGAATCAAGAGACAAAGTCTATGGCTGTGGTTCCAGGTTGTTTACTCACTCTTTGTGTTGTGACGCTCACCCAGATAATACCGGTCACTTGCTGTGATGGGCTCCATCAGACCCAGGTAATTTAGGAGAAGTCACTGGTGTTGAAAAAAGTACCTTGTCAGAGTGGTCCTTTTAGCTGTAAGGCACCTGGTCTGAGCGGTATCACCCCCAGCCCCAGGCCCTGAGAAGAGAGAAGGAAATCATGTTGTGTTCCCAGAACTGATGTCCTGGGTAGACTGACTAGGGATTGTGTGTGAGATGCTCCTCTTATACCCACAGTGGAACCCGCCCTCCAGGTGGTTGTCCCAGTGACCAGGGCAGTCCCAAGCCTTGGGTTGGCCACTTCCCTGCCTACCCTAGCACAGCTCCCCAGAAACAAGGCTCCTAAGCTTTATGTAAAGTGTGAATGTGGGACACCGGTGACTAACCCCCTCCTTACCCGAAGCGAATATCACACCTAAAATAAGGTGCAATACTCTGTGGTGACTGAAGCCTCAGGGAACCACAGAAGCAGTACACACGATCATATACTTGTGGGAATTTGGATCTGTCTGCCAGATACTGTAAGAGTCCCCATAGGGAAGGCAGAGATGGTTTATTACAGTCTCTGTCTTCTCAATCACTGGATATGTGCCGACTGCCGACTGCTATAGGAATGTACATCAATTGCCTGAATGTGAAATCATCAAAATGAATGTAGTTTTATTAGTTTAAAAATTGTGTATGACCTGTGATGTATAATATTCTTCTGTCAAATCTACTGTCTTGTTTTGTTAATCAAGTAATTCATGTTCTTTTTTACGATAACATAATTTCCCTCGGGATCAATAAAGTGTATCGTATCGTATTCAAAGAGCTAAACAAGTGCTATGTATGCATAAATTGTAAGGTGATGGCGCATCTACCTCCATACACAGAGGTCACGTGATCGCCGCTGTATATAGCATTTGAGCAGGAGCTGATGGGTTATAGGAGACCCAGACCTTCTGATATGCTAATTTACCAGATGAATGTAAAAATATTTAAATAGTGAAATGATTCCAATCAAAGATCTTTATAAATCTATGGTGGAAACAATGTGCAATATCAATGAAAAACAAATTAATAAATAAATTAAAAAGAACAGGTAAAATTACATAAAGTAAAAATGCCACTGTCAATCCAAACTGCTATTACTAGCCATTCCCCTGTAAAAAAAACTACAAAAAAAATGTAATAAAATAACTGTTACAGAATGTGGAGCAAATTTTTAAATGTATATTAGTGCTCTTTGTGTAGTCATAAGTAAAAATGGGAAAAACAGACACCTATTTCCCTTATTTTCTCAATGATATCACCCAATATTAGCAAAAAAGAGAATATGACTGTGACATAAAAAAGCCCCATGTATCAAAAAAAATTGGAATATCCAAATGAGAAAAAATATTACAGCTCTTTTAACCGCATATTCGAAAAAAATCTAAAAGTGTGCCTGGTCAGGAGTGAGTACAAATGACCCGGTCGTGAAGTGGTTAAAAAGGCCCCTTATATTGTAAATAATAGCCCTAAATAAAATCCTGAGTGAACAATTGCCCCAGGAGTCACGTAATTAGTAAATTGAGTCCACGTGTAATTTATTCTCAGTATAACTACAGCTGTTCTGTTAAGGCCTCAGAGGTTTGTATGAGAACCATAGGGATCAAACGGAATTATGAAAACCAAGGAACACACCAGATAGGTCGGTCATAAAGTTGTGGAAAAGAATAAAGCAGGGTTAGGTTATAAATAAATAGCCCAAGCTCTGAACATCTCATGGAGCACTGTTTGATCCATCATCCAAAACTGGAAGGAGTATGTCACAACTACAAACTTACCAAGACATGGCTGTCCATTAAAACTGGCATTGAAAGCAAGGAGAGCACTAAGCTGAAATTGTTTTTACTGTACTACACAACTTTATCCCTGACCTGTCTGGTGTATTCCTTGGTTTTCATGTTGTCGTTTGATCACTATTGATCTCAAACAAATCTCTGAGGCTTTTGCAGAACAGCTGTAGTTATACTAAGAAGAAATTACACACAGGTGAACTCAATTTACTAATTAAATGACTTCTAGAGGTATTTGGTCACTCAGGATTTTATTTGGGGTATCAAACTGCAGGGGGCTGAATACAAATGCATGTCACAATTTTCAGATTTAAATTTTTAAAATCATTAGAAAACCATGCATCAGTGGTGCATGTAATGTTGGTATATCACATAAAATCCTGATAAAATATATTTAAGTTTGTGGGTGTAACGTGAAAAAATGCGGAAAAGTTCACACTGTATGAATACTTTTTCAAAGCAGTCTATACCCTTTTAGATGTCTGTACATTTTTTGTATACATTCATTAAGGAGAGAATTGACTTGGCTCATAAGGGGTTAAATATCAGGAAAAAAAAAATCTCAAGGGAAATATATATATAAGCCATATCAGCATATAACAAGCCAGTGAGTAAAGTAAAGCCTGCAGGCAAAAACTTATCTTTAATTAATATTATCTTGGATTCTAATCCATAATATATGCAGTACAATTCCTTCTCTCTGAAAATATTTGCACTGTCCCTTTAACTGTTTCTTTTAAATGATACTGTCACTTCAAATTAGCGGATACAAGAGTAAGGACGGTCCACCGGGCAATGGTGATCTGAGCAGGTAGTTAGGGGGTTGATGATGATGCCTCTCATTAATTTGTATGAAAATCCAGCCTAAAGGGCTTTTATATATTCAGAGCAAGCTGCAAATATCCGTAACTGAGTGCAGATCGTAACAGTGTAATAAAAGAGCCTAAAGGCGGATTATAGTGTCTGCAGGCATTCACCAGCTCCGATCCTTGGTTATTCTGTGCTCGTATAAATTATGTGATTACCAGACAGCTATCGTGTAACAGCGAGACGTCAACTAAGCGGCAAGGAACAGTGAAGAGACTAGTGTGCTCAAGGTAAAAATAGAGTAATCCGCAACTGTCAAGACGTCTAGTATATTATATAGATGGACACACACTATACTATATGTACTGCCAGGTGCCAGACAATTAGGCAAATGCCCAGGAAAGTAACTCCAATCTGTGCAGGGGTTGCAATTGCACCAGGCGCCTTGCAGCCTAGGTGGCCAAAAATTTCCATTAGCCTAAGAGTCCCATTACACGTAGCAATGTTCCAGCGATCCCAACAACGATACGACCTGGTCAGAATCGCTGGAACGTCACTACGTGGTCGCTGTTCAGCTGTCAATCAGGCAGATCTCCACAGCGACCAGCGACCAGCCATCAGCCACCAGCGACCCGTGTAGGGAATATGCTGTAAAGATTTGAGGACCAAATCTGCATCTCTTGGCAAAAATCCACAGTTTTCTGCCAGGAGATGCAGGCCTGTGAACTCAGTGACCTCACCTCAGATGAGGTCACTGAGGTTACTGAGGTCACCTGAGGTCAGGTGACCTGTGATAACAGGTGGAAGGCCATGGGAACCTCCAGCTGTGACAGCAAACAACCCGAGTGACGTCACAGCTCATCGCGTGGCTCAGTCTCTGCCTTAAACCTACGATGTAGCAGAGCTGGAATCGTTGTTAGACTTTGTGTGTATTATGTTGGACCTTGGTGTTTTGAGGTTAATAAAGGCGTGAAAAACTGTAGGGTTTTTTGTATTTTATTTCAAATAAAGGATTTGTGTTTATTTGATGCTTATTTCTTTTCACTTACAAATTAGTAATGGGGTGGGGTCTCATAGATGCCTCCCATTACAAATCTAGGACTTATTGGCATGGTGGCTCAGTGGTTAGCACTGCAGTCTTGCAGCGCTGGGGTCCTGGGTTCAAGTCCCACTAAAGACAACATCTGCAAGGAGTTTGTATGTACTCCCTATGTTCGCGTGGGTTTCCTCCGGGTACTCCGGTTTCCTCCCACACTCCAAAGACATACGGATAGGTAATTTAGATTGTGAGCCCCAATGGGGACAGTGTTTGCCAATGTATGTAAAGCGCTGTGGAATTAATAGCGCTATATAAATGAATAAATATTATTATTATTGGCAGCTGTTGGCCTTTATTAACCCCTTATTACCCTGATTGCCACTGCACCAGGGCAATTGGGATGAGCCGGGTAAAGTTACATAATTGTCACATCTAATGGATGTGACAATAATGGGCAGCTGCAAGCTGCTATTTTTAGGTTGGGGGGCCAATAACTATGGGCCTCCCAAGCCTGAGAATATCAGCCCCAGCTGTCGGGCTTTATCATGGCTAGATATCAAAATTGGGAGGAGCACACAACTTTTTTAAAAATTATTTATTTCAATATTTAAAAAAAAAAAAAATGGTTCCTCTTATTTTGATACACAGCCAAGATAACCACATGGCTGGGGGCTGCAGCCTATAGCCGTATGCTTTAGCTGTGCTGAGTATCATACTATGGGGGGACCCTATGCAAATTTATTTATTTATTTTTACACCAATCTAGACACAGAGTCTCTGATTGGTTGCAGTCAGACACGCTGTCACACAGGTTGGGGGCACTGTTTGACTGTAACAAATCAGAGATGCCAGGACTGCCAATGTGTGGGGAAAGCAGTGAATATGGATGAGCAATAATGAGCAGCCCCGATAGTAGAATGAGCGGCCTGGAACCAAATACAGCTGTGCCAGAGACTAGTAAGTATAGTGCGCTTGCTCCAATCCCCCTAGCCCTTCTACCACCAATTTTAAGTGACGGATTCTGGTCCCCTTAGACATATATGGGGACCAACGTCCAGCTAGATATCCGGCAGGAACTGTTTTTTTTTTTTAATGCGATTAGTCCTGCTGATCCCGGTTATCTGCGAGTCCGCCCATCACTAGTCCGGGTCCCAAACCAAATTTTTCTAAAAGTCCGGCTCAACCTGCTGAATCGAACTTCCATGGGTCCGCTCATCTCTAGTTGAGTTTTGACTTTGTATTTAAAGGTGTTGCCAAGTACTTTGATATTGATGATCTATGATTAGGATAGGAATTAATATCAGATTAGTGGGAAATGTGACACCAGACAGCCCCAACAGTGTGTTGATAGGAGGTCCCCAGGCCACTGCATTTACCTATTGTATAGAGACAGAACTCCACACCTGCATTGAAGTCAATGGGAGCTGAGCTTCAGTATCTGAGAACAGGCAATACACAGTGTACGGTGAGGTGCTGTTTTGCCTCTGTATACAACTGCAAGACTTCCTAACATTTGATAAGTAGGGGTGCCCAGTGTTGGACCCTAAATAGTAGACAACCCCTTGAAGGCAGTTATGATAGATCTTCAAAGACATATAGATAGGGACTCTATATTGTGAGCCCCAATGGGGACAGTGTTGCCAATGTATGTAAAGCGCTGTGGAATTAATAGCGCTATATAAATATAAAATAAAATTATTATTATTATTATTATTATCTGTTTTTAAGAGGATTTCAAGGAATCCTGATAGAACCCAATGGCTTATATTAGGGTTTTTCAGTTTTAACAAGAATAACTCTGCAGACTTCATCGTTCTAACCATTAACCCCTAATCAGCACCAACCTGAACATCCATACATAAAAAACAACCATTTCTGTAACACAAAAAATATATTTATTGAATTATTTCCTGATTATCTGATGCAGATGAGGTATGCATTGCTGGCTCATACTGTACTAAACATGTAATCTGGTCAAGCTCTATAAATCAGTATCACAGCCCTGGATTCTGGAGCATTTTCTTAAGAGGCAGTCTTATTTTTTTTCCCTCATTCCCCTAGGGTTAATAAGTGGAGCATTTCATACAGAGCTGTGGTCGAGCTTGCTTTACCTAGATACAGTCACTTATTTTTGATATGCCCCAAAGCCTGCATGACACTTATTAAAATAGAATGGCGCCTAAGCTTCAGTAAAGCAGCAGTATCGTATTTCGGCAGCTCACTGTGATACATGAAGATGTTTCATGCACAGATAATGGAGTAAAAAGACGTGTTCAGATTTAGATAAATAATATGTGAGATGTTGCCAGGGCTTTAAAGGCCAAATAATATTTTCTTTAAATTTTAAAATACACATTCCTATAAATAATATGTATATTTCATAGTGTAAAGTAGTATAGATTGATAAATAGATAGAAGAGCACTGCAAATATATGTACCGTATATATAGTATAGTCCGAAGGTCCAATATCCAGGCTCCTCACCAATCCGCAATTATTAGTTTTATATTCTGTGTGGGGGCATCGTATTTTGTGTAGGGGGAAACTGTGGGGACATCACACTGAATGTGGGGGGCTATGAGACATCATTCAGTGTGTGGTGACACTGTTGTACCGCCCCCCCCCTGCGAGCAGCCGGGCTGCTTCCGCTGCTCGGATCCGGATCCGTAGTGGCTCGAGGGGTCTCCGGACCCGGGGGTCGCACGGCCACTCGGTTAAAAGAAGGGGGAAGATATGTACAGGGGGATTTTGGACAGTTCGTGACGCCACCCACGGTGCGTGGTAATGTGAGGGACCACCGCTGCCGTTGGGGAGCCCGGTGACGATGTTGTGGCAGCCTGATGTTTAACCCATCTGTGGGTAGGGGGCTTGTGTCCCGGGGCCCGTTGGTGTCGGACGGTGTTTGGGTGCCGTTGGGGGATAGGTGCAGGGGACTTCCAATGTACTCACTCAGCCCCAGAATAACCACACCGAAAGCTTGTAAACCAAAGTTCTGAGCACAACGGTAGTCTGCGGAGAGCACGCCTGGATCCATGCCCTTGGTGTTGTTATTGGTCTGTGGCCCTATCCCTGGCACCTTTGTCTCACTTGGACCCGTTGGTTTGAAACTCTCCGGGTCCCGCTCACCCGTATGGCTAACGGAGTGAGCTTGCTCTCAGGGTTCATAAGTAGGATTTCTTTGGACTGTAGTCGGAAAGTCCTAACCCATCGGTGCGCTAGTACCCCGGTTTTGGTGCGGGTTGGGGATGACACTTGAACCCCCGTCGGGTAAATTACCAGAACGCATGAAGCTACTTTCCGGCCTGGGGTCCACGTACCGCGTCGTGCCCTGTCCCCTGCCCGGTGATAGCTCAAGGCCGCCGGCCGCCCTCCTCAGCAGTCTGTGCCCCTTGACACGGTCCCCTGCGACCGGGTTCCAGCTCCTACCAGGGCCAGACCAATCTTTGCCACCTAGTATACAGGAGCTCTCCCCCGTGGCCTCTCCTCACGAGAGCCACTTCACCTCCTCTCTCCACTTTCGCTTCTCAACTCTCAACTTTCAACTGTCACTGTCCTCACTTTCTCTTCACCAACCCCCCATGTTGGCGGCCCTATTCCCTTCAGGTCCCCCAATGGTGAGTCTGGTAGGTTCAAGTGGGAAGTGTTCCTATGATTTTTATTGGACTAGCTGTTAACAACACCAGAGGACTGGGATGCGTTAACCAAGGAGGGTGGATACTGTGCAGAAGGGCAGGTTACACGATACCCTGTGACGACCTGATAGGCCAGGGCGTCACACTGTTGGTGCATCATAATGTGTTTTTGACTGTGGTAGCATAATATTTTCTGGGTGGGGACATCATACTGTGTGGTGGAATCATGCTGAGTAGGGGCTGGTGGCTTCATGCTGTGTAAGTGGGGACTTTTAAGGCATCATACTATGTGTGGGCTCCTGGGGGCATCAGAATAAGTGGGGACTGTGGAGGTATCAAACTGTGTGGGCTACTGTAGGGGCAGCATACTGTGTTGGTTGAACTGTGGGCGTCATATTGTATATGGGGAAACTGTGGAGGCATCATTCTGTGTGGGGGTTTGTACAGACATCATAATGTGTGTGGAGGGACTGTGAGGGTCTCATACTGCATGTGGAGATTTGTAGCAACATCATACTTTGTTAGCAAACCTGTAGGAACATTGTACTGTGTATGTCAAAACGTTGTGGGCATCATACTGTGTTATAGTATCTATGTCGGCATAATCCTGTGTAAGGGATGGACTGTGGGGTCATCATATGGTGTGTGGGTATCACACCGTGTGCCAGGTCTTTGTGTACATGCTGTATGAAGGAGAATGTAACAACAATGTAAGGACTCTGTTGAGGGAACTGTGGGGGCAATTATATTGTGTGTGGGGGCATCATAGTATGTGGCAGCATGACTTTGTGGACATCATACAGTGTAAGGGGGATTTTAGGGGCATCCTAAAGTGTGGAGCAGACTACGAGGCACCATACTGTGTGTGGAGGGATTGTATGAAGATCATACTGTGTGTGTGTGTGTGTGGGGGGGGTTATCATACTGTGTGTGGAAGGACTGTGTGAAGATCATACTGTGTGTGTGATGGGGGTTGAGATATCATTCTATGGGAAGCTTTTTGGGACATCATACTGTAAAGGGTATCGTGGTGATATCATACTATATGTGGGGGAACTGTGGGAGTATCAATATATATGTAGAGAATATGAGGACATTATGCTTTGTTGGGGGACCTGTGGGGGTATCATACTGTTTGTGGTGAGGACTATTGGGGGATTGTAAGGAAGGACTGTGGCTGCATCCTAACTCTTGGGGGGATCACTATGGGTTTTTCATGCTGTACATCTGGGGGGGTACTGTGGGGAAATACACGGTTTTAGGTATCATACTGTTTGGGGAGGGTCATTTTGAGCAGAATCATACTATATGGGGCTCTGATAAGGGAATTGTAGTGGGTTAGAACAATAAGCCACGACAAATTTCCATCTCTCTGCATCTGTTTTCCCTGTCCTGGCTTATCCCTAAAATTATTTTTTTTATTTTAGTTGGGGTGGGGGTAGGATGGGGACTAATTTGGATTTTATATACAGTTAGGTCCAGAAATATTTGGACAGTGACACAATTTTCGCGAGTTGGGCTCTGCATGCCACCAGATTGGATTTGAAATGAAACCTCTACAACAGAATTCAAGTGCAGATTGTAACATTTAATTTGAAGGTTTGAACAAAAATATCTGATAGAAATTGTAGGAATTGTACACATTTCTTTACAAACACTCCACATTTTAGGAGGTCAAAAGTAATTGGACAAATAAACCAAACCCAAACAAAATATTTTTATTTTCAATATTTTGTTGCGAATCCTTTGGAGGAAATCACTGCCTTAAGTCTGGAACCCATGGACATCACCAAACGCTGGGTTTCCTCCTTCTTAATGCTTTGCCAGGCCTTTACAGCCGCAGCCTTCAGGTCTTGCTTGTTTGTGGGTCTTTCCGTCTTAAGTCTGGATTTGAGCAAGTGAAATGCATGCTCAATTGGGTTAAGATCTGGTGATTGACTTGGCCATTGCAGAATGTTCCACTTTTTTGCACTCATGAACTCCTGGGTAGCTTTGGCTATATGCTTGGGGTCATTGTCCAACTGTACTATGAAGCGCCATCCTATCAACTTTGCGGCATTTGGCTGAATCTGGGCTGAAAGTATATCCCGGTACACTTCAGAATTCATCCGGCTACTCTTGTCTGCTGTTATGTCATCAATAAACACAAGTGACCCAGTGCCATTGAAAGCCATGCATGCCCATGCCATCACGTTGCCTCCACCATGTTTTACAAAGGATGTGGTGTGCCTTGGATCATGTGCCGTTCCCTTTCTTCTCCAAACTTTTTTCTTCCCATCATTCTGGTACAGGTTGATCTTGGTCTCATCTGTCCATAGAATACTTTTCCAGAACTGAGCTGGCTTCATGAGGTGTTTTTCAGCAAATTTAACTCTGGCCTGTCTATTTTTGAAATTGATGAATGGTTTGCATCTAGATGTGAACCCTTTGTATTTACTTTCATGGAGTCTTCTCTTTACTGTTGACTTAGAGACAGATACACCTACTTCACTGAGAGTGTTCTGGACTTCAGTTGATGTTGTGAACGGGTTCTTCTTCACCAAAGAAAGTATGCGGCGATCATCCACCACTGTTGTCATCCGTGGAATCCCAGGCCTTTTTGAGTTCCCAAGCTCACCAGTCAATTCCTTTTTTCTCAGAATGTACCCGACTGTTGATTTTGCTACTCCAAGCATGTCTGCTATCTCTCTGATGGATTTTTTCTTTTTTTCAGCCTCAGGATGTTCTGCTTCACCTCAATTGAGAGTTCCTTAGACAGCATGTTGTCTGGTCACAGCAACAGCTTCCAAATACAAAACCACACACCTGTAATCAACCCCAGACCTTTTAACTACTTCATTGATTACAGGTTAATGAGGGAGACGCCTTCAGAGTTAATTGCAGCCCTTAGAGTCCCTTGTCCAATTACTTTTGTTTCCTTGAAAAAGAGGAGGCTATGCATTACAGAGCTATGATTCCTAAACCCTTTCTCCGATTTGGATGTGAAAACTCTCATATTGCAGCTGGGAGTGTGCACTTTCAGCCCATATTTTATATATAATTGTATTTCTGAACATGTTTTTGTAAACAGCTAAAATAACAAAACTTGTGTCACTGTCCAAATATTTCTGGACCTAACTGTATGGGTCCCCATGATATCTATATACCCACATTGCCACCTGTTAATATAAACATATTTAAGGTATATGTTGAAAGCTTTCCTGACATGTAAATAATTAATATCTCCATTTTTTAAAAAAGAAAGTTTGTAAAAGTGAAAAACATATTTTAATAAATTAAAAACATAATTTTTTTTTAATAAATATACATTTTAGTATTATTAAAAACCATAAAAAAGCCATTTCGACAATAGAAAAGTATGTTATTCTGCAAAAAAAATAATTCTTTATATAATTACATGCAAAAAAATAAAAAATAGAGAATAGATATGGAGTCTGGTGAAACAAAAAAATGCAAAAGAAGTTTTAATCATGGTAAGACAAGAATAGATATTAAAATAATAGGACATTGAGTTTCCTTTCATGTTTAAGACTAATAAAATCCTATCCATCCATCACAGAATATAGATGGATCCTGTTAATGTGTTGTAAATGTGGAATCTCTGTATAAACAATCCTCTCCATTACCCATTGAGCCACCATTGAATGAATCTCGCTCTTGTGTGTCTGTTGTACGGAAACTTCTGCAGCTTTTGACTTATTTTTATTATCCATGTTGCCGTGGTAACACAGTATGACAACAAATCTTTCTATGGTCAAATATATTTCCTCGGCTTTATGAGATAGAAAAAGGATGACCAACCCGGGTGCTTTCCATATACTGTGATCTGAAGCAGCGTGGTGCCAGGTTTAATAAGCAGCGGTTATCAATTTACTGTCTGGTAGAAATTGAGTGGAGCGGCTTATAAATCCTATAGTTTTCTGAACTTAACATTTGAAACCTATAATTTTTTTTTCTATCAGCGGCACAGGATTACCAGCGTGACATTAATAAAAGCCAACAGTAAAAGCGCATTGTGCTGTCCTAGAAAGAGGAGATACATTTGCGTGATTATGTTTTTTCAGCACTGAATCCAATTTAATTGGATGTGATATGTATCTCTTCTAATAACAGATAAAATGATTTAATTTATAAAAAAACTTGAAGCAAAAAAAGCCTTTGTTATTAATTTTGGGACAAAGAAATTAACAATTATATCTACTGTATGTATCAATGTCTGTATCTTTGTAAAAATGTGTGGCCTTTTGGCGCTGGTGTCTGACTTTCACTGGTATCTATATCCTCGGGATGCAGATACCGGTGAAAATATTGATGGGTCAAGAAGCTGAGGCTCCCTCTTCTATCATTGAGCTTTTGCACTAGTCAATGATGGTGTCATTACATTTGTGCCATCTGTATCTCAGCCAGAACTGATGGGGAACGGGGTGAAGTTTTTTTGTTTTCACATCTTTCTGCGTCATTCTTCGAGGCTTGAAGTATTGCGCATACACAGTGGGAATAAAGACTGGCTGTCATGTGGTGTGACGACATAACTTGGAATAGGGCCGAAATGTCCATACAGCTAGGGTGGCCCTGGCTGTTGCCAAAGTTACGTCTAATGGTAAGGATGTTTGAGCCGCCTTCTTACTCCTATCTCCTGAATAGCCCTGGCCTGTACCCCTTATCTCCCACCCCTGAGGAGGGCCAGGACAAGAGTGGTTAATCCCACACAAATAGACAGACAGGGAATAAAACAAAACTCAGACTCACTATACACGCACAGAGGTAAGACAGTACATGCTCAGGAGAAAATATCGAATCACGGAGGCAATACAAAGAACGAGGATATTTTCACAACACACCAAATAACTCACAGAAGATCACCAGAACAGGCTTACCACAGCACAGGGACTGGTAATTGCAAATCTATATATATAATTGCCTTATTCTGTCTGTCTGTCTGTCTGTCTTGCTCCAAAATTGTGTCCTTACGGTGACAACCGTCTGATTGGCCGCTGGCTCGGCCTGGCCCCGCCCCCCCACGGATTGGTCGCTCGCCTCGGCCTGGCCCCGCCCTCCGCATGGATTAGCCGCTCGCCCCGGCCCTCCTCATGCATCGCCAGACCATTATACACATCGGGTAACTAAGGTCCCTTAGTTACCCGATGTGTATCATAGTTACCAGCGTACACCGGCTCCGTCACGATCCCAGCAGCGCCAGACATAATCTTGCGATGCTGGGATCATGACGGAGCTGCTGAACGCTGGTAACCATTATACACATCGGGTAACTAAGGTCCCTTAGTTACCCGATGTGTATCATAGTTACCAGTGTACACCGGCTCCGTCACGATTCCAGCAGCGCCAGACATAACCTTGCGATGCTGGGATCGTGATGGAGCCGGTGAACGCTGGTAATCATTATACACATCGGGTAACTAAGGTCCCTTAGTTACCCGATGTGTATCATAGTTACCAGCGTACACCGGCTCCCGGTATACATGTGCAGGGAGCCGGCATTATACTCCTCTCCCCCCAGGACTACTCCTCCTATTATAGTCCTCCTATTATACTCCTCTCTGAGTATAATAGGAGAACTATTATAGCATGGGGGATGGAGCACGATGGGGAGTGCGCAGAATGGGGGATGGAGCACGATGGGGGGTGCGCAGCATGGGGGATGTAGCACGATGGGGAGTGCGCAGCATGGGGGATGGAACACGATGGGGAGTGTGCAGAATGGGGGATGGAGCACGATGGGGAGTGTGCAGCATGGGGGATGCAGCACGATGGGGAGTGTGCAGCATGGGGGATGGAGCACGATGGGGGGTGCACAGCACGGGGGATGGAGCACGATGGGGGGTGCGCAGCATGGGGGATGTAGCACGATGGGGAGTGCGCAGCATGGGGGATGGAACACGATGGGGAGTGTGCAGAATGGGGGATGGAGCACGATGGGGAGTGTGCAGCATGGGGGATGCAGCACGATGGGGAGTGTGCAGCATGGGGGATGGAGCACGATGGGGGGTGCGCAGCATGGGGGATGGAGCACGATGGGGGGTGCGCAGCATGGGGTATGGAGCACGATGGGGGGTGCGCAGCATGGGGGATGGAGCACGATGGGGGGTGAGCAGCATAGGGGATGGAGCACGATGGGGGGTGAGCAGCATGGGGGATGGAGCACGATGGGGAGTGCGCAGCATGGGGGATGGAGCACGATAAGGAGTGCGCAGCATGGGGATGGAGCACGATTGGGGTGCGCAGCATGGGGGATGGAGCACGATGGGGGATGGAGCACGATGGGGGGGTGTGCAGCATGGGGGATGGAGCACGATGGGGATGCGCAGCATGGGGGATGGAGCACGATGGGGAGTGCGCAGCATGGGGGATGGAGCACGATGGGGGGTGCGCAGCATGGGGGATGGAGCACGATGGGGGTGCACACCTCCCCCCAAAACACACACACACCACCACACACGCACTGCACAACACACCACACACACACTGGGAACCACAAACACCGCCCTACACAGACACCCAACACACAAACAGCGCGGCACACACAAATATACGCACATGCCGCACAACACACACATTGCATAAAACATACCTCCCACCAAAACACACACACACCCCACACCCACAAAAACCGCGCAACACACACACACAGCGCTCCTCAAACAACGCAACACACACAACGCAACACACAAACAACACCGCTCTCACCCCCCGCCACACCCAGACAAAACCCAGAACATGTACAGCGCCTTACACAAACACTTGGTAACTACACACAACAACATCTATATATATAACAAAAATCATACATTAACTACACAATACGTAAATTCTAGAATACCCGATGCGTAGAATCGGGCCACCTTCTAGTTAAGCTATAATCGGCATAGGGGAACAGGCTCCATCATCTTTTATAGAGCAGAGGCAGCTGTGATAGGACTCCAGTAACCTGTAACCCTAAAGCTGAACACTGTGTGACACTGCCAGCCCAAAATCATGTAATGCGCATGTGCCGGCTTCACTTGTAATTCAGTAGAGAAGTATGCCTGATCAGGTCTCTGATTCCACTGCACTGGCGTGAGATGTTGAGCTCTTTATAGACGATGTAGGGATGTCATTCACTTCTATTTAGCCAGAAGAGGTGCCAATTTAAGGGACGGAGTGGCGCTGATCGCAGTCTTCATTCCCTCATCGGACTGGACAACACAGTGTACATGCGGCACAGGATATGTATAAAACACATTTTCAGAGGTATTCAGGCACACCTGTGATAACATAAATGGTTGTGGGAACCCCATTTATATGATTTCAATGGTGGTGGGCATAGTATATAAGTCAAAAAACTGGTCATGGGTTCATTTCAAAAGAAATCTCTGTCAGCAGATTTTTGCTATGTAAGCTGAAGACAGCATGCTGCAAGGGTTAACACAGAGAATGCAGGAATGCCTTACTTGTCAAGGTCCGATCTGTTGTTTTTTGCTATGATTGCTGAACCAGCAACACTTTTCATTGCTCGGGCTACAATGTTAGGGGACACCCCCCTTCTCTAATTGACAACTTAGACTACAATGTACAATTTCTATGCAGAGCCTGGTGTGGCCGAGGATAGCACTCTCAACTCTGTTACATGGCTAAATCTAAAAATTGTGATTGTACCAGAACGACTGCCGCCAGTAATCTAAGTGATAAATCATTGGATTCAGGATCTCTTTGCCTACAATATGCTGCTCTCAGATGAGGCAGTAAAACGTCCTGACAAATTCCCTTTAAAGACTGCATGCCCACCATTGTAACCAGTAAGCTCATGCCTCCAAATGAAAGAAACCACCAAGTGTTGTGCATCACAGGACACAAACAAAAACTTCTAAGGGGCACTTTGTACACTATGACATCGCAGGTGCGATGTCGGTGGGGTCATGTCGAAAGTGACACACTTCCAGCGTCGCTCTCGACATCGTAGTGTGTAAATCCTAGATGATAGATTAACGAGTGCAAAATCGTCATAATCGTATCATCGGTGTAGTGTCTGGGAATTCCATAATTTCGCTGCAGCGACAGGTACGATGTTGTTCCGCGCTCCTGCAGCAGCACACATGGCTGTGTGTGAAGCCGTTGGAGCGAGGAACATCACCTTACCTGATAACCGCAGCTCATGCCGACTATGCTGAAGGAAGGAGGTGGGCGGGATGTTTACGTCCCGCTCATCTCCACCCCCCTGCTTCTATTGGCCGCCTGTCGTGTGACATTGCTATGACGCCGCACGACCCGCCCCCTTAATAAGGAGGCGGTTCGCCGGCCAAAACGACGTCGCAGGGCAGGTGAGTGCATGTGAAGCTGCCGTAGCGATAATGTTCGCTACGGCAGCTATCACAAGATATCGCAGCTGCGACGGGGGCGGGGACTATTGCGCTCGGCATCGCAGCATCGGCTTGCGATGTCGTAGTGTGCAAAGTGCCCCTAAGAGTTGTGCCTCCCCCAAATAAAAGATTGGTGCTAGTAAAACATCGTAGAGTTTAATCAGCTTGAATAATGTGAATGTAACTACAAAATGAAATCTTTCAACCATAATATTTCATCATGTGGTATTTATGGAATATAATAATCTAAACATAGTGTTATTTAGGACATAGCCAAATATCACAGTCAGTTGCCAAAGCACATTCTTATTCGGACCAATGACTGATGAGCAGAATAATGCAAGATGAATAGTTATTAGAGTTTTGTCTTAGTAGATGAGAAAAAAAAACAATGCAATAGAAATCTTTCTGTTATATTGAATCACATCATGAAATCACTGACATGTCTACATGTTTCAGGCCACAGTGAGTAATAGCTGAATGGTAAATTACATTCAGAGGCTAATCAGGCATTACCTTGATAGTAACCCCTCCCAAACCTACAGAGGGTAACAATTAATGAATAAATATTGGCAAGGCAAATATTTGAGGCCACTCCAAATGAAACACGTAAACATCTTGTGCACGCAATCCTACGTGACTTAAAAACAAAAACAAACACAACAGAAGTAGATTGAAATTCCATCTGACATCCAATAAAAGCTAAAAAAAAGAGTTCCAAAATCAAATTCCTAAAATGCTTCACATTATGGGAAGAAACTATGCTTTCCCTCCCCTGAAAGAATGGTGGTGTGACAATTCTATCAATTTCCTACCATGCAGTGCCTTGAACGTCTCTACACTTTTTCCAAATTATACCTACAAAGTTAAAGGGAACCTGTCAGCAGAAATGTCCCCTAAAACCTAACAGATTCCCCCTCTGCAGCTCCTGGGCTGCATTCTAGAAAGGTCCCTGTTATGATTGTGCCCCCTTTCTGACCAAAAAAAATTGTTTATAAAGTTGTACCTTTTTGGCTTCTGATTCTGTAAATCCGTCACGGGGGCGGGCTGCCTGATGGCCGTTATTCTGCCCCCTGTTCCTGTATGCCGCCCCCATCGCTGATTTCAATACTTCTGGACGCCGCCCACTGCTCCAGCCATCCCCGCGCATGCCCAGTGCCCATCTCTCGGGGATGAGCACTGTGCCCAGCGTCACCGCTGGTGACGTGCACGCAGGGTTAAGATTATGGGCGGTGCTGTGATGTTTATTCCTAAGCAACCGCCCATAATCGCGGGACCGCGCTTTCCCCCTCGGCCTGCTTCTTTCTGCGCAAGCGCGCTGCTGCTGACCTCACTTCGCCTCCTTCCCATCTTGCCCCGAGGCAGGAAATAGATGGGAAGAGCGCGGAGCAGTGACTACACCGAAAGCGCGGTCCCGCGATTATGGGCGGTTGCTTAGGAATAAACATCACAGCACCGCCCATGAACTTAACCCTGCGTGCACGTCACCAGCGGTGACGCTGGGCACAGTGCTCATCCCCGAGAGATGGGCACTGGGCATGCGCGGGGATGGCTGGAGCAGTGGGCGGCGTCCAGAAGTATTGAAATCAGCGATGGGGGCGGCATACAGGACCAGGGGGCAGAATAACGGCCATCAGGCAGCCCGCCCCCGTGACGGATTTACAGAATCAGAAGCCAAAAAGGTACAACTTTATAAACACTTTTTTTCGGTCAGAAAGTGGGCACAATCATAACAGGGACCTTTCTAGAATGCAGCCCAGGAGCTGCAGAGGGGGAATCTGTTAGGTTTTAGGGGACATTTCTGCTGACAGGTTCCCTTTAAATACAAAGAGGAGGGGAGCCAGCACTACCTATCAATGGCATGCAATAATGAAAAAATAAAAAGTGTAATATTCATTCATATATTTTTTCATTGTTGCATGCCATTCATAAGCAGTGCTGGCTCCCCTCCTCTTTGCTACAAAGTTAAATGTATTTGCAAATATTTGTGAAGTATAAAGGAAAATAATACCTGGTTTTCTAAATATTTAAATAAATATAAATCTGCACATTGATGTGCATTTGTATTCAGTCCCCTGTAGTCTGACAACTCTAGATATAACCCTTAGTGACCAAGCACCACCAGAATATACATATTTAGTAAATTGAGTCCTCGTGTGTGTAATTTATTTTCAACATAACTACAGCTGTTCTGTGAAGGCCTCAGAGGTTTGTTTGAGATCATTAAAGATCAAAAAGCATCATGAAGCCAAGGAACACACCAGATGGGTCAGGAGTAAAGTTGTGGAGAAGACTAAAGCTGCATAGGAGCTGCAAAGATCCACTACTCAGGTGGAGAATCTGTCCACAGGACAACTATTAGTCGTGTACCCAACAAATCTGGTCTTTAGGAAGAAAGCCAATATTTGAAAGCAGGCTATAAAAAGTCTTGTTTGCAGATTGCAAAAAGACAAGTAGGTGACACAGGTAGCATGTGCAAGAAGATGCTCTGGTCAGAGGAGACCAAAGTAGAACTTTTGGGCTAAATGTTAAATGCTATGTGGGGAAAAAAAAGTTACATTGCACATCACCTTGAAAACACCATACCCACCGTCACACATGGTGGTGCCAGCAACTTGCTGTGGGGAGGATTTTCTTCAGCAGTGACAGAAGATGGACAGAGTTGATGGAGAGATGGATGGACCTAACTATAGGGCAATCCTGGAGGAAAACCTAATAAAGGCTGCAAAAGACTTGAGACTGGGGCATAGGTTCAACTTCCATCAGAATAACAACCCTAAACATCCTGCCAGAGCTACAATGGATGGTTTAGATCAAAGCATATTCATATGTGTGAATGGCCCAGTCACAGTCCAGACCTAAATCCTATTGAGAATCTATAAAAAAAAGACTTGAAAATTGCTGTTTACAGAAGCCATGGAAGAAGAATGGACAAAAATGTCAGCCTCTAGATGTGCAAAGTTGGCAGAGACATACTCCAAAAGACTTGCAGTAGTAACTAGAGATGAGCGAACCGGTCGCGGTTCGGCTCAAGCTCGGTTCGCCGAACGGAGGTCCCGTTCGAGTTCGGTTTGTCGAACGTTCGACGAACCGAACTCGAACTGCATAGGAAACAATGGCAGGCAATCACAAACACATAAAAACACCTAGAAAACACCCTCAAAGGTGTCCAAAAGGTGATAAACAACTCACAACACAACACAAACACATGGGAAAGTGACAAGGACATATACTCATGCGAAAACAAAACAGCTGGACAAGGAAAAAGAGGAGGAGACACAGATATATGAGTATATGCAAGAAAACATCGATGCCATTACTGTGCAACTTGAGCCCTGCTCATTTTAGGCTTCCAATCTGGATAAATTGCCTGAGCTCGCCACGTACGCCTTGGGGATCTTGTCGTGTCCTGCATCCAGCGTTCTCTCGGAACCTGTCTTCAGTGCTGCTGGGGGTCTGCTGGCAGATAAGCACACGTATCTGTCCACTGACAATGTGGACATGGCTCTCAAAGGACTTTTCTTCCCCTGGGTCAGCCAGGGGAGGCAAAAGGCACGCGTATTTTTGAGAGTGCTTCATGCAAAGCATCTTTTTCATCTTGAAAATGGGGGTCAACTGATGCCAGTCAAGTGGGGTGTGAGTGGCCCAATTAGTGGCAACGAGGGAGACTGTGGTTGGAGTCCCCTCGCTGTGTTTCTAAAAGAACCAAGATGAACAAGTCATGGCTCTCAGAGGACTTTTCTTCCCCTGGGTCATCCAGGGGACGGGAAAGGCACGCGTATTTTTGAGAGTGCTTCATGCAAAGCATCTTTTTCTTTTTCAAATGGGGGGTCAACTGATGCCAGTGAAGTGGGGTGTGTGTGGCCCAATTAGTGGCAACGAGGGAGACTGTGGTTGGAGTCCCCTCGCTGTGTTTCTAAAAGAACCAAGATGAACAAGTCATGGCTCTCAGAGGACTTTTCTTCCCCTGGGTCATCCAGGGGTCGGGAAAGGCACGCGTATTTTTGAGAGTGCTTCATGCAAAGCATCTTTTTCATTTTGAAAAGGGGGATCAAGTGATGCCAGTCAAGTGGGGTGTGTGTGGCCCAATTAGTGGAAATGAGGGAGACTGTGGTTGGAGTCCCCTCGCTTTTGAAAAAAGAACCAAGATGAACCAGTCATGGCTCTCAGAGGACTTTTCTTCCCCTGGGTCATCCAGGGGACGGGAAAGGCACGCGTATTTTTGAGAGTGCTTCATGCAAAGCATCTTTTTCTTTTTTAAAAGGGGAGTCAACTGATGCCAGTCAAGTGGGGTGTGTGTGGCCCAATTAGTGGCAACGAGGGAGACTGTGGTTGGAGTCCCCTCGCTGTGTTTCTAAAAGAACCAAGATGAACCAGTCATGGCTCTCAGAGGACTTTTCTTCCCCTGGGTCATCCAGGGGACGGGAAAGGCACGCGTATTTTTGAGAGTGCTTCATGCAAAGCATCTTTTTCAAAAGGGGGGTCAACTGATGCCAGTCAAGTGGGGTGTGTGTGGCCCAATTAGTGGCAACGAGGGAGACTGTGGTTGGAGTCCCTCGCTGTGTTTCTAAAAGAACCAAGATGAACAAGTCATGGCTCTCAGAGGACTTTCCTTCCCCTGGGTCAGCCAGGGGAGGCGAAAGGCATGCATATTTTTGAGAGTGCTTCATGCAAAGTATCTTTTTCATCTTGAAAATGGGGGTCAACTGATGCCAGTCTAGTGGGGTGTGTGTGGCCCAATTAGTGGCAACGAGGGAGACTGTGGTTGGAGTCCCCTCGCTGTGTTTCTAAAAGAACCAAGATGAACAAGTCATGGCTCTCAGAGGACTTTTCTTCCCCTGGGTCATCCAGGGGTCGGGAAAGGCACGCGTATTTTTGAGAGTGCTTCATGCAAAGCATCTTTTTCATTTTGAAAAGGGGGATCAAGTGATGCCAGTCAAGTGGGGTGTGTGTGGCCCAATTAGTGGAAATGAGGGAGACTGTGGTTGGAGTCCCCTCGCTTTTGAAAAAAGAACCAAGATGAACCAGTCATGGCTCTCAGAGGACTTTTCTTCCCCTGGGTCATCCAGGGGACGGGAAAGGCACGCGTATTTTTGAGAGTGCTTCATGCAAAGCATCTTTTTCTTTTTTAAAAGGGGAGTCAACTGATGCCAGTCAAGTGGGGTGTGTGTGGCCCAATTAGTGGCAACGAGGGAGACTGTGGTTGGAGTCCCCTCGCTGTGTTTCTAAAAGAACCAAGATGAACCAGTCATGGCTCTCAGAGGACTTTTCTTCCCCTGGGTCATCCAGGGGACGGGAAAGGCACGCGTATTTTTGAGAGTGCTTCATGCAAAGCATCTTTTTCAAAAGGGGGGTCAACTGATGCCAGTCAAGTGGGGTGTGTGTGGCCCAATTAGTGGCAACGAGGGAGACTGTGGTTGGAGTCCCTCGCTGTGTTTCTAAAAGAACCAAGATGAACAAGTCATGGCTCTCAGAGGACTTTTCTTCCCCTGGGTCAGCCAGGGGAGGCGAAAGGCACGCGTATTTTTGAGAGTGCTTCATGCAAAGTATCTTTTTCATCTTGAAAATGGGGGTCAACTGATGCCAGTGAAGTGGGGTGTGTGTGGCCCAATTAGTGGCAACGAGGGAGACTGTGGTTGGAGTCCCCTCGCTGTGTTTCTAAAAGAACCAAGATGAACAAGTCATGGCTCTCAGAGGACTTTTATTCCCCTGGGTCATCCAGGGGACGGGAAAGGCACGCGTATTTTTGAGAGTGCTTCATGCAAAGCATCTTTTTCATTTTGAAAAGGGGGATCAAGTGATGCCAGTCAAGTGGGGTGTGTGTGGCCCAATTAGTGGAAACGAGGGAGACTGTGGTTGGAGTCCCCTCGCTTTTGAAAAAAGAACCAAGATGAACAAGTCATGGCTCTCAGAGGACTTTTCTTCCTCTGGGTTATCCAGGGGACGGGAAAGGCACGCGTATTTTTGAGAGTGCTTCATGCAAAGCATCTTTTTCATTTTGAAAAGGGGGATCAAGTGATGCCAGTCAAGTGGGGTGTGTGTGGCCCAATTAGTGGCAACGAGGGAGACTTTGGTTGGAGTCCCCTCGCTGTGTTTTACATGATTTTTGAAGGGCATGACATGCCTAAGAGGTTGAGTTTCATCATCGGCAACTTGTTGGCAACAGAAAGGCTGCCTTTACACCCTTTTGAGATCGAGGATTTTCGAGACCTTATGCCCATTGCAGTGCCCCAAGAGCCGATGGCCATTCGTCACTCCTTC
Organism: Anomaloglossus baeobatrachus; assembly: GCF_048569485.1. NCBI lineage: Eukaryota > Metazoa > Chordata > Amphibia > Anura > Aromobatidae > Anomaloglossus > Anomaloglossus baeobatrachus. The sequence continues at coordinate 514,342,591 of NC_134358.1, forward strand.
TCCAAGAAAGGTGTGCCAGCGCTACCACAGCAGGTCGCACACAACCTCACCAATTCCTTGAGAAACTCTGTGTGTGACAGGGTGCATTTCACCACAGATACTTGGACCAGTAAGCATGGACAGGAGAGTTACATGTTGCTGACTGGGCACTGGGTAACTATGGTGAGAGATGGAGAAGGGTTTGCTGTACAAGTCTTGCCGTCCACACGACTTGTGTGTCAATCCTTCATCTGTATGTACAAGTTCCTCCACTGCTTCTGCCTCCTCAACCTCGTGTGGGTCCTCCACCTCGGCCCAAACCCTGTGTGGTCAGGCCACCCGCGTTGTAACTGCGCCCAAGAAATCCCACACACCTCCTTACTATGCTGGCAGCAGAGCTCAAGGCCATCAGGCGGTCAAATGTTTACTTTGAAATGTAGGGGAAATGTGAGACACCGCTGAGGAATTGTGGACGGTTAGCTCTGGAGAGTGAGACCGAGTTTCATCAATGGTTGTCTCCACTCAACCAGCAGCCAGGGAAGGTCGGGTGCGACAATGATGCAAACCAGTCTGCGACCCTTCTTCAGGGCAATGTAGCACACGTGCCTTGTATGGCTCACGTGTTGAACCTGGTTGTCCAGCAATTTTTAAAACACTATCCCGGCCTACATGGCCTTCTGCAGAGGGCACGGTGTAACGCCTGCCTGGATCGACACACTCAGATGGGCTGTAAAGGATAGGCTAGAGGCAAGCCACTCACCAAGCTGGACACCCTGAACCCTGAAACCCTTTAACCCCTATACAGTGATTTGGAATTACACAGGGCCCAAGTTGATCAATACCTGTGGAAGGCTGCAGTTCCAGAGAATAGTAGTCATGCATGGTCAAAAACATTAATTGAGGAAGAGGAACAGAATGGGATGGCCAGGACTTAATCAGAAAACAAGCAGAGGTGAAATGCGGATCGGCCAACGAGGTACATAAACAGCAAGCAGGAAAAGTAGTCAGGTAACAAGCACACAAACTCATAAAATTGAACTGGGTGTAACAGTAACAAGAGGTTCATAGCTTTGTCTGGCAGTGGTCTGCAGACAGGAGGGGCCTAAAAATGGGTGTGGTGTCTTCCCATTGGTTGTAGCTGAATGATGGTACTTCATCTGTGAGATACCCACCACCTACATTCAGCCTGTGGTTCTGTATCTGTCAAGGTAACGCAACCCAGTGGGTGACCATAACCTGCGTCCACCTGCGCCGCAGGCATCGACTCCTTTCCCATCATCAGCACTATGCACGAAAGGAACACGTTGTCACCTGGCGACCGGAGTACAAATTGATTGAGTGGACTACGTTGGTGACTTAAAAGCCGTGTGCGGCAATGATGCAAACCTGTCTGCGGCCCTTCGTCAGGGCAATATGACACACGTGCCTTGTATGGCTCACGTGTTGAATCTGATTCTCCAGCAATTTTTAAAATACCATCCCGGACTACATGGCCTTGTCTAGCGGGCACGCTGCTATGTGCTCACTTTCATCCTTTGCACCCAGCAGCTCAACAACTTTCATCGCTCCTGAAGTCTTAGTGTGACGCCCTGGCACAGCCAGGTTGTCACAGAAAGAGTTAATCCTCCTTGGTAATCTGATCTCACACCGGTGCAGCAAGACAAACCATCTCCCCCAGGGTAAGAGAAAAGCAGAGCAGAGGGGAGGGGCTGGAGCAGAGTGTTTGGAGAGGAGACAGAAGTGGAGCCTGGAGCTGTAGCTCCCAGGCTGAAAGCAAAGCGTGCTCCGAGAGGGCCGGGACAGGCTGTAGTGAGGAAGGGGCCAGAGGTAGCCGGAGCAGGGCGGTGGCCCCTCGGTACCTGGGTACCCGGATCACTACAGGGGAGTGGATTCCCCGTTCCCGGCTGAGGAGAAAGAGGAAGAGAGTGGAGAGAAAGGCACCTGGCTGCAGGGAAAGAACAACAAGGGCTGCTGCACCGTGTGTGGGACACTAACACCCCCGTACCGAAGGCTGCGGACACCGGCAATTCCTAGTTTACCAGTGACTCCGTGTGACTTACTTGTGAGTACACCCGTGCCCTCGGGCACCGCACTGCAGCACTGCGCCCTGCTCCCTGCTTACCCCATCACCGGGCCCCGGGACAACCAACCCCCTACCCACGGAGGGGAGAACTAACATCTAGCTGCTCCATACCATCACTTCCGGGATCCCCGTCCAGAGCAGCGGTGGTGTCCCAATCACTACAACCGTGGGTGGCGTCACGGACAAAATATATCTCCCTTACCAAATCCCTTTATACTGTGGAGCCTGGGATCACAGACCGGGTCACGCCACAGTGATACCCACAGAAGTGACTCTGTGGCCCGGATCTGAGTACCCCCTGGTCCCCGGGCGACACATTAGGGTCTGGCGGTTAAACGCCTGAAATGCGATGTATCGACACGCAGGAATTTGAATCTGCACATGTTTCAGCGTCTGTGGCAGCATCGCAGAGCCCTGCTGAAATACGGTATGACGTATACCCTGGGCTAACTTGATCCAGAGGTGGTGCAGATCACGCTGCTGGAGTGGTGTCAGATCAAGGACCTATGCACCCTTCTACACAGTATACAAATATCAACGAAGATCGTTAGCACTGGCGATGCCATTCTCAGCATGACAATTCTGGTCATCTACAAGATGGAGCACACTGTATGCATTATTCGGAGTCAGGTGTTGGTCCAAGAGGAAGGGGAGGAAGTACAGGAGGAGTCATATACAGAAGGGATAATAAGGTCTACAAGGTCCAGACGGTGAGCGGCACCTAGGCGGAAGTCAAGGGACGTTGAGAGAGAGGGATTAACAAGGGCGCATAGTATCAGCAAAAATTGTTGAGGAAGGTGCAGGAGCCCATGAAGAAATGGAGGACGAACTGGCGATGGGCATGGAAGACTCAGCAGATGAGTGAGAGCTTGCTCACATTTCGGTTGTGCGAGGTTGGGGGGAGAGGGCAGAGGAAGGAGGCACGATTCTCACCTCTCTGCCACCAACACACCAAGGACTTGGTCCTCCTGGATGCACAAGACACATGAGCGCCTTCTTGCTGCACTACCTACAACATGACCCTCGGATTGTACGAATTTGAAGTAATGCTAACTACTGGGTTGCCACACTGTTAGACCCCGGTACAAGACAAAATTTGGCGAAATAATTCCAGCCATAGAAAGGGACGCATGTATACAGGAGTATCTGCAGAAGGTGGTACGGATTCTTAGATCTGCTTTTCCAGTAAACACCAGTGCTGCACAGAGTGAATCTCAACGCTTTGTCATGGATAGGAGGAAATGGTCTTTTACTTGTCCACATCTGAGGGACCGAGGGCTGGCTGCTGGGCTGAGATGGCATTGAGTACGGTGTCCCTGCAGAGTTGCACTTTTGGTCATATACCAAATGAGTTGAAAAAGGACAAATGCTGGTGGAAAGGGGAACAGGTGTGTTGGAAAGGGGAAAAAAGTTTTTGTCCGTGGGTTTGGTGGTTAAGCAAAAGTAACATTTGATGAAGAAACACCATCTGTTACGGTGGGACTGGCAGATTTGGATAAGGTGGTATATACTATGTTACCGGTATATAACGAAAATTAATAAGAAAAGAAAGAGAAAGGTATATATCCCCATCAGCAGTCAATGTCCACCGTGCTCCCAGATGGAAAAGGAGAGGTTGGCAAATGGAAGGTTAGGTGGAGGATACAGATCTGTGTGGCTATGAAACTAATAGTTGCCTGAACCGAGTTAGACGCCACTCGGATCTTGAGACTGGGAGCCCTGTTAGCGTCACAGGGTCCACACGCCCACCCAGCCCAGGAACTCCCTGTTAACATCACAGGGGCCATTCAGAACGCTGACCGTGTGCATTGGGGCCACACCTGTGGACAGCAGGCGCATCAGCAGCAGCAGGCCTGTTAATGCCACTGGGCTGCACAAGCAGGACTTGTAGGACAGGAGTTGGTCTTAACCGTTCTGCGTTACCAACTGTGGTGGCGGCCTGCATCGACGCCCTATCCCTGCCTACCTCTGGCCTAAAGCCGCAATGGGTTCAACACATGGAGGTGTGCTCTTTCGGAGCATAATAGAAGACTGCGCACCTCCTTGTTGGCTCCAGCCTGTTTTATAACCTGGGTCAGCCCCAAACCAGGGTGGACCACAATGCACCTCCTGGAGACAAAAGCAGAGTGACACGTCATGAGTGGCATAACTAGCGTCCTATTTGGAACCGCAACTTCAATAATGACCTCATGGCTGCCACGACACAAACACCTCACCAGTCATCGTCTGACCATCAATAATGAGGTGACAAATCATAGGGGCGGGCCTCTGCAAGCCATTTGGGAGTGGCCTGGCCACATCGTCAGGACACCTGATGCCCTGTGGTCTATATGGGCCCCCCCACATCAGGGGCAGGGCCAAAGAGTTCATTACCGGACCTAGTTTCTGATGCAGTAAGTGCCTGAGCATGGTCAGTTGCATGAAATAGAGTCTCTGAAAAAAGACTATCAGCTTTAGCATGGTGTCTCGGCACAAAATAGGACTTAGACCCGGCACGGAATGCAAGTACCTGTGCAAAGAGGCTTTTCACACTAAGTGTGGAAGCATGCGCTGTATCCCGAAATTAAGACTTAGCGTCAGGAATGGCACAGTCAGGCTGAGCATACTCACTAGGCGAAACACTGTAGTTAGGCTGCAGCTGGGGTAAATCGGCACACGCATGCGCACTAGCTGCCTCTCCACACTTACACGTGGAGGAGAAATTGCTCTTCGGGTGTGGACTTGGAGATGCGGTCTATGAACAGAAGGAAAAGCTAAAGGAAGCCTGACTTTCTATCCCTCCGAATGATCAAATGCAGCAATGAATTCCCTGAGTTTGCTATAACATTAGCGTAGCAAAATGTGCATGAGGGTGTCATGCAGAGGTGCTGCAAATAGCTTGTCACCAGTGGGACAATAATGAAATACAATATCCAGTTCTATGATGCCACTAAATGGCAGTATTTTCTACTATCATTATAGCTTATTAAAAACAGAGCAGGTGGGTGTCCTGCACAGGTGCTAGAAATAGCTTGGCACCAGTGGGGCACTAATGGAATACAACAGACAGTTCTATGATGCCACTAAATGGCAGTATTTTTTGCTATCATTATAGCTTATTCAAAACAGAGCAGGAGGGTGTCATGCAGAGGTGCTAGAAATAGCTTGGCACCTGTGGGGCACAAATGGAGTACAACAGCTACTTCTTGTATGCCACTAAGTTGCAGCAGTTTTTGCTAGTATAATGGCTTAGTTATAATGAGTTTGAGTGAGCAGTGCAGGCAGACGTGCTGCAAATATCCGTGCACTACGGGGACTATACAGAAGTCCAATAGCCATGTTTAGGATGCCACTAAGTTCACTCAGTGTTTGCTAGTATAATGGCTTAGTTATAATGAGTTGGAGTGTGCAATGCAGGCAGACGTGCTGCAAATATCTTTGCTCTAGTGGAACTATACAGAAGTCCAATAGCCACGTTTAGGATGCCACTAGGTTCACTCAGTATTTGCTAGTATAATGGCTTAGTTATAATGAGTTTGAGTGTGCAATGCAGGCAGACGTGCTGCAAATATCTTTGCTCTAGTGGAACTATACAGAAGTCCAATAGCCACGTTTAGGATGCCACTAGGTTCACTCAGTGTTTGCTAGTATAATGGCTTAGTTATAATGAGTTTGAGTGTGCAATGCAGGCAGACGTGCTGCAAATATCTTTGCACTAATGGGACTATACAGAAGTCCAATAGCCACGTTTAGGATGCCACTAAGTTCATTCAGTGTTTGCTAGTATAATGGCTTAGTAACAATGAGTTTGAGTGTGCAATGCAGGCAGACGTGCTGCAAATATCTTTGCACTAGTGGGACTATACAGAAGTCCAACAGCCACATTTAGGATGCCACTAGGTACACTCAGTGTTTGCTAGTATAATGGCTTAGTTATAATGAGTTGGAGTGTGCAATGCAGGCAGACGTGCTGCAAATATCTTTGCTCTAGTGGAACTATACAGAAGTCCAATAGCCACGTTTAGGATGCCACTAGGTTCACTCAGTGTTTGCTAGTATAATGGCTTAGTTATAATGAGTTTGAGTGTGCAATGCAGGCAGACGTGCTGCAAATATCTTTGCACTAGTGGGACTATACAGAAGTCCAATAGCCACGTTTAGGATGCCACTAAGTTCATTCAGTGTTTGCTAGTATAATGGCTTAGTAACAATGAGTTTGAGTGTGCAATGCAGGCAGACGTGCTGCAAATATCTTTGCACTAGTGGGACTATACAGAAGTCCAATAGCCACGTTTAGGATGCCACTAGGTACACTCAGTGTTTGCTAGTATAATGGCTTAGTAACAATGAGTTGGAGTGTGCAAAGGACAGGAGGGTACAGTGGCAGGGTTGTGGGGCTCTGGGTAGAGGAAAGGAAGCCTGCCTTTCTATCCCTCCTAATGGGGAAATGCAGCGAGGAAATCCCTGACCTTAGCTACACAGACGCTGTCATCTTGTGTGGCTGTTAAACTCTGTTTTCAGGACCTGTCACCTATGGCTCTGACCCTGCCGGTATGCGCCCTTAAAAGGACTGATAGAAAGTGCTATCCCTAAGCTGTCCAGCGCTGTGTATGGAGCGTATACAGCTGTATCGGCGATAGGAGCTGCGCCAGTGATGTCTGACACCAAGGACGCAGAACAGATAATGGTGTCCGGACGGGCAGATACTCCTTTTTATAATGCAGGGACATGTGACATGGACATCCTATCACACATGCCGTTGCTTCTCTGGCTAAAAGTCCACTTAGCAGTGTGTGTCTGGGATTGGCTGACATGCCTGCCCTTCCCACTACACGCGCGCGCTTAGGGAAGGAAGACAAGGGAAAAAAAAAAAATGGCGATCATTATCCAAACAGCAGTGATCTGAATGCGCTGTTCCCGCACACTATACACTGAAATGTCATAATAGTGTGAGTCACAGAGTGACTTACACTATTACAGCGGAAAGCCAGCTAGGAATTAGCTGTTTTTTTTGCTGCTAGAACCGTTCTCGAACGTATCTAGAACTATCGAGCTTTTGCAAAAAAGCTCGAGTTCTAGTTCGATCTAGAACAGCCCCCAAAATCACTCGAGCCGCGAACTGGAGAACCACGAACCGCGAACCGCGCTCAACTCTAGTAGTAACTACAGCGAAAGATGGCCTTACAAAGTATCAGGCTGAATACAAATGTACTTCACAATTTTCAGATTAAAATTTTTAAAATATGTAGAAAACCATGTATCATTCCCTATACACATCACAAATACTTGTTCCTTAGTCTTGGTATATCACATACAATCCCAATAAAAAGCATTTAAGTTTATAGAAGTAACATTAAAAAATGTTGAAAAGTTAATGGGCATGAATACTTTTTCAAGGCAATGTATTTTATGATATAAAGGGGTTGTCACTGGTTTAAACTAACAGGAGAGAAAAATTGATAACATAACCAAAAATTACATGTGCAGTCCGTTGAGTCATGCACATCTCCAGTACCAATACAACATTTGTCCCCATCAGTCTCTACTTTCTTTCCTGCCATTATTCATGTGACCACTGCAGCCTATCACTGATCTCGTAGGTCTTAAGATGTAAATGCTAGCATAACCACTGAGGATAGAAATTGGCCCTGATTTGAGCAGTAAGAGTGTAACTGTTTTTTCAGGAGATCTAGCATCAGAAGGTCTGTGTCAGCTTTAAGCTCCTCCCTCATCTTTTCTCCTCACCAATCCAAAGATTCTTGTGAACACCAACTGTTATTTCATATTGCTGTAACATGAAAATGTAAAGGGAAGATAAGGATGGTGCAGGGGCTCCTTGGATGACCCTAAGACTGTGGTTCCTGTGCTGTCCCTTATCCTGACAGTAGACTTAAAGGTAGTCAGGGTCGAGCCTCCAAAGTTACCCTTTCTCCTGTCCAGGCCCTGATGACAATATCCCTTACACCCAGGGAACAGACCAGGACGGAGATCCCAAGAACCCACAAACAAGGAATGATTAACAGGGGTAAAACATAACTCATACACACCAAAAACCTGCTCCAGGGTGTAATCAAAGGAGTGCGGGTAAGGGTAAAGAAGAAAGGGGGTAGTACACTCACTACAATCACCAATGATAGCAGCAGTCAGAACACGTCCTCTCTGCTCCCTGGCTAGCTCCTAACTGAATAGAATAACTAGAAACCTCTTAAGGAAGCGGAGGGATAAAATACAACCCAGAGGTGCTTAACTGAAGACAGCTGAGCAAGTCTGCTGCTGCCCAGGAAAGGGATTAACACTTAAATGTCCAAAGGAAAAAAACAATGATTAAATGTGCATGGTCTTAGATGGTAAATGAGAAAGCTAACCCTGAGTTTGTCCTTATACACGTGACAGAAAATCTCTCTTCACGACCCTTCTTTAATAATTCACGAAAACTGCATGTTATATGTAAATTGTGGAAGAAGAATTCTCAGACATGTTTGGCAGCACCTAACGCATGCGCAATGCACAAGTGAAGCCAAGACCAGTGCCCCTTAAATTAGAACGCATATGCATTGAAAGTTGATTCTCCTCAAGACTCTTATTCAGTTATTTACATAAAGAGTACATTGTATTAAATTACCGCTTCTCAGAAGTGTTTGGCGGCATCTGGCGCAGGCGCAATGCATAGGTGACACCAAGACTAGTGTCTCTTAAATTAGTACATATGCAATGAAAGCTAACTGATTCTCCTCAAGAGTCTTCTTCAGTTATTTACATAAAGAATAAGTTGTATCTTATTACCACTTTTCAGAAGTCTTTGGTGGCATCTGGAGCATGCGCAATGCACAGGTAAAGCCAAGACTAGTACCTCTCAAATTAGTACGTATGTAATGGAAGCTAACTAATTCTCTTCAAGACTCTTCTTCAGTTATTTACATAAAGAGCACATTGCATTAAATTACCGCTTCTCAGAAGTATTTGGTGGCATTTGGCACATGCGCAATGCACAGGTGAAGCCAAGACTAGTGTCTCTTAAATTAACACATATGCAATGAAAGCTAACTGATTCTCTTCAAGACTCTTCTTCAGTGATGTACATAAAGAACACATTGTATTAAACTACCACTTCTCAGAAGTGTTTGACGGCATCTAGCGCATGCGCAATGCACAGGTGACGCCAAGACTAGTGCCCCTTAAATTAGTACACGTGCAATGAAAGCTAACTGATTCTGTTCAAGACTCTTCAGTTATTTACATAAAGAGCGCATTGTATTAAATTACCGCTTCTCAGAAGTGTTTGGCGGCATTTAGCGCACGTGCAATCCACAGGTGAAGCCAAGACTAGTGCCCCTCAAAGTAGTACATATGCAATGAAAGCTAACTGATTCTCCTCAATACTCTTCTTCAGTTATTTACACAAAGAATAAGTTATATCTTATTACCACTTTACAGAAGTCTTTGGTGGCATCTGGCACATGCGCAATGCACAGGCACCAAGACTTGTACCTCTCAAATTAGTACGTATGCAATGAAAGCTAACTAATTCTCTTCAAGAGTCTTCTTCAGTTATTCACATAAAGAACATGTTGTATCTTATTATCACTTCTCAGAAATCTTTGGTGGCATCTGGCGCATGCGCAGTGCAGAGAGGAAGCCAAAACCATTTCACCTTACTTTACTGTGCCTGCTCATATCTAGTCTACCTTATTTGATTCTTATCAGGACTCTTCAGAAATTTTCATAAAGAGCATGCTGTATGTAAACATTTTTCAATAAATACTGTTAGAATAAAGTGCTGATGATTTAGAATACAAAAATGGAATGACAGGTTGCCTTTTTCAGCTGTAGCAGTTTTAGTTCTCAAGGCAATAGTTGTAATTATTTTAGGCTCCCGCATCCCCCACCAGGAGGGAAATCATAGAGAAATTAAGACTCTTTAGTGCATGTCACTCATCATCCGTATTCTGATCCATCACGTAGTTCATTATACATTTTGCAGTTAGATAGGATCACTATTTAATGGAACATCATTACTGGTTACATTAGATAAATAGACGGTAAAGTCCATTATTTCATTTCCCTCATTCTGAATTACGTTTATGACTCCTTCAATACCTATATACTGCACTTAAGATGTTATCCCAGTGTAAAATGTGGCAGTAAAATGAGCAGCAGTAATAAACAGATGCTTTACACATAGAGAAATACAAAGCCAAAGAAATTCCTCTACGGTCTGGGAACTCCTAAGTCAGTAGGTGGATAGAGATTGTAAGGACAAAATAATAGTTTTCAGGAAATATGAGCATTCGGGGAATTATACCAAATAAGCTGGAGGAAGTCTGTGAAAAAAATTATCCATGTTAAAGCCAATTTGTAGCAGAGCAGACAACAAAAGAAAGCGATGACCCGGCCTGTATAATGGCAATAACAGCAGGGATGGAAGCGGAAAACAGGTGCTATTGTGAGAGAGCGCCTTATTATTACTGGATACAGCAGAGGACAACAAAACACAAAAGCTACAGATACCGGATCTAATAAGCGGAGCTATGCAACCACTGCGCCTACCCCTCCTCCCACCAGCCATATCTGAATGGGATTTTTTTGATGGGGAGTATATGGATTTCTGTAAATCTCACTCATGTTAAAGGGGCAGTCATATATATTTCTGCAACAACTCTGCTATTATTATTATTTATTATTATAGTGCCATTAATTCCATGGCGCTTTACAAGTGAAAAAGGGTATACAGAAAAACTAGTACAACAATTATTAACAGTACAAAACAGACTGTTGTTACAGGAGGAGAGAGGACCCTGCCCGCGAGGGCTCATAGTCTACAGGGAATGGGTGAGGATAGAATAAGTGAGGACAGAGCTGGTTGCACAGTGGTATACTGGACTGAGGGCTATTGTAGGTTGTAGGCTTGTCGGAAGAGTTGGGTCTTCAGATTCCTCTTGAAGTTATTCACGGAAGGAGAGAATCTGATATGCTGGGGTAGAGTGTTCCAGAGTATGGGTGAGGCACGGGAGAAATCTTGTATGCGATTGTGGGAAGAGGAGATAAGAGAGGAGATCTTGTGAGGATCTGAGGTTGTGTGCAAGTAGGTACCGGGGGACTAGATCACAGATGTAAGGAGGAGACAGGTTGTGGATGGCTTTGTAGGTCATGGTTAATGTTTTGAATTGGAGTCTTTGGGCAATGGGAAGCCAGTGAAGGTATTGGCAGAGTGGCGAGCCTGGGGAATAGCCTATATTCTTAAAACACATAAAAAATAAGACCAGTACAAAAAAATCCAACTGTGGGTGTAAGGCTTACCAAGCATTTATTCAATTATATAGTGTGATAGCATGAGGAAGGTTCTGGAGAACCAAAACGTTGCCATCACATTATATGGGCCAATAAAGGTTTGTTTTTTCTGCAATGCATGGCGTGCTACCTACCTTATTATTTTATGATATTCTTAAAAGGTTATTCCCAGGAAAACAAATCATCCTATTTTGGTTAGATAGGGTATAACTTTCTGATTGCTAGGATTCCTACAGCTGGAACCCCCAACGATTCCAAGATTGGAGCTTTGGAATCCTTGAGATTAGGGCATTACAGAGCCATCTTGAATAGAAAAGAGGTGCATAAACTGAGTCACCAAGTCATTTTGTGTCTATGAGTCTGCTGGAAATAGCCAAATGCTGAACTCATCAGTCCCATAGACAATGAATGGAATGGAGCTCAAGTGTACGTATCTGTGCTCCACTCAGGATGGAGCTGCAGAGTTACACTCTTTTGGATCCTAAGCGATTTCAAGATTGTGGTGTTGGTACCTTGAGAATAGGGCTTTGCAATCTTACCCTGATTGAAACAGAATTGCACATGCTCAGCCTCCACTTCATTCATTGTATGTGGAAATGCCAGACATAGCTGAATTCATCAGTCCCATACACATTAAACAGAATGGATGCCAAATGAGCACCTCTGTTCTATTCAGAATTGTCCTGCAGAGTCTGATTCGCAGGGTTCCAAAGCCCTAACCTTGGAATCACTGGGGGTCCTCAGTGGTTGGACCCTCAGCCATTAGCAGGCTATCCCCTATCTTTTGGATAGGGAATAACTTGATTTTAGGGAGGGATTAATGATTTAAAGCATATTGATACTGAGATAATTTGCCCATATCAAATACATATCAACAGTCAAGTCGACAGTCATGTAGAAAGTCAACCAGCGTTCCTTTAGAAATATTTTCATGCTACAAATAAAGTTCATTTTTCATACAAATTTATTGATTTTACAAAACAGACATCTACTAAGTGGGCAAGAGCACAATGAGGATGGTTTCCTTAAGGTAATTCATTTTTCTAAAATCAGCCTCAACCTTGTATGTTTTGGGTTGATATTAGCTGTTAATTCACAGCTGACATCAACCCAAAACGTATTATCCAAATTGCCACTACACCATGAAAATTGGGAAGAGTCGAGCAAAGAGGCGGCTGCGTGCTGCTATATGTCGGCTGGAAAGAGCCAAATAACCATGAGACTTCTCAGCCTTATAATACCACCCTAAACCTGTCTACCTTACCATGACTGGTTATCAAAAATGTTTTTAAAATGGTGTGCGATCTTCTTGATTTTTGATTGTCAGCCAAACTAAAGTAGACAGCTGAGGGCTACAGCACACAGCTGTTTTCTTTACCTGCACTGTTTATCAAAAAATGGGGGACTCCACATAATTTTTTGTCATTCATTCCCCATCTACGGTACATTTATTTGCAGCGCAATTGTTCTACTCTTACACCCATTTTTCTTCTTTTTCCAGCTACCTAGCTCTTACGATGGCCGTTATACATCCGTTTTTCAGCACAAAAGTTCGGGTTCCCATTGACTTATATGGGGATGGGGTATGGGGTCAAGTTTTGGTCAAGTCTAACTAACTTTTAACTAAAGTTCGTCTGAACCAGGCGAACCCAAACTTCCTTGGGTCCCCTCATGCCTAATCATAATCCTTGTGAATTTTGCTGAAAAAAAATAAATGCATCTTCCATTGGATGTCATATTACGTAGAGTAGGTATTTTCTGGGGCGGGGAATGTCTCAATGGTACACAGCAGTGTTGAAGACCATATGGTGCATATAAGGCTATTCTTTTCCAGAAATACTTAAGGCTGCTTTCACACTGCATTATAACCTACAATCACTGGTCGCGTTGGAGCTTCCATCCAAACCCCCAGCAAAACAGGTTTCAGACGCATGCGCCGACAGGGCATTGACTACAATGGAGCAGACGTAGTCACACTGTGCCCTGGCTTGCACCATTTTCAGGCGTATAAGCTTTCTGTAGGTGGACAACTATGTCTGCGTATCCGCCTGCTAAAAGTATATACACCCGAAAATAGTGCTAGACATGGCACAGTGGATTCCATCTGCATCATTATAGTGAATGGCTCAGTCACTGCATGCGTCCGAAACCCGTTTTGCGGGGGGTTCAGACAGAAACTCCGACGGGACCAGTGAACGTAGGTCATAACGCAGTGTGAAAGCGTCCTGAGCTTAGAAATAAGCTAAATATTGGCCTGAAAAGCTGACTTAGTTCATACGATATTGGTCATGTTCTTCCGGAATGACACCATAAGACATAATGTGTAGGTAAAGGAACATAAAACTGAGATTATTTCCTGCATCTTACGAAATATTAGGCTCTTTTATGCATTGTTGTGTTGTGTTAGGTCAAAAAGTCAAAAGTAAGCCCATTGATCGTACATATAACAATCCTTTCATGTCTAAGCTCCATCATTTCATTGGCTTTATTTGCAGGGTCCTCTTATGCTGCCTAAAAGAGGTCACTTCTGAATAGAAGAAGAAAAGATGTAAATGAGATTATGAGGATCAAAGTGAAAGTTCTAGGACTGAGATTGAGATGCTTGCTGCATACTTTCACTACTGTACGACTATAATGGCCCAAAAGGAAAAGCAAATATATTACCGTAATAGCTTTCAGTTACAAACATCCTCACCTCATTAGAAGAATAACAGATCCTTTTGGCACAGGATTGCTATTTGGCTGCCAGGTACATTTCAGAGCTGTATGTGGTCACCCCCAGGCAGATAGTCTTTGGAAATCAATTCCACCCAAAAACAAAATTGTATAATAATTACATACCAGAATTGTAGCCACAGGTTTCATGGAAGTTTACATTTTAATTTGACGGCTGGTGTCATGTACTGGTCGCTGATTTGTGCCTCAGGCTATAACATAACCCTTCTCCTTACACATCATCATGTACAATGGCAACATGCAAATGTAATAAACAGCATCTGGATGGTAAAATTTAGAGTAAAAACAAAAAAATGCATTCTCATACATATATATATATATATATATATATATATATATATATATATATATATATATATATACGGTATATACACTCTAACAGATGTCAGAAAACCTTTAATTTCCTTTCAGAGTGAACTTGTTCTGTGGGACACCATACTACAAAATTCTCAACGTGTCGTCATTGATTACAAGCGAGAATTTGTATTTTGCACATCCAAAAAGTAATTTTCCTAACAAATTAATTCAAAACCATGTTGTGAAAATGAGTACACCTCAATGAGAGTCTTAAGGGTGCTTTACAGGCTGCGACATCGCTAACGATATATCGTCGGGGTCACGTCGTTAGTGACGCACATCCGGCGTCGTTAGCGACATCGCAGCGTGTGACAGCAAGGAGCGACGATCAACGATCGCAAAAACGTCAAAAATCGTTGATCATTGACACGTCGCTCCTTTTCATAATATCGTTGGTGGTGCATGCCGCTGGTTGTTCGTCGTTCCTGCGGCAGCACACATCGTTATGTGTGACACTGCAGGAACGACAAACATCTCCTTACCTGCGTCCACTGGCAATGAGGAAGAAAGGAGGTGGGCGGCATGTTTCGGCCGCTCATCTCCATCCCTCCTCTGCTATTGGGCGGCCACTTAGTGACGCCGCTGTGACGTCTCTGTGATGCCGAACGCACCTTCCCCTTGAAAGAGGGAGTGTTCGGCAGCAACAGCGACATAGCTGAACAGGTATGTGCGTGTGACGCTGTCGTAGCGATATTGTTCGCTATGGCAGCGATCACCACATATCGCAAGAACGACGGGGGCAGTGTCACAGTGTGTAAAGCACCCTTTAGAAGCAAAGCTAAATTGTAGAGTGTAAAATTCTAATTAACAATACTTAAACCATAGGTAAGTGTAAGGGGTAGTCGGACCCCTGGTAGTGAAGGAGCGGTTTTTCCCC
Source organism: Anomaloglossus baeobatrachus (assembly GCF_048569485.1). Taxonomy (NCBI): domain Eukaryota; kingdom Metazoa; phylum Chordata; class Amphibia; order Anura; family Aromobatidae; genus Anomaloglossus; species Anomaloglossus baeobatrachus. The sequence goes on from NC_134358.1 coordinate 514,357,890, forward strand.
CCTGAAAACGCCACAGTAGTATGATGGCAAATTGTAAATGTTGATGGTAAAATATTACCTGTCATAAACTGTTTCCCCACTAGGTGCCAGTGTAGAGCAGTGGTTCCCCTGGTAACAGTGGCAGGGAAGGAAGGGGCAGGGCAGCCTAGGTGGGGAAGGAAGGGTTCTGAATGCAGAGTCCAGTGTGCAGTGAGATGTGAGAGGCGAGCAAGCTCGGTCTGAGGTGACGGGGCAGAGTGTGGGAGTGAGACGAGGCAGTCAGCCTGAGTGAGTACTCTTGGCTAGAAAGCAGAGGAAACCCATGAGAAACGGTGGAAGAGTTGGGACTAGTCCGGAGCCGGTGGTGTGTACTAGAGTGGAGTGCAGCTATCAGGGGGATAACAAGTGGCCCCTGCAGGCGAAGGTTAGCGCACTGACAAAGAAGTGGAGAGGTGAGAACTTATCCAGAGCCGGTAGTGTGTGCTGGATCTGCCCTACAGTAAATCCGGGTTAGAGCGCAGCTACTAGGGGGTTAACGTATGTCCCCTGCAGGCAAAGGAAAGTGCCCGTAGAGAAAAAGGAAACCGTTTTCGTAGAAAAGGACTTGTAACTTGTAACGTACTAAAGTAAGCCTGCTGCAAACAGAAAGATGGAAGCTTTGTTTAATAAATCGGTGTTTGGTTTACCCGCTGCCTGCAATTGTCTCTTTCCTGAAAGTGAAGAAGGAGCTGGAGAGCACAGAAAGAACGATGAATGGGCCCCATGCATCCACACTCTGCCCCAACAACACACCTATTTTGCAAGTAACAGCCGGGCCGGGGTTCAGCCTGCGGCCCACAAGGCGAGGGGACCCGACTACACCCCCTGAGGCGCCCCCTGCCCCCGTTACATAAGTCTAATTATTCAATAAAGGGGACTATAAAAGGGTGTTACTTAACAAACAAAAAAAAAAATCCTCATTTCATGCTGTCAGTAATGGCACCACATGGAAGAGAAATGCTACAAGAAAAACCTGAGAAAGAAAAAATATTCTTTAGAAAAGAAGGGTGAAGGCTATAAAAAGATCAGAAAGCTTTACTTATGAATCAGAAACCTGTAGCAAAAGCCATACAAAAAATGTATCAAATATGAAACTGCCACAATCTCACAGAGATTTCCAGGCTGACTACAGACATTAACACCTAAAGAGAAGCGTCTTCTGATTAGATGGGTTGAAGAATATATACATGCAAATTCACTGCAGTTATTTAAAGAAGGAGAAAGCCAAACTGGGATAAGAGTGTCCCATTAAGTCTTTGCCACGATATGGTATACACTGTAGAGGAATCACATACATGGGTGTTGTCCATGAAGGAAACCTCTTCTACAGCCCATGCACAAAAAAGCCTCACTAGAATTTGCCTGGGCCGATGCTGAAAATTATGACACTACTGGGACTCTATTCTCTAGCATTATTAGATCAAGATAAGTATTTTTGGAACTCATGCCTTCAACACTGTGTGACATTGCAGAGGTGAGGAGGAGAAAGAAAAATGTATGATGCATACAGTGAAACATGGTGGAGGCAGTGTCCTTAGGTGGGGCTGCATGACTGCTGTATTGGGAAGCTACATTTCATTAATGGCATCATGAAGTCACAGATGTTCTTCTCTATATTGAAAGAGAATATGCTACCATCACTCCATGCTCTTGGTAGACATGCACTTTTCTAACATGACAATAATCCAAAACACACATCTAAAACCACTGAATCATTTTTGTAGAAGAACAATGTAAAAGTGATGCAGTGTCCAAGTGTCTCCTGATCTAAGTCCAATCGAATACCTATGGGGAATTTGGAAAAGACCAATTGAACATGACTCTCTATGTCGCATCCAAGCTCTAAAGGGAGCTTTACACGCTGCGACATCACTAGCGATGTTGCTAGCAATCGCACCCGCCCCCGTCGTTTGTGCGTCATGGGCAAATAGCTGCCCGTGGCGGACAAAATCGGTAATGCGCGTCACACGTACTTACCTGTCTAATGACGTCGCTGTGGCCGGCAAACAACCTCTTTTCTAAGGGGGGCGGTTCGTGCGGCGTCACAGCGATGTCACATAGCAGGAGTCCAATAGTGGCGGAGGGGTGGAGAGCAGCTGCATGAAGGTCACTCCCACCTCGTTGCCGGAGGACGCAGGTACGCTGTTGTTCATCGTTCCCGGGGTGTCACACGTAGCGATGTGTGCTGCCTCAGGAATGATGAACAACCTGCATCCCAAAAGATCAACGATATTTTGAAAATGAACGACATGTCAACGATCAACGATGTAGTGAGTATTTTGGATCGTTAGCTGTCGCTCGTACGTGTCACACGCAACAACGTCGCTAATGAGGCCGGATGTGCGTCACGAATTCCGTGACCCCAATGACATCTAGTTAGCAATGTGGTTGAGTGTAAAGCGGCCTTAAGAGGTGATTCTTGAAGAATAGAAATAGAAGAATAGAAAAAGATAGATTTTGCATGATTTTGCCTACCTGTTCATTTAATGTCTAGAAGACTTGGTCCTTTCCATAAAAACTATGGAGGTCATACAAAATACTAGATGTATTTGTTTTTGATGTGGGATGTACTCATTTTTTCCATCAACTAATCTGAAGACCTTGTAACGAAAGATATATTATTAACCATTAAATGTTGTCATGACCACTGAGGAAGGATTCTCCGGTCGTGATGGTTTACTATACCCCAAACTTAACCCTAATAAATAACACACCGACTGCATGCGACTTGGTTAAACAAATTGGCCACAGCAGCCTTTATTACCTATTATTAACACTCTAACACAAGAACACAAGTGGGCGCCGTCCAACGGGCGACCCAAACAAATAATAATAGGTAACACATAAATAACAAAACGGTATATGTAACCCTATGTAGGTCCGGTCCAGAAACCACTTCCTACACCAATATCCCTGGCCGCAACACTCCGACCCAGAGATGAGGTATTACTCACCCCACGGATTAATACCCCCCAAACTTTGCAGAACCCCGTGACTGCAATTCCCAGAACCCGGAGACACCATACCAAGACAGTGTCTCTCGGTCCAGCTACCAATCCCTTAAAACCGCCTCTGGACCAGACCTTCCCCCACTTCTGCGACAAAACACATTTTCCACCCCATCATTTTTTTGTTTTTTTTGGGGTTTTTTTTACCGACAACGCTTAAAACAAACTCGCAAAAACCCAAGCGAGGGTGGGTGGGAATCTGTCGCCGTCCAGAGTCACGAAGGGAGGTAAGACCCCTCCCCAGTTCCTTATATACTACCCCCCCTACAGGGACCCTTTTCCCAACCAATCCCCTATAGCGTCCCATAATGCACCTTATTCCCTTTTATTAACCCCCTCACTCCCTCCCTTCCCTCTGGTCATGTCACCCCTCCCCTCTATGGGCCCATGGCTTTCTAATTCAGTCTTGTCAAAATTTGGGAAATTGTTTGTGTTCAGTGACTTATTGATTAAAATCTTACTTTACAAACGGAGTGTACTCTGTATATAAATCTGTACTCTATATATTTATATGTATACACATACAGTATATATATATATATATATATATATATATACACACACACGTCTAGAAGCATAATTTACACCCAAGGACCTCTGTTCTCTTGCTATGTATTTGTCATTTATTATGATGTTTAATCTTTATAATATACTGTAATGCTTTTTCCTTTCCTTTCATCTACAGCACTGAGCATTGCTTGCAATCAATGACATTAGTGCCTGTGTCCAGTGGGCTCATAAATTGTATGTAATCATAATTTCTGCCGGCTTTCGGTTCAGTATATCATACTGCATGTTGAACTTGGAGCAATGCCTCATTATCAGTGGTAAAGATATTTTAATATAAGCCCCAGTGTTGACCGTTAGGACTATATTTATTACTTTTGTAAATATCTTCATTAATAAATATATTTAATTCAACTTATGTTCAACACCAAACAAAACAATGCAAGCCAAAATTTATATGAAAAAAGTGTACTTAAATCTTTATTACCAATAGCATATAAAACAAATAAAATTAAATGGACCAACCAAAGTGACGGATCAAATTGATATAGGGGATCCGGCACAACCTTGTAGTAATAAAGGACCTCTTAAGCTTAAGCTGTCTAAGTTATATAGGTTACAACCAAAGAATAGATGCAATAATATGTTATCTACATCACATAAATCTATAGGGCATACCTTCAGATTATTTTTTAAATTGTTTTCACCTCGCAATTTTACATTTGAAAATTAATGATTTGATTAGCTATTTGTAAGGTAAAGTTTTGATTGACAAAATGGTTTAACTTTTGCCTAATGATTTGATTAATACTGAGAACAACCTAAGTAAGTTTGGAGTCTCCGATCATAATCCTCCTTGATCCTCTTACGTGCATGTTGGCATTTGACCAGGGGCTTTTTTTGCTTCCATATATATAAATAGACTTACACCAATGATGACTTCGCATCAGCTGCACAGTACAGAGTGCCAGGAATCTATCCTTAAACTGGTGGACGGGAAATTACACGTATTCCCTGGCATACTTAGTATTAAAGATGATCTGGATAGTTATAGCTAAGGCAAGCGTTCTTATTCATAGACTACAATTACATACTGTGTGGGATGTTCTAGGCTGATGCTGTGTCATTTAGTTCTAGTCAGTTGTACGTGATGTGGGGTATTAGTGAATACTGACTTCTGTGTATAGAGATCTAAAATATAGAGTTGCTTCCTCAAGGTGCAAAGGAACATGGCTTACAAAATGTATAAAAGCAGCACTAGTAGTTGAGATATTCAGTAAAAAGCTATTGGTAGCAAGGTGTCATTTGACACCATACAAGAAGACACTATGTAAGTCAAAGATCCACTGAATATAGACAAACAATCCTTTTAATGATATAATCTCACACAATGCGTTTTGAGGCTCATGGGCCTCTTTTTTAAAGCACAGGAGGCATTGGTTTCTTGTACTTGAAAAAGAGGACTGTGAGTCTTGAAATGCGTTGTGTGAGACATTATCATTAAAAGAATTGTTCGTCCATATTTGTTGGTATCTTCGCCTTTCATAGTGACTCCTTGCATGGTGTCAAATGACATCTTGCTGTCACGTCTCCACCAGAGTCTGCTCTTGCGACTTCTGCTTCGATCATCAGGAGGCGCCATAATTCCGCCATGAGCAATGCTGGTGATAGGTGAGGAGTCAGTGACATTGGCTCTGGTGGGCAAAGGTTCTGCCCATCCACTAAGCTGAGTTTCCCTGGTACCTGCAGTACCACTGGCTAACTGTGGTGGTGTTTGTCTTCCAGCTTAAGTTATCACCTAATGGGAAGGCATCACACCCTTCTTATTCTTGTAGTACACTGCTTGTCTCTGGTTCAATCCTTGCTCCTGAACTTCTGATCCCCGTGTTTTGACCTCTGCCTCTTCTGACTACTCTCCTGCCTGCTGTGTTTTGTATTTTGCTGCCATCTCCGGTTTGACCTTAGCCTAATTTCCTGACCACCCTCTTGCCTGCCGATTTTGTCCCTTTTTGTGTCTCCTGGTTTGGATCCTGCCTGATGACTACTCTTTCCTGGATTGCAGCCTTCCATAAGCAGCAATCTCCTGGACCTTGTTGTAATTCCAGATCCCTGTGCAGGGGTTAAAGGGTTTTGGGGTTCTTCTTGGGATCCTGTTGAGTGGGCGGCTAGCCATTCTGAGTCTGTAGTCTTGGGCAAATGACACATTTGCTGCCATTAGCTTTATACTGAATATCTCAACTACTGGTGCTACTTTTATGAAGCAGTACTAACTAAGAGATGAGCGGAGCAGAACATTATAGTTCGGTGTTCGTACCAAACACAGACTTTACAAAAAAATCAGTCTTTGAGTTTATAATTTGAGTGCTTTGCGTATGGTTGCTGAGCATTCGACTGAGCATTGCTGTTGTGGCGCCCCTGAGGCTTTAGTCACTACAGAGGTACTGTACCTCATCCAAAGGCATGGTATCCCATTTCCGGGTAAGGAGGGGGTCAGAAACCGGTATACACAAGCACAAAGTGTGCCACACACCCGTGGCTCTTTTCCACACCGGCATACTGGTGTGGAGGGACACAAATGAAAGGTTTAGTTAAAGTCAACCTTTTGGATTCATGTTAGAATAAAAATGGGGGAATCAATTTATAGGGCTCAGGTCCATCAGCCAGGTCGGTAATCTATGACTCCTGATCTGTATTTATTCAAATCTTCTCACCCACCGGCATTCCCAGCTTTTCTTTTGATTAGCCGGGATGGGGCAACATTGTGTGTGTGTGTGTGTGTCACGTCACAACAATGATGGTGTCACACCAGCCCAAATAAACACCACTATATATTATAAATCACTATATAAACTTTGTATGTTGTACCACATACCCTTCCCCCTCTGAAGAAGCATTTTGCGAAACGTGCGTTGGGGTGCATGGGGTTGTGCTTTTGATACAGTGCTGATATGGTTAAATTACTGTGTAGTTATTAGGATGGATTTAACCCCTGTCTTCCCACTTGCTGAGGTTGCCAGATTGATTGTTTCTGAGCCATTTTGGCCAGTTTAGACAGGTAACTTTCTTTCCTTCTAACTGATCTACTGCATATGGATTGTTATTGCATATTCTAAGCCAGGACACTTTGCCTTAATTATAATCCATCTGTGTACTCGGACACTCCCCTGCTTTTTTTTGTCCTCACCTTATATCCTGTATATATTGAATAGATCCTTATGATATTGTTCTCTTCATTTTTTATGAAATTGTAAATTACCAATAAAGATATATATTTTATTACTAATCTTTTTTTAGCATTTGGTGTCCATTTATTGATGTTGGTATTGGGTTTGCCCAGTAGTTGAGATTATGATCCCACTTCCTTCCCATGTTTTTAGGAAAAAAAAATAAAATTTCAAGATAATCAAATAAAAAGAAAGGAATGCCCTGAGGTTTTGAAATTTTCAGGCTTTCCTTTCTGCTGTCTCGGATTAATGCACTGACCAATGGAGGAGTTTTGTGAAACGATTCCTCCATCTATACTTTAGACAAATGTATTGGGCTGCATTCACCCCACAGTCCATTTTTTTAAGAGAGTTTAAAGTTTAGATTCTATATTTTGGTTTAAGTGAAATAAGACCAGATTCCCATCATAAGCCTATATTTTTGAAAACTGATACATACATCAGTACATACTGATACATACATCAGTATCAGTTCTTGAAATATTGACTTTAGGAAATAGTCTCTGGCTTGGTAACTTGCATATGATCTACTGTTTCCAAAGGAGATCAAAGAGACTGTTCTAACATTGTTTACTTATGCTTGGCTTTGAAGTATAGGGACATGATGTAATTTCAACCATACTGCTGGCCCTATAAATGTGGCCTTATAGGTAGAAATTCTAACACTAAAATTCCTATAAAACAAAACTGTGCCAGATCTCAGGCTTCATCTGATTTTGACATGTAACACGTAAGCTGCCAATCATGTGTTTTTTAGCCCAAAATCTGGGAAAGGGTTAAAGGTAATATAATTTAACTTGTTAGTAAACAAACAAAATATAAATGTCAACTTTTGAATTCTGAAAAAATAACTACGCGATGTGAAATATTTTATTGCCAAGGCAAAAGTGTTATAGAAAGGATAACTTTACTACCGTATGTGGTAAAATGAAAAAAAGAATGGTGTCATTCTGTGCCGCCCCCCGTGGCAGCAACCGAGCTGCTCGGATCCGGGTTCTCAGTGGCTCGAGGGTCTCCGAACCTGGGGGCATTGCAACCGCTCAAATGAAGAGGGGTATTTACAAGGGATTATAGAGTTTGTGACGCCACCCATGGTGTGTGATAATTAGGAGTACCACCGCTGCAGTTGGGAGTACTCGGGGATGATGGAACGGGTCAGCAAGGTGTTAGAACCCTCCACGGGGACGCCTCAGGATTCGGTGATTGGGGATAAAGCCATGGGATGCAGGAATCAATCTTGTACTCACTCAGTCCATTAAGCAGACACCGACAACTGAGTAAACCAAATCTCTGAACACCGCTGCCGCTGAGGGGAGCTAGTTCGGGTCCCGTCCCCAATGGTGCTGCCTGGTGATCTGTGACCTGCCTCCTGGCACTAAGTTTACTTCTCTGGTGGTCCCGGTAGTATGGAACTTGCCGGGTCCTGCTCCCCACTATGCCTAAGTATGGGAGCTTCCTCTCAGGGCTCACTCTTGGGAATTTCTGGACCATTTTGGATGGAAAGTCCTATCCTCCTCGTTGTGCTAGTGCCCCGATTTTGGAGCGATTGGGAACGAATCTTAAAGGCTCCATTCTCCATGGGTAAATTATCGGGTTGCATGCAGCTACTCCCCGACCTAGGGTCCACGTACCCCGTCGTGCATTGATCCCAGCCCGGTGATGGTGTAAGGCCGCCGGCTGTAGTGCTTGACAGACCCAAGCCCCTTGCCATGATCTCCTGTGACCGGGGTCCAACTCCTCTAGGCCCAGACCACCATCTGCCACCTAGACCGTTTCCTTGTGGGAGTCCCCGCTCCCGACTTCCTCAGAGCTCCTCACAGCTCAGGGGCCTCTCTCTACTCTCTCCACTTGCAGACTGACTACATTCCTCACCTCCCCTCCCTGACCCTCCAGGTGGGCGACTCTATTTCACTCAAGCCGTCCACTGGTGTGTCTGGAGCGTGTGGTGCAGGGTGTATCTAGGATTTGATTAGCTGATGTAGACGCTACCATTTGCTTAGGGACCCATAACAAAGAGGGAGGTGGATACTTCATGGGAGGACAGATTGTGCAATACCCTGTGACGACCTGATAGTTCAGGGGCGTCACATTTCCAAAGTTGTCATGCAGAAAACAAGCCTTCATATGGCATATTGATGGAAAAATAAAAAAAACAAATGGCTCTTGGAGTAATGGGAGGAAAAATGAAAATTAAAAAATGGAAAATCGTTTGAGGGTGAAGGAATTAAAGCCCAGCATGAAACAACGGATCATCAGGAGGCCTAGGTGGAAAAGGAAAAAAGGTCCAGGTATCCTAAATGGTCGTTACCAACCCTATGGAGTCCCTGACTTAGGAGGGTTCAATCTCCAATGAGATCCAAATTGGGCTTCAGTCCCCAAGTATAAACTGCGCATGTCACTGATATATGAAACACTAGAGCCTCCCGCGCTCTCCTTCCTCAATGAAAGGGTTAAAGCACCACTCCAGCGGCGAAAAAAAAATGCTGGAATAGCGCTTTAAGAATTATAGGACAAAATAGTCCATGAAATAGAATCCTATTGAGAGAAAAACATTCATTAAAGAGGTTGTCCACTACTCGGACAGCCCTTTTTCATTCCACTTGTTTTCCCTAATTAATATAAATAAGCTTACACTCACCTCCCGTGCTGGCGCTGTTCCAGTGGTGTCAGAACCCATTCTCCTGAAGCTCACATGAGGTTGTGATGTCACACAAGCCCCGCGCTAACTCACCGCGGGTTTTTGCATCCCCACCTTTGGACATATGAGTTCATCAACAGGAAGTGAGAGCTGGGCACCTGCTGCTCCCTTCCTGTTGATTGCGTCTGCATCCAAAGGCGGGGAAAGAGAAGCCGGCTGTAATTGTGTGCTAGGTTCGCGTGACATGACAACCTCATGTGAGTCTCCAGAATGCAGGTACACCAGCATGGGAAGTGAGTAGAGGATTTTTTTATTTAAAGGGAACCTGTCAGGTCCCATATGAGTTCTGACCTACAAGCAGGGTGATGTGTGGCCTAGAAACCCCTTCCTACCCATCCTTGTGTTGTAATATTGTGTAATATGATTTTATAAAAATAGTTTTATAACTTACATGTTCCCTATGTAAATAGGAAAAGGTCTAGTCCCCTGGGTGTTGCATCTCCCCGTGGGCATTTGCATGCCTTCCGTGGTATCACACCCCTGTGGGCATGATACCATGGATTTACATGAGAGCATCATCGCCAGCTCCTGGAGATCGCGCGTGTATGTGCTTGCCACTCGCTCAGCCTTCATATCCGGGTGTTTACTTGCCGGCTTTAGACGCGCACTGCACATGGTCGGGACCACAGGAGTCTTCTGATCATGCGCAGTGCGCTTGTGAAGACGGCAAGTAAACACCCATATATGAAGGCTGCGCGAATGGCAAGAGCTTTCCGCGGGATCTCCAGGAGCTGATGGTGACGTTGGTCCTGGAAATCCATGGTATCACACCCACAGGGGCATGATACTACGGAAAGCTCTTGGAGATCACGTACATGTGCGCTTACCATTTGCGCAGCCTTCATCTCCAAGTGTTTACTTGCCGGCTTCATAAGTGCATGTCGCTCATGTAAATCCATGGTATCACACCCACAGGGCCATGCAACACCCAGGGGACTAGACCCTCTCCTATTTACATAGGGAACATGTAAGTTATAAAATGTTTTTTTATAAAATCATATTACACAATATTACAACACAGGTATGGGTAGGAAGGGGTTTCTAGGCCACGCATCACCCTGCTTGTAGGTCAGAACGCATATAGGACCTGACAGGTTCCCTTTAAATTGGGGGAAACATGTGGAATGAGAAGGGGTTATCCTAGTCGAAGGCAACTCCTTTAAATACCTCTTTATAGAAGCCTAGCTAATAGGTGATACTCTAAGCAGGTGAATCCCCTCTCCCTTCCCAGTAACTCCAAAATCAGTCACATGGTATTTGATAAAGGGTTTTGAAAAGAAGACAGCCCCTTTAAGAATTCAGTCCCAGCTATGCATGCTTCATTTTGCATAAATTATTATTTGCTGGCAGTAAGTAAATGTTTCCAGGATATATTTGCTATGTGTTAGTTTGGAGGCACGCCATGACAACCAAGTATATTTTGGGCAGGATTAGTCACTTGTACGAGTCCCTTCCTCTTTCGTTTATCCAGCCACTGTTTTCACGCAAAGTTCTCCTGAAATGTTCTACCGTAAGGGGAAAACCTTTTTCTCTTCTGACATTTCAGTGAGGTCTGATTTCATTTATTCAAGCCATGGTGGTAACATTCACCTCCCGTGTATTTATAACAGTTGAGGTTTGCTAATGACAGACATGAAGTTATATGAGTCATCGAGAATCCCCTTTAGCTTTTAACAAGAGGAACGAAGACACAAACGTGATTGAAAAAGAAACTGCTAAACCGTTGCTATGGATAATAAAATATGATATACCACAGTTCCTGAATCAACCACAAAAAAATGAATCAACCAGTAAAATAATTGTTCTTGCATATTAAAATGAAATTACTATGGAGATTTAGCCTATGACGACTGTTCAAACCAAGCACAGGCCATTGGTGCACCCTTATCACGGCCAATCAGCTCAGTGCAATTTCCCTCATACTTGTTTTTTTTTATCGATTACTGTCCTTTTCTTCCTTGATTGACAGTTCTGGCTTTACAGAAGCCAGAGAAAGGAGGAGATGGATGAAAAACATGTGAAAAGGTGTTCTGAACTGTTTAGCCATGCCATAATGCATTGCGCACCTGTGCTTGGTTTGAACAGTCATTTTGTGCTGACAGACTTGCTTTAACCTAGGGAACCTGTCAGGTGCAATATGCACCCAGGACCACGAGCAGTTCTGGGTGCATATTGCTAATCCCTGCCTAACTGTCCCTGTATACACTAGCATAGATAAAGAGATCTTTAGAAAAAGTATTTCTAAAGATCTTTTATCTTATGCTAATGAGCGAGGGGACTAGTCCCAAGGGCGTTAGTTTCCTTGGATAGTCAACTCACTTAGCATGTTAGCACGCTAATTATTCAGTGAATATAATAACAAAAGGTGCAGCTGCTGCTGCTTTCTGTGTCCCCCGCCAGTCTCTATCTTGCTCCAGTGATATTATCCCTGACATGTGACTACTGCACTCAGTCACGAGCTGTAAGGCCTCCTTCACACGTCAGTGATTCTGGTGCGTATGTTGCCTTTTTCATACACACTGGAATCACGGACCTACATAGACCCATTAAAATCAATGGGTCTGCGCACACATCAGTGATTTCACAAGGACCGTGTGTCCGTGTGCTCCACATGGAGACAAGTCCGTTTTTCTCCGGCAGCACTGATGTCACACGGACCACACAGTGGTGTGAATCGTGTGACACATACCGAATAAAACGTGTCTGTGAAGCAAAATGATTTTCTATACTCACCTGTCTCCAGTACTGCTGTCACTTGCTTCATTATCCTCATTGCATATTCACTGCACCGCGGACCAGGAAGCAGCAGCGCCAGAGACATCGGCACCGGGGACAGGTGAGTAAAAAGTTCCTGATCTCCGTGTGCTATTACGGATAGCACACGGAGAACACGCGTATGCGTAAGTCACGGCACAAATAGGGCCATATGCACCTTCAACATGTCAGTGAAAAACGTGTGTGTTTTCCATTGACGTGTGAAAGAGCCCTATTGAGTTACCGCTGCAGTGAGTAATTGACAGCAGTGGTTACATGCCTTTGTCTGGGAATTCTACTCTGGCATAGGAAATAGGAACAGAAGTTGCCGGTTTTGTAAGATATTTCCTAACCTTCCAAAGTGGTTTCAAGATAATTTTCCCTGCATGGATAACCCCTTTAATCACTGACCGGCTCTTATACAAAACATACCACTTAAACCTTCTAATAAAAGTTCCCTTTTTGGACTTAAAAGTTCCCTATAATATTTTTTTTCTCAATAGCAGAAATTCTCGACTTATTTTAGGAACAGTCCCTTGGTGGTTTCTAGGAGTGAATGTTTTCCTCATGTGCTTAATTTTAGTAATGTTCACATAGTTGCCTCGATCTATTTGTGGTCTGTAATAATGTTTTCTATTTCCACACACTGAAGGTAGAGAAAAACAGCCGGCCAAGAACACAATGTACAAGAGGAAATTTATACAGTAGTAAAAATCAGAGATGTCATAGCATTACTTTAGATAAATATACAGTAGATGGAAAATCTGCTCTACGGCTTATGTGATCAAACCGAGAGATTTGCAGTTGATGCCTTATGTATTTAGTTGACATTTTCATGATGTTGGCATAGTGGAGTCCGGGTGCCCCTCTACACTGCTACCCAACTTCCACCCCCAATAGTTTAACCCCTTATTAAAATAACCACAGACACATAAATGGATGAAATGGCCACAGCAGCCTTTATTTAAACATAACTTACAATAACATTATAGAAAAGGGGGTTGTGGTCCTCGAAGCTCAAAACAGTCTGGTGATCACCCAATACTCCAATCTTACCTTCCCCCTAAACCCCCATTACTCCCAGCCGCAACCACCAACTCGGGAGCACCAAAACAAATATGAGGGGGAAGGGTTAAACCACCAAACACGGGAACCAGCACCACCAAGCCGACGTTCCCCCATGATCACCAGACCACTCCCCAAACCAGTAAATTAAAGGGGGTTCCACCTCCATTGGGACCCCCAATCCAATTTTCACCAACTTCGAGGACCCCACCGCAACCGCCACAGCCACTATGACCCAAAACAGAACATAAGGGAGGGTGGGCGGGACAATTTCTTCAGCTGCCACTGCAGCAATGGCTTCTTCCCCCTTGAGCTTCACTATATTATCCCCTACCAGTCCCTGTACCCCCACCCCTTTCTCACCTCACCCTATCCCCCCTAGCCACGTCATGCCGGCCTCCACCTACCCCCTGGGGAGGGGGTGGGGGTTCCAGCCGGGCACTTGAGTTAGATTTAGCAGTAGAAATTAATTCTTGTATCATTGAATGCCCCGTGGGAAAATAAAATGAATGACCACAAGTGTTGACTCTGTAGGGGGGAGTATGGAAAACATACCCGGTGTCTCTCTACTTTGGATAAAGATGCCTCTATGTAATGGCGGAGTGGCGAGAGAACTAAGTAAAGGTTCTACAAAACAGTTTTAGGCCTCTTTCACACGTTTGTGTCTCTGGTACGTGTTTGGTCTGTTTCCGGAGACACGGGCACACGTAGACCCATTAAAATCAATGGGTCTGCGCACACGTGCGTATTCTGCCATGGACCGTGTGTACATGTAGAGCATACGTGTGCCCGTGTGCTCCACACGTAAACATGTCCGTTTTACTCCGGCATCACGGGTGTCACATGGCCCGAATACGGACCACACGGAGGTGTTCCGTGTGACACGCACAGGAGAAAACACACGTGTCTGAGAAAAAAATAACAAATCTTTACTCACCTTCTCTAGCCCTGCCGTCTCTGCCATTGCTGCCACTTGCTGCCGACCGCCGCTCATTACGCTCATTGCATAGTCACTTCACTATGGGCCGGAAGCAGCAGCAGCGGGGAGTCGGCAGGACCAGAGACTGAAGATCAGCACCATGGACAGCAACGCCAGTGACAGGTGAGCAGAAAGTTCCCGTGTTCCGTGTGTTATCACGGATAATACATGGAGAACACACGTGTGCCATAAACACGGCTCACGGAGGACAATACACACCTTTGACACGTCCGTGAAAAATGTCCATGATTTTCACGGACGTGTGTAAGAGGCCTTATATACAGGGTGGGCCATAAGTATGGACACACCCTGATAAAATGGAAGTGGTTGCTGATATCATCTTACCATTTGTGGTATATAAGTACATGGGAGAGGCAAAACATTTGAGGTCGGGTGATGCCCCTGGTGGCCTTCTGCAAAGCCGCCATTTTAAATTCAACTTTACTTTTTCCAATAGGAAGGGGGTCAAGTGACACATCAAACACATAGAGAATTGCACAAGAAAAACAATGGTGTGCTCATTTTTAACGTAGCGAGTTATTGACACGTTTGTGACATGGAACAACGACAGTAACCCACTAAGACTGGGGCCACACGGTCACTACTGCGATGCTCGCATGAGACTCGGTTCGCGCTGGCAGCACAGCAGGAGCCGAGTGTCATACGAGTGTGCCTGCATCTGAGGTCCAATCATGTGAGCAGACCTCAGCTGCGAGGGGCAGGCTGGCTCTCAGGAGGGGAAGGCTGGTGCTGAGGAGGGGAGGGAGGGATTTCTCTTCCTCTCCTCCGTAGTCGGCTATTGCCATTCTCGCACTGCACTAGCGGTACACCAGTGTACTGCGAGTGCAGTGCGATTTTTCTCTCGCCCCATTCACTTGAATGGGTGCGAGAGAAAGAGTCTCGCATTACAATCGCAGCATGCTGCGATTGTTTTCTCGGTCTGATTAGGGCTGAGAAAATAATCGCTCATGTGTGCTGACACACAGGCTAGAATTGGTCCGAGGGGAATGCGATGTTTTATCGCAATCCACTCGCACCGATTTTCTCGCCGTGTGGCTTAGGCCTAAAGGATGTGCTAAAAAAAATTCCAAGTGCGGTGAAATTACAAAAAAAGTGCAATTGCATGATTGTTTTTGGTGTCTTTTAGTCACCGTGTCCACTATATGGTAAAACTGATGTGTCTACATGATGCCTCCCATCTGTACAAGTTTATAGATCCATTATCTAAGGGGTAAAAAAAAATTCAGAAGTTTGTCACCATTTTTCAAGTCCTGTAGCGTTCTCACTTTTTGGGATCTGGGGCTTAGTGATGGCTTATTTTTTACATCTTGAGGTGATGTTTTTAATTATACCATTTTTGTGCAGATACTATTGATCGCCTGTTATTGCAATATAAAAAATGTTTGTGGCAAACAAAAAACGTAATTTTTTCATTTGGAATTTTTTTTCTCGCCACACTATGTAGCAATCAGATGAATTATTTTTATATTGTGATAGAAAGGCCATTTCTGAATGCAGCGATACCAAATGTGTATATTTTTAATTTTTTTTAACTTTTATTTTCAATGGGGCGTAAGGGGGGCAATTTGAACGTTTAGGTTTTTTTTATTTTTTCATATATTTTTTAAAACTTTTTTTTACATTTTTTATTTCTTTTACTAGTGCCACTAGGGGACTTTATACCTGCACTGTCCGATCGTCTGTGCATTTCTGCTGATCAGTGCAGCATCGCTCTAATCAGCTGAAATGCTGCTTTCCTGTGAGTGGCGGCGCTCCGTCAGCTCTCACAGAAAGTGTGTAATTGGAGGATCAGTGGTGATCAGCTGACCATGACAACACACTGGCACTGATGGTGTTTGACAGTGCGATCTAAAGGGTTAATAGGTGCGAGTGGATCTCCGATCCCCATGTGCCTTTTAGCCACACATGTCTGCTGATCATGGGGTGCCAATGTGTTGTCATGGTAGCGTGGGGTTAGCTGATGACCACTGATGATGCAATGACTCATTTCCTGTGAGAGCTGACAGAGTGTCGGCACTCACAGGAAACCAGCATTTCTGCTGATCAGAGCGATGCTGCTCTGATCAGCAGAAATGAACAAGTGATCTGACATTTGGTGCGGATTACGGTGGGTTCGCTGCTGGAGCCTGCGGTAACCATAGATAGGCGACTTAAGACGTACCAGTAGGTGCTTGGTTGTAAAGGGGTTTTTAAACTAAACTGAAACTCTCCTGCTAAGAAAACCCTATTTTACTAAAACAGCAACACACAGCTCAGTAAGTGATGCATCACTGTAATCAGGGTCTCAGCCCTACATTATGCTGCGCTTCCATTAAATAGAAAAAAACCTGCTGACAAATTACCTTTAAAAGAAAGTTAAATTATATTGTTAGGGTGGACACTACAGGTTTCCTAGAGTTGCCTGCTCCTGATCTAATTGATATTGATCAAGTGCATGTGTGAAAGAATGACATCAGACAGAGTCGGAGGTAACCTTTCCTTGATCAGTGAACGGTGCAGCTCCAACTGCCTTTATTTAACAAATCAGCTTATATAGACAAGAAAAAGGGACGTGGTTAGCTATCAGTAAGCATGCTCAGACATGTCCTCTCATGATGGGTTGGTCCTTGGGTTGGTCATTGGGTTGGTCCTTGGGTTAGTCCTTGGGTTGGCCCTTGGGTTGGTTTTTGGTTCGGTCCTTGGGTTGGTCTTTGGGTTGGTCCTTGGGTTAGTCCTTGGGTTCAGCTTTGGGTTGGTCCTTGGGTTGGCCCTTGGGTTGGTCTTTGGGTTGGTCCTTAGGTTGGTCCTTGGGTTGGCCCTTGGGTTGGCCCTTGGGTTGGTCCTTAGGTTGGTCCTTGGGTTGGCCCTTGGGTTGGCCCTTGGGTTGGTCTTTGGGTTGGTCCTTAGGTTGGCCCTTGGGTTGGTCCTTGGGTTGGTCTTTGGGTAGGTCCTTGGGTTGGCCCTGGGTTCTCTCCTTGTATGATGGTCTTCTTTCACCTGGACATTCCTTGCATACCACAGTAGGGTATAGAAGAAAGGATGCATCGGCCATCTTAGATCTGTGTCACGTGGATATATCTGAACAAGTTTATGTAAGGTGAAATAATACATTTCATCTGTCATCTCCCACATTCCCCTACGTCTCAAGGTTAAGTATTTGATCAGAATTATCTATAGCCCTCCTTAACAATATAAACCTTGTAATACAATATTAAACAAATGAGTTTTCTAAAGTAGACAAACCCGTAAACTGCTTCTGTATAACTCGCCTGCCAGTTGGTAGTATTTTAAGAAACTGATCTAGTTAGTAATGTTCCTTGAACAACCTGGTTGCTCGTGTTCAATCTACTCCTTCACTTTCGGCCAGCGGGACTTTGCTTTGTCCAGTAACACTTCCAGAGTCTGCACAGCGTATAAAAATGGTATTGTTTAATGCGAGGTAAAGCCTTTTATTGTAACATTACCTCTCTCCTCTCTGCTGCTGCTGGTAACATTTTGGCTGTTCGGAAGCAGCAACTTTATCCAGATTATATGTAACATGAATATGAGCATGACATAATCGAATTCAACACTTTTTCTTATTTTCTCTTTAGTCCTTTTAGCCAAGCCAAGTGAGTCATGCAATCCTATGACTGTCTAGGCATTTTTCCAGTCGCAAATTACACACTTTGGATAAAGGAAATATTTCGTTCTTTACTGGGTATTCAGGTGAGGAGAAAGATGTCTGTTTATCCTATTAACGACCGTCATATTGGCGAAAATAGACCCGCACAATATGTATCTGTGTGACACACATTTCATATTTTTACATGCAGAAAGAACACGGATGTCGCTGCCTGGGAGCGACCGTGCTGAATACATTACATTATCCCAGTTACTCAAGGTGGAAATATTTTACCACACCAGTTAATAATAATAATAACAATAATAACCATAATAATCATAATAATAATAATAATAATAATAATAATAATAATAGTAATAATAATAATAATAATAATAATAATAATAATAATAATTAACAAAAACGTTTTCTGAAAATGCTATATTCTTGGCCAGAAAAGTGAGTACACCCCTCACATTTGTGTAAATATTTCATAACATCTTTTCATGGAATAACATTGTAGATCTGACACTTTGATACAATGTAGTGTAGTCAGTGTGTAGCTTGTATAACAATGTAAATTTGGTCTGTCCTCTAAATGACCAAACACACAGCCATTAATGTCTAAACCATTGGCAACAAAAGTGAGTACACCCCTAAGTGAAAATGGCCAAATTGTGCCATTTTGTGTGGCTACCATTATTTTCAAACATTGCCTAAGCTCTTTTGTCCATGGAGTTCACTAGAGCTTCACAGGAGCTGCCGGATCCTCTTCCATCCTCCATGATGACATCATGGAGCTGGAGGATGTTAGAGATCTTGTGCTCCATCACCTTCTATGTGAGGAGGCCCCACAGATGCTCAATGGGGTTTAAGTCTGTGGAGGCTCAGTCAGTCCAGGACCTTTACCCTCACTTTCTTTAGCAAGGCAGCGGTCATCTTGCTTGGAATATTGCCATGCAGCCCAGTTTTCAAAGGAAGGGTATCAGGCCTTTGGTCTGAGCACTGACAGGCTGACCCCCACCCCTGTAACCTCTGCAGCAATGCTGGCAGCAATTGTATGTCTATTTTGAAAAGACAATCCCTGGATATGATGCTGAGCATATGCACTCACCTTTTTTGGTTGACAGGGGCGTGCTAACATGCTATTCAATGCCGATTGCCCAGTGTCATCAGCGGTGATGCGCGTTCCACTGCATCAGATGCAGTGCACATGATCAGAAGTCCCCGCACTTCCGGTCATGTGCACTATGAAGCCTGTTGTAAGCATCCCGGCTTGAGAGCGGTCTAGTGCACATGACCGGAAGAGCCGGAACTTCTGATCATGCGCATTAGGACGTAAACAAGCATCTGCCACAGTGACAGCAGAAAGGTAAAAGCGACCATGCCTCTGACGCTGCACATTCATCAGCATGTTAGTACCAGAGGTGCATGCTTACATGCTAAGGCGGCCGACTAGCCAAGGGAAGTAATGCCCTTGGGACTAGTCCCTGGCCTCATTAGCATATCATAAAGAAATCTGTAGAAATACTATTTCTACAGATTCCTTTATCTATGTTCCTATGGATTGGGACGGTTAAGCAGGGATTAGAAATATGCACAAAGAACTGCTCGTGGATCTGGGCGCATACAGGACCTGACAGGTTCCCTTTAAGCTGGCAGAGATTTCTGCTACATTTGTGTACAAGTTTTCTGCCATGCATTATATTAAATTTTAGCTGTGACAATTGATCACACTACCTATTATCATGCTACACCCTTTTTAGAAAGGTGACAGGGCAGACCCAAAGGTCAAAAAGTGAGCTCATTTTTCCACAAATACCACTTTTAATACATTTTGAGACTTTTTTTTGATGTCAGAAAACTGGTGTAAAGACAGGAAAAATCCCCTGCAAAGTATCTGCCAAATTTAAGGTCAATCTCATAATGTTAAAAAGACCTTCAATACCAGACGTCCTATGATGCATTTCTGGAGATCTCCTGTCCTACTTTAGATCAATCATGATTAGGTACAAATTGTTCATTTTGCTCATTAAGACGGCAGATTGTACAAGAACAAGTACAATGGGGAAATATAAATCATGTTATATTAGCCAGTCACAGGACCAGAGTCTGTGCCAATGCATATGTAATGCCCTGTGGTATAAAGAGTAGAAAAGGCAAAGTGAAAAACACATAACAGGCCAGGATAAATGTAAAGTGAATGGTTCAGCTTCACATTTATATGTTGCTCAGGGGCTGTGGTCATAAGTAGAATACAAATATGGGCCCCTTCACACACACTAGTTTTTTCCCGCTTGTAAAATTTGCCATTAATCTCTAGATTTTTTTTTTTATATGCAAAGGGCCTCTTCTGGCTTATTTAAATTCCCAGAGGAGCATTGCATGGCTTATAAGTCTCCTTATGCCGTCTTGGCACTCCCCACAAGGAGAAACGTCAGCCGTTTGCATTTTCATGGTATTTTTGCAATATTCTGGTGTCATTGCTTTATTTTAATTTTTTTATTTTTTTGGGATACTTGAAGTGTTTTAAAGAGGCATATAAGAAAAACACTAGAAAATATACCACATCAAAAGTATATTTGACACTTTTTTTTTTCTTAAAGGGAATCAATCACCAGGATTTTCGTATATAAGCTAAAGCCAGTGCTATACTGGCATTATCAGGCTAATTCTCTACTTACCTGTAATGCTAGCTTGGACATACCTCCCAACATTTAAAGATGAGAAAGAGGGACAAAGTATGCGGTGCGCGTAGCACGCCACGGCAATTTTAAGCCATGCCCCTAACCACACCCATTTTGCAATCTGTCACGCCCACATCCAATCCTTTTCAGCACTGCTGATCACATTATTTAAGGCTGCGTACCCACAATCAGTATTTGCAGCATTTTGGATGTAGCATGTTTTTGCTGTGTCTAAAACGCTGCATTGTACAGTACAAGCACAGTGGAGGGATTTCTAGAAATCTCCTGCCCATTGTGCTTGTTTTTTCTGCAGCAAACACTGACCTGCGGAGCGTCTTTCCAGACTGCAGCATATCAATTGTTTGCTGCAGTTGCATGCGTCCTCCGTAGGGAGAACACAGCAGGAGACCGCAGCGCACTGAACCCTGATCGTGGGCACAGGCAGCTGCGTTCTCCTGCAGTGGAGACGTGCAGCCCCGCAGGTCAGGACCCGCTGCCTCCAGGACACAGCGAGTCCTGATCGTGAGCACAGGCAGCTGCGGCCTCCTGCGTTCTCCCGCGGAGGAGACATGCAGCCCCGCTGGTCAGGACCCGCTGCCTCCAGGACACAGTGAGTCCTGATCGTGAGCACAGGCAGCTGCGGTCTCCTGCGTTTTCCTGCGCAGGAGACATGCAGCCCCGCAGGTCAGGACCCGCTGCTTCCAGGACACAGTGAGTCCTGATCGTGGGCACAGGCAGCTGTGGTCTCCTGCGGAAGAGACGTGCAGCTCCGCAGGTCAGGACCCGCTGCCTCCAGGACACAGTGAGTCCTGATCGTGGGCACAGGTACATATACGGTACATATTTGAAGACAAATTCCCTAAAATACATATAAACAGACAAATCTATACACAGTCATCTGCACTGACATACATAGCTATATACATCATACATATACACACATTGGAGGTAATAACATGGGGAAGCCGGCAGCAGCCACACTCACCTACCCCGCTTGTCTCTATCCAGCTCCTCCTCGGCACGTGATCACTTGGCAATACTTTAACAGACCTAGCCACGCACAGTACACTGACACCGCTGTGTATGTATCACAAGGAAGGATGGGGGTTTTATATACTCTCTCTCTCTCTCTCTCTATATATATATATATATATATATATATATATACACTGTATATATACAGTATATACAGCACAGGAGGAGCTGGGGGCTACAGTATATACAGCACAGGAGGGGATGGGGGCTACAGTATATACAGCACAGGAGGGGCTGGGGGCTACAGTATACACAGCACAGGAGGGGCTGGGGCTACAGTATAGACAGCACAGGAGGGGCTGGGAGCTACAGTATATTCAGCACAGGAGGGGCTGACGGCATAGACAGTACTTGAGGGGCATACATATTAGGCCTGTTTCAGATGTCAGTGATTCTGGTATGTATGTGCTAGTTTTTATACATACTAGAATCACTGACCTATGCAGGCCCATCATAATCAATGGGTCTGCACACACATCAGTGATTTTTCACTGACCGTGTCTCCATGCGGCGTACATGCGTATCCGTGATTGCCGCACAGAAACATGTCTGTTTTTTTTCTGGCATCACTGATGTCCCAGGACCACACAATGGTGTGATCCGTGAAACACGTGCCAGAAAAACATGGAAATTTAAAATAAAAAGCTTTTTCAACTCACCTTCTCCAGCGATGCTGAGTTCGGCAGCTGTTCTCTGCTTCTTCCTGCCTGGCTCATTATGGCATGCATATTCATTTATGCAGCCAGAGCAAACCCGGAAGTAGCTGCAGAGGTGAGAGAGCGTTGGCTGGATGCTGAATCGCGGGACTCTTCAGCACCACGGAGAGCAGGAGCGGGGGCAGGTGAGTATATGTCCATGTGCAATCGCAGAGTATGGATCACGTATCATGGATTGCACATGGACAACTACTGTGTGCCGTGAATCACGGAGTATGAAGGGACATATGCATGTTTAACACGTCAGTGAAGAACGTCTGTGTTTTTCACTGAGGGGCATACATGTTACTAAGGGGTACACACATTACTGGGGGAAATACACTTTACTGTGGGGCATATAAATAACTAGTAGCATAGATATTACTAAGGGGCATATAGCTCTGGTGTTGGGGCTTATACAGCTCTGGGGGCACATACAGCTCTGATGGGCGGGCTAGGGGCATACAGATCTGGTGGGGGGGTGGCTGGAGGCATATAGCTCTGGTGAGGAGAGGGCTGGGGCATACAGATCTGGTGAGGGGAGGCTGGAATACATCTGGTGGGAGGGGCCTGGAGGCATACAGAGCTGGGGGGTGCTGGGGGGCATATATATCTGGTGGGGTGGCTGGGGGGCATACAAATCTGGTGTGGGGGCTAAGGGGCATACAAATCTGGTGTGGGGGCTGGGGGTATACAAATCTGGTGTGGGGGTTGGGCGGCATACAGATCTGGTGAGGGGGGGTGGCTGGAGGCATATAGCTCTGGTGAGGAGAGGGCTGGGGCATACAGATCTGGTGGGAGGGGGCTGGGGGATACAGATCTGGTGGGAGGGGGCTGGAGGCATACAGAGCTGGGGGGCATATAGATCTGGTGGGGTGGCTGTGGGGTATATAAATCTGGTGTGGGGGCTGGGGGGCATACAAATCTGGTGAGGGGGGTGGCTGGAGGCATATAGCTCTGGTGAGGAGAGGACTGCTGGGGCATACAGATCTGGTGAGGTGGGGCTGGGGGATACATATCTGGTGGGAGGGGGCTGGAGGCATACAGAGCTGGGGGGTGCTGGGGGGTATATAGATCTGGTGGGGGGGCATAAAAACTTGGTGAGGGGGCCATACAGATGTGGTGAGGGGGTAACTGGAGGCATATCGCTGTGGTGAGGAGGGGGTTGGGGCATACAGCTTTGGGTAGGTGGGGGGTCACATATAGCGTTACTTGGTGTTCAGCTCCTCTTCCTGCAGTCTCTTTTTCTGTGGACAGAGCTCAGCATGTTGCTCAGTAGCTCCGCCCACAGATGCACTTCCATACACAAAGAGGCCAGCAGTGAGCAGTG
Source organism: Anomaloglossus baeobatrachus (assembly GCF_048569485.1). NCBI lineage: Eukaryota > Metazoa > Chordata > Amphibia > Anura > Aromobatidae > Anomaloglossus > Anomaloglossus baeobatrachus. The sequence continues at coordinate 514,381,494 of NC_134358.1, forward strand.
AGTGCACGCTGAGCTGCAGGTGCCGATTTAAAGTGCCGGCAGCCAGAGTGCTGCTGCCGCCCACCCATAACAGGGGCAGCACACAGAGCCAGAGCAGTGAAGCAGCGCTCGGCTCTGCTCTGCTCATGTGCATTAGGAGGGGGAGAAAGTCAGACGAGCAGAGAGCGGGTGGGTGGAGCCACGGGACAAAAGCCTCACGATCGTGACACCGGGACACCCGCTGAAATCTGGTACAGTCCCGCTGTATCCGGGACGGTTGGGAGATATGAGCTCAGGTGTTTAGGTTTTGAAATCTAAAAAAGTAAAGTTTATAACATTAGCTGCTTGTTGAGTGACAGTTGCACTGGAGCAGATAATATCTGGGGGGTATTCATAGTGATCCCCTCCCCTGTTAGAATTAGCATAAGTATTATACAAATTATTCACTTTGTCTGTTGAACGACCTGTGTTGAGGTCATACCCATGTGACCAGAAGAGGCGGGGCCTCAGCCACCAAAGCTGGATACCAGGTCACATGGGTATGACCTCACACAGGTCCTTCAACAAATAAAGTGAATTGTTTGTATAATACTTATGCGAATTCTAACAGGTGGAGGGGATAACTATGAATATATTATCTGCTTCTCAGCTGCTGTCACTCAACAACCAGCTAATTTTATAAACTTTACTTTTTTGGATTTCAAAACCTAAACATCCGAGCTGACCACTACAGGTATGTAAAGAATCAGCCTGATAGTGCCAGTATAGCACTGGCTTTAGCTTATATACAAAAATAGTGTGATTGGTTCCCTTTAAAGTCACTTTCCTACTTTGTGGTGTGGTATTAGTTGCCATTTTTGGTGCCAAATTCTTCAAAATGGAGCACACAATTTATGATATTGGCGCAAGGTGAAAAATGGAATCTATCACCAGGTTTTTCCTGCCTCTTCTGAGAATACCATAATGTAGAGACACAGACCCTGAATCCAATAATGTATCACTTAGTTTACTGGGTACAGCAGTTGTGACACAATCAGAGTTTTTTGAAGTAGCATGTAACAGAGCTCAGGAAGATAGCCCTGCCCAAACCACAGCGTTCTGTGTACATTGTATATTGACAGTGAGCTGCTAATCAGTGTTGGGGACATGATTGAACCAGGAAGCACGAGGGCACCTAGTCCAGCAGTGTTAATCTCCTATTGATAAAGCACTCATTGAAGCAACAGCACACCACCTAATAAATCAGACATCTCCAAATTCAGTGTCTCAGCCCCTCTGTCATACTGCTCTCAGATTAATTGCAAAAAACTGCTGACAGATTCCCTTTAAAATGTTTCAGTTTTTAGCACCAAAATACTACCTTACTTAAAATTGTTCCGGGGGGACTGGAGTGGAGTTACACCAAATTTTGCAACTTTTTTATAAGTCATAATTAACTAATCAAACTAAAACATTCCAAATTGTTACATTTTGTCGACAAAGTGGAAATAAATATATAAATACATAAATAAGTGAGCACATATAAAACAGACTGTTTAAAAGGTGCCAGTAGAATAATGAATTGGGTGCAAATTAAAAAAGCACAAAACACCCAAAACTAGACAAAAAAACAGATGTAAAGGCAAGTTAAATTGGTGTCTCTGTTCTAATATGTGGTCAGCACTAAAGATGAGCCACCGCCCTAGTGTTCGAGTTCGGTTCGTCGAACTTGGGGTGTGTTCGTCGAACGTTCATCGAACACTTTCTAACACCTTCAAACACCATTGAAAACAATGGCAGGCAAACACAAACACATAGAAACATGCACAAACATGAAAGTACACACACATTTAATGCTCACCTTACCTTCCGTTCCATCGTCGGCCTCCTGGGACTTGCAGTTCACTAGTACAAGATGTGTATCGGGTAACCATTGCGACCGATTCCGGAACTTCCGCTGACAGAGCGCTGACGTCAAAAGCAGGAGCTGCTGTGTGTGTGTGTACGTTTGTGTGTGTTTGTGCATGCATGGAATGGCAAAATAGGGGACCAGGATGGGACATTGAACAAGTTGTGGAAGGAATTGTTTGCATTGCAATGATTTCCTATGGGAAATCTTGCTTTGCTGAATGAGTAACTTGGTTAACAAGCACAGTCCCAGAACGGATTGTTCTCATTAACCAAGGTTCCACTGTATTAACATTGAATGACAGTATTACTATGAAAAGCCAGTTAAGCTTTTGATGATCGAACCGTTATCGAACATAACCTCGAACTGTCAAACTTGAAGCTAATTGTTCGCATTCATCGAACGACTCGAACATCGCCTAAAACAGGTTGAATTTGAGATTGGCGAACAGTTCGATTCAAACACTGCTTATCTCTAGTCAGCACCAAAGACAGAGACATGTCCGATTTCACTGAACAAACCTACTAGGGCACATCTACAGGTCCATGAAAAGATCAGAGAGCAGTTGGATGTCAAAGTGTGAGAAAATTTCTCACATACCTATGTGACCAGAAGGGGCAGGGCCTCAGCCAACAAAGCTGGATACTAGGTCACATGGGTATGACCTCACACAGGTCCTGTAAGAGACCAAGTGAATCGTTTGTATAATAATTATGCTAATTCTAACAGAGGGAGGGGATAACTATGAATATATTATCTGATCCCCAGCTGCTGTCACTCAACAACCAGCTAATTTTATAAACTTTACTTTCTTGCATTTCAAAACCTAAACATCCGAGCTGACCACTACAGGTATGTATAGAAAGTGTGAGAACAATTCTCAATACATGAGCCATATGGTGTGAACGCTGTCGGTATGTATGTACCTCGACAGGGTGCATGCACTACTCGTACAATATACAGAAAACAGGAGATACAACGAGTATATATGCAATAGAAATATTTTTATTAATATGAAAGAGACATACGCAACATAGCATGAAATATTAAAAACAACTACCAATAATCAAGGGGGGCACATGATGTAAGATGTAAAGGTTTGTCAGGGGTTGTCACTGTACAGGCCAGACTCATGTATAGAAAGTGCCAGTATAGCTCTGGCTTTAGCGTATATACGAAAATCCTGGTGATTGGTTCCCTTTAAGTTAAGAGTGCTAACAATTTTTTCCGGCCAAATTTTGGGTGAAATTATGTTCAATTTGCCTTTTTTCTAATTTTTTATGTGTTGCTCTAAATCACACAAAGGAAATCAACCTGTGTTAACCAAAACATGTGTAATTGCAATAATTTTCTGGAAGAAATACTTCATTTTCTGGAACAATTTCAAGGGTGCCAACAATTTTGGCCATAACTATATGCGGTAAATGAAAAGGTCCAGGGGGGCAAACACTATTACAAGATGTGGACATTATTACACTCTAAGGGCCAGGATAGAAGATATTATTACTGTCCATCTGACCAAAATGCTGGTAGGGACCAAGACATTTTTCTCTTGGGCCCATAAAGATGTAGTTATGCTGCCACACGTGATACAAATCCATAATATCTAAGAAGTAAGCTATGATAGATATCATTGATCCTTTCAGATAAATCAGGTTGGAAGTACACTGGAGGAGTGTCAATGCACTTGGAATAAGCAGTCCAAATGACTCACATGCCCCAGTGCAATTTGAGCCTGATTTACATATCGCGTCTATACAAAATTTCTCATGACTGGCTCTAAAAATTTCTAAAAAAAAAGGTCTAATTTTTTGGTGATGGCAAGGGCCTATACAGCCATAACACTACTTCCATATGTAAAATTTTGTAACATTGTTGATTTTTCCTTGGTCCTGATGATTGAGTCTCTGACCTCTGAAACGCGTAGACCTGTAAAATAAAGAAGAATTTATTAAATCAACAGTCTATTACTTTGCAGCAGGGCGGCATTAACCCCATTTCTCCTCTCCAGCATTGAAGATAAACATTTATTATGTGAGCACAACCCCTTTAATGTTAATAGATGCATAAAGATCAATCTACCATCAGCTTCAAAATGTATACATTACAGTACTGTGTTTTTTTTTTAATACACTTGTACTGAAAAGGGTAGTAAGCTGAAGCAAAGTATACCAACAGGGTCAGTTTTTGCATACAGTATGTCTCTTATTAATAGTGTGCGAGCATTTTAGGATATTGTAGAAGAATATGTTCGAATATATACTGAACATCACCCCAAAACTAGGTGTGAACATGGGCTTTGTTTGTTGTAAAAGAAAAACTTGCCTAGTTGCTTGCTAATTGCTGGGAATAAGGGCAATGTCTGCCAACAGAATCAATGCCCTCTGATACACTGCTTTCTATTGTTAGCCACATGTGGTGCAAAATTTCAGCCAAAAAATATGTTTACATAAGAAACTAAAAATAAAACTGCTAAAAATAAAGTAAAATTAAATTGCTAAACTTGTTGTAAAGGTCATACATCTAAGTCATTCCAGGACTAAGCCTCAAGGTCTATTTATTGGTTTTTACTCTTGTTTATCACTTTTATGTCTATTTGAGGTTCTGAGATCATAATTTTTGCTAATAATTTCTTTGTCCAGCACTGTATTGAACATCAAACTTAATATTTAAAACAAATCTGTCAACAGATTTTTCCATCTATTCTAAAGCCCGCTTTACACGCTGCAATGTATCTTACGATGTGTCGGCGGGGTCACGTCGTAAGTGACGCACATCCGGCATCGTAAGGTACATTGCAGTGTGTGACAGGTACGTGCGTTTGCGATTGAACAGTAAAACGTTCATCGCATACACATCGTTCCTTCCTCTAGAATTGCACGTCAGATTGTTCATTGTACCCGGGGTAGCACACATCGCAGTGTGTGACACCCCGGGAACGATGAACAGATCTTACCTGCATCCTGCGGCTCCCAGCCCACAATGCGGAAGGAAGGAAGTGGGCGGGATGTTTACGTCCCGCTCAGTTCTGCCCCTCCGCTTCTATTGGCCGGCTGCCGTGTGACGTCGCTGTTACGCCAAACGTCTCTCCCGCTCCAGGAAGTGGACGTTCGCCGCCCACATTGAGGTCGTATGGACGGGTAAGTACGTGTGACGGGGGTTAATCGTTTGTGCGGCACGTTCAACAAATTGAACATGCCACACATACGATGGGGGCGTTGCAAATCGCATACAAGATCGTATGCGAAATTGCAGCATGTAAAGCAGGCTTAAGAGCATCATGAGGTAGAGACAGAGACCCTCATTTCAATGATGTGTCACTTCCTGGGCTGTGTAATGAAATATATATATATACACAGGTGCATCTGAATAAATTAGAATATCATCAAAAAGTTAATTTATTTCAGTAATTCAATACAAAAAGGGAAACGCATATATATTATATTGAGTCATTACACACAGAGGGATCTATTTCTATATATTATATTGAGTCATTACACACAGAGGGATCTATTTCTATATATTATATAGAGTCATTACACACAGAGGGATCTATTTCTATATATTATATAGAGTCATTACACACAGAGGGATCTATTTCTATATATTATATAGAGTCATTACACACAGAGGGATCTATTCCTATATATTATATAGAGTCATTACACACAGAGGGATCTATTTCTATATATTATATAGAGTCATTACACACAGAGTGATCTATTTCATGTTTTTATTTCTGTTAATGTTGATGATTATGGCTTACAGCCAATGAAAACCCAAAAGTCATTATCTCAGAAAATTAGAATATTATATAAGACAAACTGAAAAAAATTATTTTAATCTCAGAAATGTCGGCATCTACTGAAAAGTCTGTACAGTAAATGCCTCATTACTTGGTTGGGGCACCTTTTGCATGAATTACTGCATCAATGCGGTGTGGCATGGACGTGATGAGCTTGTGGCACTGCTGAGCTGTTATGGAAGCCCAGGTTGCTTTGATAGCAACCTTCAGCTCGTCTGCATTGTTGGACCTGGTGTCTCTCATAGATTTTCTATGGGGTTTAGGTCAGGTGAGTTTGCTGGCCAATCAAGCACAGTAATACTGTGGTTAGTAAACCAGAAAGATTCAAAGGTCCAGCAGCATTTCCATAAAAAATGATGAATTTATTTATTCCATATTTAAAATGTTTAAAAGGACAAAAAGACGCGTTTCAGGAACAACCCTTGTTCACGGTCCAGCTGGACCTTTGAATCTTTATGGTTACCTCTCTTGGCTTAAGAATCTCCATGCACGATCATAAGGACTTCCACAGGCATGCGGTGAGCTGGATTTGGGAGTTTTTTCTCCTCTGTTTGTTTTTCCTGTGGTTATTAAACCAGGTATTGGTCCTTTGGCAGTGTGGACAGGTGCCAAGTCCTGCTGGAAAATGAAATTTCCATCTCTATAAAGCTTGTCTGTAGAGAGAAGCATGAAGTGCTGTAAAATTTCCTGGTAGACGGCTGCGCTGACTTTGATCTTGATAAAACACAGTGGACCTACACCAGCAGATGACATGGCTCCCCCAAACCATCACTGATTGTGGAACCTTCACACTGGACTTCAAGCAGCTTGGATTGTGGCCTCTCCACTCTTCCTCCAGACTCTGGGACCTTGATTTTAAATTGCAAAATTTACTTTCATCTGAAAACAACCCCTTGGACCACTGAGCAACAGTCCAGTTCTTTTTCTCCTTGGCCCAGGTAAGACGCTTCTGGCGTTGTCTATTGGTCATGAGTGGCTTGATACAAGGAATGCGACACTTGTAGCCCATGTCCTGGATATGTCTGTGTGTGGTGGCTCTTGAAGCACTGACTCCAGCAGCAGTCCACTCCTTGTGAATCTCCCACAAATTTTTTAATGGCCTTTTCATAACAACCCTATCAAGGCTGCAGTTATCCCAGTTGCTTGTGCACCTTTTTCTACCACACTTTTTCCTTCAATTCAACTTTCCATTAATATGCTTTGGATACAGCACTCTGTGAATAGACAGCTTCTTTAGCAATGACCTTTTGTCCTTCGGATGCATCCACCGTTACTCGAGTACTCGAGTGGTGCCGAACTCCGGTATTCGGTTTTTGAGTGGTGACTTCGGGGTGAGCTGGTTGCGCTCCACTCCCCGGTGTCCTATTCCTCTTTGTCTTGCTGCGGACCATACTTTACTGGGCTGAACGGACCGGCTCCAATTCCAGCTCGTTCGTCCACACTACTCAACCTCTCTCACTCAGCTCTCCTCAGGACTGACTGACTCCTCCCCCAGGTCAGAGCTTAAGGAATGCTCTCTGGAACTCCAGGTTTAGAGCTCCCCCTGCTGTCTCAGAGGAGGAATTGTGTTGTATGATGGTACTCACTGGACTCCTCCATCTGCCTCCAGGTGCAGGATTAACCCTTTTAGGGAGGGCAAAACTACTATGGCATCCAGGACGCAAGGGTGCCACACATTCAAGATATAATACTGCATATTTAATTTATCATTGTGCTGATCTCTTAGACTTTATGGAGATGGTGTATTTACTTTGTAAATCCAATTCAGATTGGCTTCACAATCTTTGTATAAATATTATTGTTTTATGAATTTAGCAAAATAGTCAGAGACCTTAAGAGGCCAAATGTATTCAGTCTCTGTTCATCCGATGTGACTGACAGCTGCAGCTTGTATTAATGAGTAACAGGTAGGAGGGACACTGAGGAGCTGTCAATCAGGATAGGGTGGCCTAGATTAGGTTTACACATTCAGAAATGATTATACAGCCATCCTGACGTGGATCATCAAAGTAAGTAATTAAGTATTAAGTCATGTATGCAATTTGTATGTTGAAATCTGGTGACAGCTCTGCTTTAAGGGGTTAAAGTAAGTCTGAGAACAGAAGTCTGATAAATTATAGGTGTTGGTGAGAAATGTTCCTGTGTATTATTCTGGCAGCTGCCTGCCTTGAGAACTTAAGCTTATAGAGCGGCATCCTACTACTGTCCTCGCGAGGAAACGTATACACACCCATCAATTCAACTTTGCTCATCTTTACCTTTTGTCTGTCATGTTCACAATTTGACTCCATGAGATTCAGTCAATCAATCACAAAGAAAGATGCCTAAACAAATTGAAAAATAATGGTTGCCGGTTTAGTTATCTAGTACAAATTCCGCTGACACCGAAAGAGACAGAGATTTGCAACCGCTCTGTTCTTAAATCCTAGCACATATCCCAATAACGAATGCACCATAATCACTCTCCAGGACGGGCAGTGCTCGGATTACTGACTCATCACATTTCATCTTTGTGAATTTTTTAGTATTCTGCACAGTGGATATTGCAGAAAATATCTACAACTGTATTGGTGGAAGCTACCGTGACAATTTATTACAATTTCATAAGAAATCCTTTTGCATTCATTCAGAAATTAAAAGAAAAAGTGGTGGTGAGTGGCTGAAGGAATTATACTAAGTTTCATTTCCACCAAGTTTGTTCAGTAGAGATTAAAGGGGTGTCCCCATCACATACTGCTACAGTGGCCATCAAATTAATTCAACCACCATTGCAATTTAGTAATATAGCAAAATATATAAACTTTCTGTTGTTTGCAATAAACCAGAAAAATGTAAATAACTCAACTCAACTCAACTAATATAACAAGTGGTTTCCACAAATTTAACACAAAATGACACATTAAAAGGAACCAATCACCGGGATTTTCGTATATAACATAAAACCAGTGCTATACTGGTACTATCAGGCAGATTCTCTACATACCTGTAGTGGTCAGCTCTGATGTTTAGGTTTTGAAATCCAAAAAAGTAAAGTTAGCTGCTTGTTGAGTGACAGTTGCACTGGAGCAGATAATATATTCATAGTTATCCCCTCCCTCTGTTAGAATTAGCATAAGCATTATACAAACGATTCACTTTGTTGAAGGACCTGTGTGAGGTCATACCCATGTGACCTGGTATCCAGCTTTGTTGGATGAGGCCCCGCCTCTTCTGGTCACATAGGTATGACCTCACACAGGTCCTTCAACAGACAACGTGAATTGTTTGTATAATACTTATGCTAATTCTAACAGGGGAGGGGATAACTATGAATATATTATCTGCTCCATTGCAACTGCCACTCAACAAGCAGCTAACTTTACTTTTTTGGATTTCAAAGCCTAAACATCCGAGCTAACACTACAGGTATGGAGAATCAGCCTGATAGTGCCAGTATAGCACTGGCTTTAGGTTATATATGAAAATCTTGGTGATTGGTTCCCTTTAAAGGGAACATGTCCCCAGATTTTTCCCCTATAAGCTGCGGCCACCATCAGTGGGCTCTTATATACGGCATTCTAAAATACTGTATATAAGAGCCCAGGCCGCTGTGTATAACATAAAAAATAGCTTTTATTATACACACCTGCAGTGCGGTCCAGTCTGATGGGCATCGCTGGTCTCAGTCTAGCGCCTCTTCTCTGCTTATGATTACCATCCTCCTTCCCTTCTCCATGTACATGATGTGTTCTAGACTGCTGAGACCCCAACAAACCCACAACCAATCGTCCCATGTAATGAAGAATCAGACTCAGGTATATAAAATCAGAACTCTTTATTATGGAGATTTAATAATCAAATCTCATCTTTTAGTGGATGGTGGTCGGTCACAGCCCAAAATATCAAACTAAAACCATTGAAATAAATCACAGTAAACCAGTACAAAGCGTTGTGCCGCAGCCGGACTCCCGGCGGGGGTAACTTTTGTACCAAAAAACCACCAACGTTGTTGAATTGACCGCTGCTGTGACTTAATCAAATATTATGAAAAACAAAAATAGTACAACTCATTGTGACACAGCCGGACTACCGGCACAAGTAAGCCAAACCAGTCAAAATAATTCTGTTGAAGCCGGACTCCCAGCGCACGTAGCTTTTACCATACCAATCATTGTCTCATAGCCGGACTCCCGGCACAAGATAGCTTTTACAGTACCACTCATTGTCTCACAGCCGGACTTCCGGCGCAGGTAAGCGTCCACACTGAAACCATCAACGTTGACAAAGGGAGGGAGGGTGGGACAGCTGCCTCCGGGTCCCACAGAGTGGGGAGAGACCAGAAAAAGAAGGGATTGAGATTATAAAGGGGGAAGCAGGAGGAGGAGGAGAGAAGAATTATTGGCTGCCACAAACTGGGAGGAGGCAGAAAATTACATGGGACGACCAGATTAACCCCTTATTACGGGGCACAGCAGTCAGGGGGCCCCAGTCAAATACTGGAATGCTCCACAGACTGCTGAGACCCCAACAAACCCACAACCAATCGTCCCATGTAATGAAGAATCAGACTCAGGTATATAAAATCAGAACTCTTTATTATGGAGATTTAATAATCAAATCTCATCTTTTAGTGGATGGTGGTCGGTCACAGCCCAAAATATCAAACTAAAACCATTGAAATAAATCACAGTAAACCAGTACAAAGCGTTGTGCCGCAGCCGGACTCCCGGCGGGGGTAACTTTTGTACCAAAAAACCACCAACGTTGTTGAATTGACCGCCAAGGAGGAGCAAAGTGGCAAACTGTGCTCCGACCCCCACCCAGAAACTAAGGCATGCTAAATACCAACCTGCAAACCAAAGAAATATCAACCCTAAGTCATGTTAAACGTATACCAGTGAGAAACAGAAGCTCTGAATCGTACGCCTCAAATAAAACGTGGCACTCCAGCATGAAGTGTACCCAACAATCCATCAATAGCCGCCCTGTCATACCACGCGATGAATGACCTTTGACTAAATCAATACAAGATCACGAGGAATGACCTGATTAAACCAGTATTAGCTCCTAAATCAACCTGGAACTCATCATAGTGAGAATCTATGAGGAAGAGGCAGAGGTCATCCCAAAAAGTAACATGTAAAAATGCGTCCAGTAAGATCATAACTCTTTTGGCAGATCGCTACTGCCAAAACCGGTCTCTGATGCCTCTCCAATGAACGTCCACTTCCACCTGCATAGCTCTCCATTCTCCGGGCTGCTCATGGTGAGCAGCCAAAAAAAATCCATAGCACAGATCTGACACCATCTGAAAAAGAGAAAATTGTTACCAAAGCAATAAACTGGTCTAATATACCTGAGGAAACAATCAGTACATAAAGGCTCTGTGATTTGACCTTGGAATCTGAATTGAAAAGACCAACTGCAAAACCTACGGTATCATAACAAAGATCACCAGGACTTGTTCCGGGGAACAAAATTGTATTATTCCACTTCTCCTCCCATGATCGGGACACTGCAAATCTCCCAGTATGCAAAAGCAACGTAAAGGCGCTTAACCACACCTACCAGAAGTAGCACCTACCTATTTTTAAGAGCTAATTATTATTTTTTTTTTTTAGTTTGACCATTCCAATCATTTTTATTTCTTTTTCTCATGATGGCCTTATTTCCTAATTTTTGTTGAAATTGATGTATAGTCAGCACCCTGCATCGTATCTGGTGTGCAAATGTGCAGGACTACCCAATACAGTATATCCTTCGCAATTAAATCACAGCCTTTAGTAATGCAAGAAAGTACTTTTTTTTTTTTCTTTTTTTTTGACATAAATGAAATTGTATAACTGAAATAGACAATACAGTAAGATCAGTCTAGAAGTCATTTCAAGGCACCTGTACATGATTGAGGATATCCTGTAGAGAGAACCTTTGGCAATGTCTGATTTCATCTTAATAATTCCATCACCTATACAATAAGGAAATACTGAAAAACACTGTATATGTATATATGCGTAAAAGACCAGCTGCCAACCATTACATGGACTGGCGAAAATAAATAAAACTAGTGGAAACCTAGATTACGCTCATTTGGACTTTTTTTTTTTTTTTCTTTTTTTTTATTAGTTCTTACTACTTTTGGAAGCAATCACTTAACAGTGAATGTATGGAGAAACATTGATTGCAAAAGAAAGGTCAGTAGAAACTAGGGACAGGGGAAAATTGGTCCAAGGATAGAAAACAAGGAACGCAAGAACCAATACCTAAAGGCTCGATGGTGTGAAAAAAGAAAAACACTTAATAGTAAACATATGAAGAAACGGTGATCGAAAACGAATATCACTCACATCATGTTTTACCGTAAGCTCACCATGTTGTGGAGCCACCAAGGACTTCACCAGCATCAATAAATCGAGCGCATCCTGATGGAAATGGATCTCATCCACTCGGGCATTAGGGCAAAACTTTCAGAGTATAATGAAAGCAAGGAGGGGCTTAAGCAACGATACTTCACGGGTATGGGGAAACCAAACACTAAAGAACAATAACCTAACGGGCGATGTACCGGGGGAGGGTAAGGGGTTTAAGAATAGGAACGCTCATGTTTATCAACCAAAAGCGAAAAACAAGTCCGGGTGTGGTATCAAGTGTAGTATCAATGGGAAACAACACGGAAATTCTAGGTGAAGTATTCAAACCCTAGACCCCATAACGCACAGAACCGACAACATTGAAAAGATAAAATCCCAACCCAGGGACTGCAGTAAGGCAATTATAGGATAAAAGGATGTAGCATTATACAATATTTTTATAGGATACCATGATGGTGAAATGTAAAAATGTCCACGAATGGGACTGAACCCAGAGCTCTATCTGTAACCTGCACACTACCATTGAGCTATGTCGTAATCACGGCAAAAGGCCAAGTCTGAAAAGGAAAAAAAAAAACAGAGGGAAAATGCCACCCGCTGAGGGAATCACTACCCGAAATGAACAAATACCCATCACAAAGGGTGCGGCTCCAAATAAGGAACACTGGACCAAACAAAAAGGAACAAAACGTGGCTAATAAAGTTGAGAAGCATTAAATCATCACGGTGGCGTATGATGGAAAGACCCCGTCACGTAATTAATGACCATTAAAGGAAAGAAGTAAAATGACAATGTAATAACATGAATAAAACAACCCAAAGAAGGAACGTGTCATAAATTAAAGTCTGCAAAGCAACCAAAAATGCAGAAAAAACGGTGACAGTGTGGGAACCGATGTGTGATGATGCATGTTACTGATGTAAACCTGAGAGAGGAGATGGAATCTGATAGCTACAGTATAATCTATATTTCTATATATACACATACAAAAACACACTTGTGTAAATGTCATTATCGGATATATCGGGGTTAACAATGAACCCTTGTAAGACATTAGAAACACCATGGTTAAGGCTGAACACATGGATGCAGACAGCCGCGACATCATCTAATAATGAATGGTTAATAATAATTAGGTAGGTAACCTGGCGATAGGGGGCAGCAGAGGGGTGTCCTAACACAAACTGACCCTGAGCGGGGATGGATCCAGAGACCCCAGTATGGGAGAACAAGTAAAGCATCATGGGCAAACCCCCAAAAGCAAATGGCAACCCGATAACTTAGCGTCTCTCTGAGAAACGCGCAGGGATCAAATACTTGACGCCATGTTCTCATCCATTGCACTTTAATTGGTGGATGCCTACCTGCTATAACCCTCACACCAAACCGCTGTACGACAGGCTATAACTAGTCATAGCGCAACCCTGAACTGGAAATGCTTTTTTTTTTTTTCCTTCCTTTCTTCATCTGCGGGTTCTTTTAGGATACTGCGGTTACTAGCAGGGGTTAGTGTACACTTAATTCCTGGGGATCTAGTTAACGAAAGCATTTTTTTTTTTTTTTACTGACATCATTATAGTTGTTATTATTACTATTATTATAAACTGGGATCATGGAAGACTAATCAACCCAAGGGTACTCACCGCTGTCAGGAGGAACCAGGAGAGTCCGGCTGGCCCAGACAGATGCTGGAGGGTCGGCGGGAGGACCTGTAACATGCCCTTCTGTGGGGCCTTGCCAATGATTAAGGGATTCTTCAGACAATGAAGGTGAACGCCGTGGCAAACGTCTTGAGCGATGACTCCTTCCTGAAGGCCTGTGGTAATGCAAACAACTGCTCCGGCTATTACAGGCCGGCCAGCAGTGACTGATACCGAGGAGCGTCACCGTGCGGAGCGGGTACCACAGCTGTAATGGCAGCACCGCCATGTCGGGGATCCAGCACCCGCATGCTCAAGGACCAAGGAGGGGGCAGGGGGGGGGGTTAAAGAAAGAGCCATGCCAGCAGGAGGCAGCACATGCAGTTTAGGGGTTAATAATGGGGTGGGGGGCAGAAGCAGTAATGCAGTGGTTTTATAGCTGCGGAGAAGGGGAACATGCACATCACGTGTGTTTACTATTATGCAGAGCATGGACCCCACTGAATAAGGCGCTGCGCTCGCCCATTATAGAGGCAACTAACGCTGCAGGGTGGGTTTGATAGTGGGGCGGGATATAGGTGGGATAGATTCTACAATGTGTGGGCTCCATGGCACCCAACATTTCCAGAGGGAATAAACTTTTTTTTTTTTGTAAATGTTCTATTTATTTGTTACAAGTAAAATATATCTTTGTACCGTGTTAGCCAAAGGACTCTGGATTACAAACCCAATTCTACATACCTACAATATCTCTACTATTTATTTGTTACATATACACTATAATGGGGGTAGGAGGGTGGGAATTATTATAGTGGACACGAGGAAATATCCATGTCCATCAACCAAACCAGCCACATCCACCACCTGAAAGGAGCCCATACACTCCAGGACTAACCACCTTGGAAGAGCCCATACATTCCAGGCTTATCCACCCGGAAGGAGCTCATACACTCTAGGACTAACCACCTGGGAAGAGCCCATACTCTCCAGGCTCATCCACAGGGAAGAAGCTCATACAAGGTGGGTGCAGGTAGTTAAAAATAGTAGCGATGCACTCCCTGTATAGAGGGGGCGTGGCAATCGCTCAGTGATGGTGGGCGGGGCCAGAATGGAGCGTCCACACAGTGCAACCACGGGTTCAGTGCACAGTTACTAGGGCATAGCACAAAGGGTGGGGGCGATGCTACTGCTCTATGTTACTGACAGAGGAGCAGCCAGGGACAGACCATCAAGGCTGGGAGGGAGGAGGGGGAGGTGAGTGAGGAGGTGCACGCTGCCTCCACTTGGCCTTAGATGCAGGCAGGCACGCTGACCTCCTGCTGGCATGGCTGTGAGCAGGAACAGGGGCTTAACCATCAGGAGGGACGGGACACTGGCCAGAGATCTGGGATGATAGCCATGCATCCCCATCCCTCCTGATAGTCTGGGATGGCAGCGGTTAGATCGACTGCCGTACTCACTCTCTCCAGGTGCACAGCAGGGACAGCTGCCTCCGGGTCCCACAGAGTGGGGAGAGACCAGAAAAAGAAGGGATTGAGATTATAAAGGGGGAAGCAGGAGGAGGAGGAGAGAAGAATTATTGGCTGCCACAAACTGGGAGGAGGCAGAAAATTACATGGGACGACCAGATTAACCCCTTATTACGGGGCACAGCAGTCAGGGGGCCCCAGTCAAATACTGGAATGCTCCACATTTCATCCACACTGTGGCCTCCATTGGGCTCCTGCACATGTGCACTTCTCTCTGCTCTGCTGAGGGCACATCAAAGTGCTGTACTACGCAAATGGGGGGAAAGGTCGAAAAGCGCCCGTGCATGCGCACTTCTACACACAATACTGTGATCTGCTATTCACAGGATAGAGAGAAGTGCGTGTGCAGGAGCCCAATGGAGGATACTGTGTGGATGACGTAGGATGCGTCATCCACACGGAGCAGGGAAAGAGGACAGTGATTGCAAGAAGATAGGAGCCGGAATGAGAACCGTGACGTCCATCACACTGGACCACCTCGCAGGTAAGCATAATAAAAGCTGTTTTTCATATTATACAGATACGTTCAGGCATTTATATACAGTATTCTAGAATGCTGTATATAAGGGCATACTGGTGGTGGCCGTAGCTTATAGGGGACAAATCTGGTGTCAGTTTCCCTTTAAATAATGCAGTCTCAGAATTAATACCGCCTTCATGTCAAACATCTTTAGTACTTTTTGACCTGCTGGTAATGTGTTCATTGCCATGCATCAGTTTCTAGCAGTGTTCTTGTGGTATGTTAGTCCATTCTTCATAGGCAATGGCCTCCTGTTCACTAATATTCTTGACTTTGCATGCTGCAACAGCCTTCTTCTCTATAAGGTCAGCCTTCTTCATTATAAGGTTCAATTTATCTAGGAATATTCCAGGTCTTCTTCTGACCAAAGGTTTTGTTGACTTTGAGGTATGCTTGGGATTATTTTCCTCTTAGAAGGTCCAATAACACCTAAGTTTCAACCCTCTCACAGAAAGCATGATGTTTTCTCCTAAGATATCGAGATACCTCGCCTCCACATGCTGCAGATATCTAGTGTCATAGGAAGCAAGCAGCCTCAAAGTATCACCGAGCCACCACCATGCTTCACTGTTGGCAAGGTGTACAGCATATGATTCATTATTCCTCCTCCAGACAGAACACTGATCTATAGTTCTGAAAGTTCTAGTTTTATTTTATTGCTTCATGTAACTGAGTCCCATAACTTTTGTGACTTATTTATATGGTTTGGAGTATACTAGAGCTGATTCCTCTTGTGCTTTTGTGTTAGTAGAGGACCATATTTAGAAATGTGGGAATGGAGACCTTTAGGCATTTAGTATGTGCCTTAATGTACAAACTGAAATATCAGTGCCTATTGCCACTAAATGTTTTCACAGGTCTTTCACAGTCATTCAAGGGCTTTTGATCTGCTTTTCAAGATTTTTTTGGCAACCGGTGATAGTGTCCTCTTTTTGCCAAGTACAGGTAGTGTAGTCAGCTTTAGCAGATGTAGTGAAAAAACACCACCCTGCCTGCCCTGAAGAGTTCTGTTTATGGCTGACTGTATGTGGGCGGAGACCCTAACTGCCCAGTGAGTGACTTCCAATGGGTTTGTGACGCCCTGGGCAAGCCAGGGGTCACAGGTCACAACATCACATGCACCCTACATTCCCTGCAGGAACATCTAGGCTAACCTAAAATCCTTGTTGCCTTCCTCCAGGGGCTGATGTCCACACCAGGGGGTGGGCCAGGCGGTTGGCTCCGCCCACCGAGGAGTTCACAGCCCTGGAGGCGGGAAAACCAGGCAGATCTGAGAGAGTTGAAGTTGAAGTCAGACTAGGGTCTGAGAGGCAGAACAGCTAGGGAAGTGAAGGAGTAAACAGTGAAGTGGTAGAGGAGGATAGTGACAGAAAAGTGTCAGTTAAGTAAGCCTGAAGTTGGTCCGGGTGTGTGCCCCGGACTGAGACAGCAAGGTCAGCAGACGGCGGTGATAGTCTGCAGGGGGACTGCTTGGAGGTTGCTGGAAGGACCGCGGACGGGTGGTGACCCGGCGGTACCGGAGCAGTATACGAAGAACAGTCAGCACCAGGGCAGGGGCCTTTCGGATCCCGGCAAGGCTAGGAGTCGCCATAATTTGCCAAATCCGTCAGTGAAGGGGACCTCTGTCTCCTAACAATCAAGTCCCGATTGAAGGCAACAGTCCGACCGTTAAGGGGAGACACCGCCACCGCCAAGGCACCAGTTTCCCAGGGCCAGCGCCTGCGGGCAAGAGAGGGGCTCCTCCGGCCCATATCCAAGCCGGGGAGCGGGTAACCAGTGGGAACCCATCGCTACAAAAAAGACTTTACATAGGTGCAGGGAAGAGACCGTCACCGCTAACTGCAGGGAACATCAGCACCGTAACCGTCCGAGGGACCCGTCCAACCAGCCGTTTGTTTACCGAGAACTGTGTCGTGTTTACTGGCTGAGTGAGTACCTCCATGCCGTGCGGCACAGCGCTGCCCCTGCGCCCCTGCACCTTCACAGGCCCCATACCCGCCTGTCCACCATACCAACCCCATCACTGGGCCCCGGGAACACCAAAACCCCCTACCCACGGAGGGGCAAATCAACAACTGGCTGCTCCATACCATCACTCCCGGGCTCCCCAGACAGAGCAGCGGTGGTGTCCACTTAATCACCACAACCGTGGGTGGCGTCACGGACAATAGACTATCCCAAAACCCAATCCCCTTTCACTCACGGGCGAGGAGCGCCGCTCGAGTCCCCGGGATCCGGCCCATCGCTCGAGCCACCGAGCAGCAGCCGCAGCAGGCTGCAGCAGCCGCAGCGGCAGCCGGACCCGAGCAGAGGGAGAGCGCGGCGTCCCCTCCTCCGCCCGCGACAGGTTCGTGTCAAGTCCAGGTCCTGAACTGAACTTTATGTAAAGTCCGTCTGAACCCACCAAACCCAAACTTCATTGGGTCTACTCATGTTTACTCATAAGGAATGGGCTAAGATTCAGAAACACTACCAGAAGCTGAATTCTGGCTATGCATACATTTGCATAATTTCATAAGGTACTAATAAGACACTAGTCATGAAGGGGGAGAATAACTGTGATACTACAGTAGTAAGTGAAGAGACATTTTGTGTTGAATTTTGAGAAACCACTTGTTAGATTAGTTGTTGTGAGCTATTTATATAGTCCTTCTTTGATTGGTTTATTACAAACAACAGAAATTTAAATTTTGCTAATAAACCTGATTTACAATGGGGTCCAATTAAACTGATTGCATTTGTAGACTTTGGGTATATCACAGCATTAATGAGTCTGTTTGTACCTCTCACTATTAGACTAGAATCACATATCCACGTCACATGTCAGCATGCTGTCTGACGTTTTTCTCTGACAACACTCGGATGCATAGCGTAAAATGGATACGCTCACACATCTGTTAATCGATCTGAGAGTGAGATCCACGAGACTTAGAGCAGGTCCTATTCCGATCCAGTTTCAGAACCAGACTCAACAATTCAAGTTTACAGGGATCTGTAAGACATGGATGCAAACTGGAACGATTCTGATTTTCTTCCATTTCATGATATTGTCTTACAGATCTTTTGCTTAGACAAACTTGCTTGGACTTTTTGTTGGCTTGGAAGCAAGCATACCTCTTCAGTGAAAAAAGCAGAAACAAAAAAAAACAAACAGAAGTACAGTAGCTAGGATAATATCTGAGACACGGACAGCGTTGGACTGGCACCAGAGAACCGAAGATCCTTTGGTGGGCCTAGGCACTGATGGAACCTGGTGAAGAGGGGGCCCTGGCCCGGCTGGAGTACTT
Source organism: Anomaloglossus baeobatrachus (assembly GCF_048569485.1). Taxonomy (NCBI): domain Eukaryota; kingdom Metazoa; phylum Chordata; class Amphibia; order Anura; family Aromobatidae; genus Anomaloglossus; species Anomaloglossus baeobatrachus. The sequence continues at coordinate 514,400,490 of NC_134358.1, forward strand.
AATTTGCTTTGTTATGCCCCAACTGGGCCCCCTCCACAGATGTACTACCACATGGCTAATTTGCATGTGATGTGCTTCGCATGGAAATTAGCCATGTGCTACCACCAGAGTCAGTGGAGCAGAGCAGGGTGCAAGCACGTCATTCCGTGGCCCAGCGTGCAGCAGCGTGATGAGGTCATCAAGCTGCAACCTCATCACACTGCTGCAGGCAACACCGAGCCGTGGAGGAGATGAGGATGCGGCGAGGAAAGTAAGCTCTCCATGAGCTGAGGACAGGGCCGAGAGAGTATAAGAGTAAGGTCAGGGACCTTAGATGGCAACCTCCATTCCAGCAGCAAAAGAAAAAAAAACCTTGAGAGGGGCTTTAAGAAGTGTATTACCATGTATTATACCCTGGTACTAGACAATTGGTGGTCTTATATTTATTTTTATGTAGCGGAACCCAAGAATGATTTTCTCTGGTGGGACCAGGATACTCCAGTTCGACACTCCACACGGATATGGGAATGTAGGCTTAAACCATTATTGTTTTGAAATTTCTAATTTAATAGAAAACGTAAGTTTTATTAAGAATGCAAATGAGGTGGCAGTTGCTCAGGAGGTGGACCATACCAAGTTTCCAGGCTTCTTGCTGTAAACCCTGCCACTTGTGTTGATTGACAGCTTCATCACTCTCCCTCTCTCTATTGGTGCCATTAATAAAAAATGCATTCAGACTGCCCACAGAACACATGCAACTTCATTTGGATATCTTTCCAAACTATCTTTTCTATGGACCCAACTCAACATCCAGAATGATGTTTTTGTAAATAAGTTTTGCACCCCTATTTGGCTCTGTAATTACATTAATGATAAGTATGGAGCGGACAATTCCCCTTTGATATCTTATCTTCTCTGGGATTCTTTCAACTTTTGTCAATAAAAAGGCAGAAACCCCCTTAGGTTTTTTATGGATTGGCCTGCTTACAGGTCAACTGAGTTCTATTTGGAGGAAAGTAATTCTGGAGATGGTCGATGTCCTGGTCGTCAGATTACCACCGATCAACAAGATATATGTATTTTACAAAAATTCGAACTTAAAGGCTTCCAAATTTAACTTGTAAGAAAAAAGGTTGCCAATACAAGTTTTGACATGAAATCACTCTTCCTATGGCTGTGTTGAACAGTGACTCAACTTCGAGGACATGGTCGGAGAATGTTATTCAATGCTTCCTGGCAAGAGAATGAAAATAGCTCTTCTTCATGAGGAAGATAAACAGCCTGACTACTACAGAAAGAATCTCTGGTTTAGCTAAAGCCTGAAACATGTTGTAAGGCTTCTTATTGAATGACATGTTGACTTACATGATAGCAATGTCAAATGAGTCCGTGGAAGTTTCGCTTCCTTTTTTGAGATGTCATGGGATCAGATCTTCTAAGAAAAATGTCATCTTGGTGCCCTGAATCAAATCATGTTTACCTAAGGAAAAGAATTTTCACAATGGATATAACAACTACATTGGGGCAAAAGCACTTTTATTGCCTATAAGGCCATGAAAATAAGGAAATCAAGAAAAAAAATTGGAAAATATGGAGCATGCTGTGGTGATCAAAATTTACTGCTTTTCTTTAAATCTTCACTGATTTTTATGTGACATATGAATACAGTTTGTAGTTGTCATTTGCTTTGTACAGTGTTGTGTTTGCATATTTTTAGATGTTAATCTGCACTGAAAATCTGTAACAAATATGTCACTTGTCGACTTGGCTTTTGGATTTTATTCCTACACCATAAATGCCAAAGTCACAGTTAAACCAGCTTGATGCAATTCTTGATATGTTTGTTTAGCAAAGCCTGCACTTTTCTGGATCTGTTTCAATGACTGATATAACCTATGAATAATGGTGGTACTGGTCTTTAAAAATAAAGATGGGGGTCCCTAAGTGTTCCATATAAAGGCAGCATAAGCCATGTGTGATTAGGTACATAGGTTGAAAAAAGAACTAGGTCCATCTAGATCAACCTTCCTCCGCCAATTATATATTTTGTCACTAAATCATTTATAACTGATAGTTACATAGATTGAAAAAAGACCTAGGTCCATATGATGGGTGAATAGTAAGGGGTACTTTGCACGCTGCGACATCGCAGGCCGATGCTGCGATGCCGAGCGCGATAGTACCCGCCCCCGTCGCAGCAGCGATTTCCTTGTGATAGCTGCCGTAGCGAACATTATCGCTACGGCAGCTTCACATGGACTCACCTGTCCTGCAACCGTCGCTCTGGCCGGCGACCCGCCTCCTTGTTAAGGTGGCGTGTCGTGCGGCGTCATAGCGACGTCACATGCCAGGCGGCCAATCGGAGCGGAGGGGCGGAGATGAGTGGGATGTAAACATCCCGCCCATCTCCTTCCTTCCGCATATCCTACGGAAGCCGCAATGACGCCGGTAGGAGATGTTCCTCGCTCCTGCGGCTTCACACACAGCGATGTGTGCTGCCGCAGGAGCGAGGAACAACATCGGACTCTCGCGTCAGCGTAATCATGGATTACGCCGACGCTGCACCGATGATACGATTACGACGATTTTGCGCTCGTTAATCGTATCATCGAGCCTTTACACACTACGATGTCGCATGCGATGCCGGAAGTGCGTCATTTTCAATTTGACCCCACCGACATCGCACCTGCGATGTCATAGTGTGCAAAGCCCGCCTAACTCCGTGTTGGGATAATGCCCACCAAACACCGAGTACTATTCTAGTATTTGTCATGGCAAGAAAAATGCTCGGGTTCACCATTGACTTTCATTAGGTTCTTATAAATGACGAATACCGGAATAGTACTTTGGGATTCGATATGTATAATTTGAACATTAATAGTTACTATTCGTCCATCTCTAGTGACCACTGCTCTATTAATTGTCCATAGTGGTTACAGGCCGTTAGTGGATCCCTGGAACCTGACTCTGCATAGACCCATTTTGAAGGGAGCTGAGGTGCACATGCTCAACCTCTGCTCCATTATTTGGCCATGAGACTGCCAGAGAAAGCCAAGCACAGTGCTCCATTACTTCCACTGATCCGATAGACAATGATTGGGGCACAGTTGAGCATAGACATCTTAGCTACATTCATGACAGAGAAAGTTTGAAGATCAAGGACAACCTCAGTGCTTGAACTACCAGTGATCATTAAAGGGAACCTGTCAGGTCCAATATGCACACAGAAGCACGACCACGAGCAGTTCTGGGTGTATACTTCAAATTCCTGCCTACCCATCCCTGTATCTAGTAGCATAGATAAACAGATCTTTAGAAAAAGTATTTCTAAAGATCTTTTATCGTATGCAAATGAGGCTAGCAACTAGTCACAGGGGCATGATTTCCCCTGGCTAGTTGGCCTCTTAGCATGTTAGTACGCCTCTGTGGGTGTGCTAACATGCTAATGAATGTGCAGTATCAGAGAGAGGATGGTCGCACTCACCTCTCTGCTGTCATTGCGTCCGAGTTCTGGATTTCGGCTCCGTGCGCATGATCCTGGACTTTCGGTCATGGGCACTATATGGGCTTGAAGCAAGAACTCATACACCCATCTTCATAGTGCACATGACCACCGGATGTACAAATTCGGGAACATGTGCACTGAGCCGAAATCCAGGACTCAGACGTGATGGCAGCAGAGAGGTGAGCGCGACAATCCTCTGACGCTGTGCATTCATTAGCATGTTAGCATGCCCACAGGGCGTTAGGCAGGGATTAGAAATACGCTGTGTGCAGAATTATTAGGCAAATGAGTATTTTGATCACATGATACTTTTTATACATGTTGTCCTACTCCAAGCTGTATAGGCTTCAGAGACAACTATCAATTAAGTAAATCCGGTGATGTGCCTCTCTGTAATGAGGAGGGGTGCGGTGTAATGACATCAACACCCTATATAAGGTGTGCTTAATTATTAGGCAACTTCCTTTCCTTTGACAAAATGGGTCAGAAGAGAGATTTGACTGTCTCTGAAAAGTCCAAAATTGTGAGATGTCTTGCAGAGGGATGCGGCAGTCTTGAAATTGCAAAAGTTTTGAAGCATGATCACTGAATAATCAAGCGTTTCATGGCAAATAGCCAACAGGATCGCAAGAAGCATGTTGGGCAAAAAAGGTGCAAAATAACTACCCATGAATTGAGGAAAATCAAGCATGAGGCTGCCAAGATGCCATTTGCCACCAGTGTGGCCATATTTCAGAGCTGCAACGTTACTGGAGTATCAAAAAGCACAAGGTGTGCCATACTCAGTTACATGGCCAAGGTAAGGAAGGCTGAAAAACCACCACCTTTGAACAAGAAGCATAAAATAAAACGTCAAGACTGGGCCAAGAAATATCTTAAGACTGATTTTTCAAAGGTTTTATGGACTGATGAAATGAGAGTGATTCTTGATGGGTCAGATGGATGGGCCAGAGGCTGGATCAGTAGAGGGCAGAGAGCTCCACTCTGACTCAGATGCCAGCAAGGTGGAGGTGGGGTACTGGTATGGGATGGTATCATCAATGATGAACTTGTGGGACCTTTTTGGGTTGAGGATGGAATGAAGCTCAACAGACCTACTTACTGCCAGTTTCTGGAAGACAACTTATCCAAGAAGTAGTACAGGAAGAAGTCGGTATCGTTCATGAAAAACATGATTTTCATGCAGGACAATGCTCCATCACATGAATCCAACTACTCCACAGCATGGCTGGTCAGTAAAGGTCTAAAAGATGAAAAAATAATGACATGGCCCCCTTGTTCACATGATCTGAACCCCATAGAGAACCTGTGGTTCCTCATAAAATGTGAGATCTACAGGGAGGGAAAAGAGTACGCCTCACGGAACAGTGTCTGGAGGCTGTGGTGGCTGCTGCACGCAATGTTGATCGTAAACAGATCAAGCAACTGACAGAATCTATGGATGGTAGGCTGTTGAGTGTCATCAGAAAGAAAGGTGGCTATATTGGTCACTAATTTTTTGGGGTTTTGTTTTTGCATGTCAGAAATGTTTATTTCTATTTTGTTCAGTTATATTGGTTTACCTGGTGAAAATAAACAAATAAGATGGGAATATATTTGGTTTTTATTAAGTTGCCTAATAATTCTGCACAGTAATAGTTACCTGCACAAACAGATATCCTCCTAAGATAGCCAAATCTAAAAAAACCCCACTCCAACTTCCAAAATTATTAAGCTTTGATATTTATGAGTCTTTTGGGTTGATAGAGAACATAGTTGTTGATCAATAATAAAAAGAAATACTCTAAAATACAACTTGCCTAATAATTCTACACCCAGTGTATACAGTATTTTAGAATGTTGTATATAAGAGCTCACTGATGGTGGCCGCAGCTTATAGGGTACAGATCTGGTGTCATGTTCCCTTTAAAGGGAACCAATCACCAAGATTTTCATATATAACCTAAATCCTCAAAAATATAACTTGCCTAAAAATTCTACACACTGTATATGCACCCAGAACTGCTCATCATTCTGGGTATACATTGTACCTGACAGGTTCCCTTTAAGTAATTCCCCATCTGAAGTTTTGTGATGACTCACTATCTAAAGAAAAACCTAATAAATCTAAATATATATATATATATATATATATATACATGAGATGCTCAGGAACGTTTCATTCACAAAAGGAGACTTTGGGACTCTCATTCTTGTGATAAGTGGAGGTCTCTGCAACCGGATCCCTATTAATTCTACTTTTAGGGTATTTTCATACAAAGAATTTTGAAATGGATCTTCTTTAAAATCCACGTCAAATACCCTTAGCATCTATGCTGAGGATCGGTGATACATTTTGCTTCTAGGACAACCTCCCTAAAGAATTAGAGATTATAACATTTCATATTAAATTATTTTTTCCTCAATAGCAAAAGGTATAAATTTAGTTAATAAAAAAATGATATATGGTATATAAACTTTCCAAAATTGTGATGGCAATCTTTCTCTAAATTGCCAAACCTGAATGATTCTCGATCCGTGAGCAAACTAAAAATGTGACAAAACTTTTGCAATAATGATCAGTCACGTCTGTTGAGGTGGACTGGTTCTTTAACACAGCTGCCTGTTGACGGCAAACAATGGTCTATGTATTTAGTGCGATCATTGCAGTCAGCTGATTCCAACTCATCATCCAGCATTAGTCACCGTGTTGTATAAATAACCAGCACGTCAGCTGAAACTCTATATGTCTGCGTATATTATTATCTGGGACAAAAATTCTATCCATTGACTAAGCGTTCCCAGACTGCAGCTCGGAGGAATGGCAACCAGCATGTAGATTTTCTTCTTCAAGAATTTACTTTAGAAACCCGTAGAACTTTAAGAAAATGCCATCCCAGCACCAAACGATTCAACAGCTTGCTTCAAATAAAGTAAAAAGGAAGAATAAGAAGTCTAATCTTCCACATTGGCAGCGCGGTTTGAGCCCAGACATGAGTCACTTGGCTCGTGTTCTGGTTTTCATACCGATGCAAGTTATTTGAGCTAAAAGAGTCAAATGATATAGTGTCATAAGACCACGTACTGCACAGAACTCCTATATGTATCACCGGCTGATTTCTTACTGCTCACATACCTATCTGCGACATGACGCCTGAAGCTGTTCCCATTAAATGCCTGGGCTGTGGCTGTTCACATCATACATAGCATCATATGAATATGTATTTACACTTATCTGATCACTGATACAATTTCAGAGGGAACGAAGATAAGCAAAGACCCCATGAGAACTTAGACAGAAAAAGGAAGAATATTTTTGAATCTAAGAATACATTCAAATAACAAAATTATGAAGTAATTGATGCTACAATTCATTGGATTCTAATATTTTAACAATTAATACTGAGTCACATAATTAAACAAAAATAAGGTCTTCAATCTTAAAGTGTTATCCCCCAGATAGTAAGTTATTCCTAGGGAATAATTTACTGATTTTTGGGGTCTCACTGCTGGGACCCCGAGCAATCCCAAGAAAGAGGCTTTGGACACTTATACCTGGACTCTACAGAGATCCATCTTGAATGGAGCTAATGTACGCATGCTCGACCCCTGCTCTATTAATTCTCTCTGGTACTGCCGGAGAAATCTTGACTAGAGCTGAGGTGTGCATGCTTGACCTGTCCCTTTTAATTGTCTATGGACTGCCAGAGAAAGCTTGAATAGTGCTGAGGTGCATATGTGACGCCCTGGCCTATCAGGTGTCACAAGGGTGCCGTGCCATCTGCCCTTCTACATGGTACCCGCTCCTCCTTAGTTACAGGTCCTGTCCATTTGGTGTTGCTAAGAACAGGTATACCTAAATCCTGAGGAACACTCTGCACCACACCCATTGGGCAGCCTGAGGGGAATAGGGCCACCCAGATAGGGGGATGGTAGAAGGAGGGCAAGAAGTGTCAGAGAGTAAAGAGTGTCAGTGAGCCGTGACAGGACAAGGTCACACTGCGGAGCTGGGCTCCAGTACCCGTCTGAGGTGCCAGACATTGGCTTGACCCGAAGGAGCTGGAACCCCAGTCACAGGGGGTAGTGACAGGGGGCACGGTACTGCCACGGAGAGTAGACTGGCGGCCTTGTGCTACAACCGGGCAGGGGCCAGCGCACGACGGGGTACGCAGACCCTAGGCTGGGAAGGAGCTTTATGCAGCCCAGTAATTCATCCGACGGGAACGGAATCTTCACGAACCGTTCCCCACCCGCTCCAGAATCGGGGAACTAGCACAACAAGGGGGATAGGACTTCCCAAAATCATCCAGAAAATCCCAAGCGTGAACCCTGAGAGCAAGCTCACCCTGCTAGCCACGCAGGTGAGCGGGACCCGAGTAGTCTTAGGCACAAGGTGTCAGGGCAGGGAGGACTGGTAGGCCCAGGAGGTGGATCCACTGGACCATGCACCCCACCGGAGGGCAGGGTACACGGCAGCCGGAGCACTGGCGTGGCAAGGACAGGTATAACCAGGTCACCAGGGTCACGGAGTTCTTTAAGACGGTACAGAATGCTGGTACAGGTAACAGGACACAGTACAAGGGGACCTGAGGACCTAGCTCAAAAGACAAGGCTTCAAGACACGTTGATCAGGCCCCGCCCACATGGAAAGGCAAGTCTTATATACCCAGCACAGCCCCATGTCATTTCCTGCTTCAGGTGTGCTGGGCCTATAAGACCAGGAGAGTGGGCGCGGCCTGGTCCTATACAGAGGCACTAGTCAGAGTCAGCCTCCTGAGACCAGGAACAGAACACAGGAGAGCATGAGCGGGAGCAGCAGGCGTGACCGGCGGACACGTGAACTGGATCAGTGGGCAAGGAGCGGTGGTGCGATGCAGGTGCGACTGGATCAGTGTGTACGGAGCGGTGGTGCGATGCAGGTATGACTGGATCAGTGGGTACGGAGCGGTGGTGCGATGCAGGTACGACTGGATCAGTGGGTACGGAGCGGTGGTGCGATGCAGGTACGACTGGATCAGTGGGTACAGAGCGGTGTTGCGATGCAGGAACTGGGTCAGTGGGTAAGGAGGGCTGCCGGGACACCGGGAGCGTGACAGTACCCCCCCCCCTTGAAGCCCCCCTCCCCGCGGCCGGGACATGTAGGCGCGCAGAAGAAGGGCAGCAACGTACTTCCGGGACAACCAGGACCGGGCCTCAGGACCGCAATCCACCCAATTGACCAGGAAGGACTGCTTACCCCGGACCGTTTTCATGGCCACTATGTCCCGTATCGGAGAACCCAAGTCAGCGGCAATGGAGGCAACGGAAAGGGGAGGACAGTCAGAAGCAGGACTGGAGTCTTGGACGACCGGATCGGGCGTCTCGGACTGGGTACACGACATTGTCTCATCCTCAGTAGCCGGTGACATCGAAGTCTCAATAGCCAGGGACGGTGGAGCGACGCTAGACTGCGTCGTTTCTTCTTCAGGGCCCGGTGGTACCAAGGACTCAGGCAACAGGAGTTGTGGTACGACGCTGGACTGCGTCGTCTCCTCTTCTTGTTCTGGTGGCACCACAGGTACAAGAGACAGGAGTTGTGGTACGACGCTGGACTGCGTCGTCACTTCTTCCTCCTGTTGTGACATGACAGGCCCAGGTGACAGGGACCGAGGAACAGGCTGTAGACAGGTATCCTGGCCAGGGCCGTATTTACCATTAGGCACCCGTGGTCCGGTGCCTAGGGCGGCAGATTGTGAGGGGCGGCACCTTCTGGCAGCAAAAAAAAAAAAAAAAAAAAAAAAAAAATTTTTTTTTTTTTTTTTTTTTTTTTTTTACATTTTTTTTTTTTTGTGGCTGCCGAGCACAGGGAGCTGATTGACCCTGGAACTGCCGGCGCCTGCACTTCTGGGGTCACAGGCACGCGCCAATCAGCTCCTTCCTCTGTGCTGCGTCCACTGCTGTGTGGACGTCACATGCAGAGCTCACAGCAGGATGCCGCGGATGACGCCGTGATGGAAGCTGGTGTCAGAGAAGAGGATACTCACGTGAGCCAGGAAGATGGCGGCGGGCACTGGAGCAGGTAAGTGGATTCATAAGGAGCGTGGGAGTGTCTCTAATGCAGACCGGAGATCTGCGCATGCGGGGGGGGGATGCGCCAAAGGCTGATACTGGAGGGAGGCAGAGGCTGAGACTGGGGGGAGGCTGGAGGGAGGCAGAGGCTGAGACTGGGGGGAGGCTGGAGGGAGGCAGAGGCTGAGACTGGGGGGAGGCTGGAGGGAGGCAGAGGCTGAGACTGGGGTGAGGCTGGAGGGAGGCAGAGGCTGAGACTGGAGAGAGGCAGAGGCTGAGACTGGGGGAAGGCTGGAGGGAGGCAGAGGCTGAGACTGGGGGGAGGCTGGAGGGAGGCAGAGGCTGAGACTGGGGGGAGGCTGGAGGGAGGCAGAGGCTGAGACTGGGGGGAGGCTGGAGGGAGGCAGAGGCTGAGACTGGAGAGAGGCAGAGGCTGAGACTGGGGGGAAGCTGGAGGGAGGCAGAGGCTGAGACTGGGGGGAGGCTGGAGGGAGGCAGAGGCTGAGACTGGGGGGAGGCTGGAGGGAGGCAGAGGCTGAGACTGGAGGGAGGCAGAGGCTGAGACTGGGGGAAGGCTGGAGGGAGGCAGAGGCTGAGACTGGAGGGAGGCAGAGGCTGAGACTGGGGGGAGGCTGGAGGGAGGCAGAGGCTGAGACTGGAGAGAGGCAGAGGCTGAGACTGGGGGGAGGCTGGAGGGAGGCAGAGGCTGAGACTGGAGGGAGGCAGAGGCTGAGACTGTGGGGAGGCTGGAGGGAGGCAGAGGCTGAGACTGGGGGAGGCTGGAGGAAGGCAGAGGCAGAGACTGGGGGAAGGCTGGAGGGAGGCAGAGGCAGAGACTGGGGGGAGGCTGGAGGGAGGCAGAGGCAGAGACTGGGGGGAGGCTGGAGGGAGGCAGAGGCTGAGACTGGGGGGAGGCTGGAGAGAGGCAGAGGCTGAGACTGGGGGGAGGCTGGAGGGAGGCAGAGGCAGAGACTGGGGGAAGGCTGGTGGGAGGCAGAGGCAGAGACTGGGGGGAGGCTGGAGGGAGGCAGAGGCAGAGACTGGGGGGAGGCTGGAGGGAGGCAGAGGCAGAGACTGGGGGGAGGCTGGAGGGAGGCAGAGGCAGAGACTGGGGGGAGGCTGGAGGGAGGCAGAGGCAGAGACTGGGGGGAGGCTGGAGGGAGGCAGAGGCAGAGACTGGGGGGAGGCTGGAGGGAGGCAGAGGCAGAGACTGGGGGGAGGCTGGAGGGAGGCAGAGGCAGAGACTGGGGGGAGGCTGGAGGGAGGCAGAGGCAGAGACTGGGGGGAGGATGGAGGGAGGCAGAGGCAGAGACTGGAGGGAGGCAGAGACTGGGGGGAGGCTGGAGGGAGGCAGAGGCTGAGACTGGAGAGAGGCAGAGGCTGAGACTGGGGGGAGGCTGGAGGAAGGCAGAGGCTGAGACTGGAGGGAGGCAGAGGCTGAGACTGTGGGGAGGCTGGAGGGAGGCAGAGGCTGAGACTGGGGGAGGCTGGAGGGAGGCAGAGGCAGAGACTGGGGGGAGGCTGGAGGGAGGCTGAGACTGGGGTGAGGCTGGAGGGAGGCTGAGACTGGAGGGAGGCTGGAGGGAGGCTGAGACTCAGGGGAGGCTGGAGGGAGGCAGAAAATGAGACTGGAGGGTGGCTGAGACTGGGGGGAGGCTGGAGGGAGACTGAGGCCGAGACTGGGGGGGAGGCTGTAGGGAGGCTGAGGCTGAGACTGGAGGGAGGCTGAGGCTGAGACTTGAGGGAGGCTGAGGCTGAGACTGGAGGGAGGCTGGAGGGAGGCTGAGGCTGGGGGGAGGCAAAGGCTGAGACTGGGGTAGAGAGGCTGATGCTGAGGGAAGATAGAGGCTGATGCTGGGGGAGAGAGGCTGATGCTGGGGGAGTGGGAGAGAGGGGCTAATGCTAGAGACAGAGGACAAGGGATGAGGGATAGTGCAATGACAAAATCGATTGGGTCCCCCAGGACACAGAATAAGAGGCGGCAGCATTGGGAGCTCATTGTGAAGAAGGGGCAGCATGTGTGGGATCAGTATGGAGTGGAGCAATGTAGGGGAGTCAATATCAAGAGTGGGGTAGTGTGTGTGTGGGGGGGTCTCAGCATAAGCGTTAGTGTGGTGGTCTTAGCATGAGTGGGGCAACATGAAGGTCTCATTATGGAAAAGAGGAAGGCAGCATTAGGAGCTCATGGAGAGGGACAGCATGCATGGGACATTGTGAGAAGGGGGCAGCATGCATGGGACACTGAGGAGGGGGCAGCATGCATGGGACACTGTGAGGAGGGGGCAGCATGCATGGGACACTGTGAGGAGGGGGCAGCATGCATGGGACACTGTGAGGAGGGGGCAGCATGCATGGGACACTGTGAGGAGGGGGCAGCATGCATGGGACATTGTGAGGAGGGAGCAGCATGCATGGGACATTGTGAGGAGGGAGCAGCATGCATGGGACATTGTGAGGAGGGAGCAGCATGCATGAGACATTGTGAGGAGGGAGCAGCATGCATGAGACATTGTGAGGAGGGAGCATCAAGCATGAGACATTGTGAGGAGGGAGCAGCATGCATGGGACATTGTGAGGAGGGAGCAGCATGCATGGGACATTGTGAGGAGGGAGCAGCATGCATGGGACATTGTGAGGAGGGAGCAGCATGCATGGGACATTGTGAGGAGGGGGCAGCATGCATGGGACATTGTGAGGAGGGAGCATCAAGCATGGGACATTGTGAGGAGGGAGCATCAAGCATGGGACATTGTGAGGAGGGAGCAGCATGCATGGGACATTGTGAGGAGGGAGCAGCATGCATGAGACATTGTGAGGAGGGAGCAGCATGCATGGGACATTGTGAGGAGGGAGCAGCATGCATGGGACATTGTGAGGAGGGAGCAGCATGCATGAGACACTGTGAGGAGGGGGCAGCATGCATGGGACATTGTGAGGAGGGGGCAGCATGCATGGGACATTGTGAGGAGGGGGCAGCATGCATGGGACATTGTGAGGAGGGGGCAGCATGCATGGGACATTGTGAGGAGGGGGCAGCATGCATGGGACATTGTCCTCACATCATGCTGCTCCCTCCTCACAATGTACAGATCATATTTCATAATCGAGGAAGGTGTGGTGGATATACAGTAGTTTATAAGGGAGGGCAGAGTGGTGTTTTAGTTTATTAGGGGCAGTGTCACAGTCACAGTATATAAGTGGGGACGGTGTGGTGGGAATATTTTATACTCATGCTATGTTTTGATGTGCCTGTGGTGATTCCCATTGGGGGGGGGGGTTAGTTTCTTATTGATACTTTTTAAAGTGTTTTACAGAGTAGATCTGCCTTAAACAGATGTCGTGTGCGAAAACTCAGTTTTACGTTGTCACTAAGGGGCGTGACCACTTAAAGTGCCTAGGGCAGCACGAAGGCAAAATACAGCCCTGATCCTGGCACAACGGACTCCAACGAGTGATTGCGCCAGAGCGCCAACTGATGTCAGGGTCATGAAGTTGTAGCCAGGGCAGACCCAGCAGGAGCGCGGGAGTCATTCTCGGGATGACGTACAAAGCAATAGTCTCAGTGTGCAGGGCACCAACACAGAGTCTCACGGGTTCGGTGGTGTACCGGACGGGTTCGTATAGTGGTTTTCCGTCCACGGAGGCGAACCAAAGGGGTTTAGCAAGCGGGATGACCGGTATTCGATAACGGTCCACTGAAGCTTTAGAATGAAATTACCCGCTGCTCCCGAATCAATGTGAGCCTCTGCCGTGAACTGGGTCTTCTCGGTCGTGACCTGGACAGTCTGTGTAACCGGGACTGAAGGCATTCCGGTACCAAGGGTGGCGGTTCCCAGCATCCCTTGGACTCGGGGTCTTCCTGGTCTCTCAGGGCATGAGCGGAGGAGATGTGAACCGCTTCCACAATAGAAACACAGGCCCTAGGCAAGTCGCTCTGCTCGGCGTTGCTCAGCTTGGCTCAGTCGGTCAATTTGCATGGGTTCGGAAGCAGAATCATAGGACGGCAATGGCGGGGGAACGGTAGACCTCTGCGGAATGGAGATGTGACGGATTGGTCGTTTCTCCCGAGATACTTCCTTGGTTCGCTCTTGAAAACGGAGATCAATCCGGGTAGCTAGTGATACTAAAGCATCCAAGGTACGGGGAACATCACGACCGGCTAATTCGTTCTTGATGCGACCGGAGAGCCCCTCCCAGAAGGCGGCAGTCAATGCCTCATTGTTCCAGCCTAGCTCGGAGGCAAGCGTGCGGAACTGGATGGCGTACTGGCCAACCGTTAGGGTCCCTTGGCGTAGCCGGAGGAGCGAAGAGGTAACCACGGTAGTACGTCCTGGTTCATCGAAGGTACTTCTAAAAGCCTGAAGGAATTCCCGGATGTCGGTGGTCACCGGATCCTCGTTCTCCCACAACGGATTTATCCAGGCCAGAGCTTCGCCTTCTAGGTGTGACATTAGAAATGCCACTTTTGCTTGGTCCGAAACAAAAAGGTGCGGGAGCAACTGGAAATGCAGGGAGCACTGGTTCAAGAAGCCTCTGCAGGCCTTGGGATCTCCCGCATAGCGAGGCGGAGTTGCGAGGCCGAGGAGACAACGGGTTCGGACATAGTAGCTGTACACTGTGTAGATGAGGTCGAGGCGGCGGTCTGTAACGTATACAAGCGGCTGTCCACAGACGTCAGGTAATTCAATATACGGATTAAGGTTTCTCTCTGTCGCACCAGTTCCTGGCACAGTTCAGCCAGTTCAGACGTCTGTGCTCCGGCGGAATACATGGCCTGATCAATCTGTCAGGGCAGGAAGGACTGGTAGGCCCAGGAGGTGGATCCACTGGACCATGCACCCCACCGGAGGGCAGGGTACACGGCAGCCGGAGCACTGGCGTGGCAAGGACAGGTATAACCAGGTCACCAGGGTCACGGAGTTCTTTAAGACAGTACAGAATGCTGGTACAGGTAACAGGACACAGTACAAGGGGACCTGAGGACCTAGCTCAAAAGACAAGGCTTCAAGACACGTTGATCAGGCCCCGCCCACATGGAAAGGCAAGTCTTATATACCCAGCACAGCCCCATGTCATTTCCTGCTTCAGGTGTGCTGGGCCTATAAGACCAGGAGAGTGGGCGTGGCCTGGTCCTATACAGAGGCACTAGTCAGAGTCAAACTCCTGAGACCAGGAACAGAATACAGGAGAGCACGAGCGGGAGCGGCAGGCGTGACCGGCGGACACGTGAACTGGATCAGTGGGCAAGGAGCGGTGGTGCGATGCAGGTGCGACTGGATCAGTGTGTACGGAGCGGTGGTGCGATGCAGGTATGACTGGATCAGTGGGTACGGAGCGGTGGTGCGATGCAGGTACGACTGGATCAGTGGGTACGGAGCGGTGGTGCGATGCAGGTACGGCTGGATCAGTGGGTACGGAGCGGTGTTGCGATGCAGGAACCGGGTCAGTGGGTAAGGAGGGCTGCCGGGACACCGGGAGCGTGACAGTACCCCCCCCCTTGAAGCCCCCCTCCCCGCGGCCGGGACATGTAGGCGCGCCAAAGAAGGGCAGCAACATACTTCCGGGACAACCAGGACGGGGCCTCAGGACCGCAATCCACCCAATTGACCAGGAAGGACTGCTTACCCCGGACCGTTTTCATGGCCACTATGTCCCGTATCGGAGAACCCAAGTCAGCGGCAATGGAGGCAACGGAAAGGGGAGGACAGCCAGAAGCAGGACTGGAGTCTTGGACGACCGGATCGGGCGTCTCGGACTGGGTACAGGACATTGTCTCATCCTCAGTAGCCGGTGACATCGAAGTCTCAATAGCCAGGGACGGTGGAGCGACGCTAGACTGCGTCGTTTCTTCTTCAGGGCCCGGTGGCACCAAGGACTCAGGCAACAGGAGTTGTGGTACGACGCTGGACTGCGTCGTCTCCTCTTCTTGTTCTGGTGGCACCACAGGTACAAGAGACAGGAGTTGTGGTACGACGCTGGACTGCGTCGTCACTTCTTCCTCCTGTTGTGACATGACAGGCCGAGGTGACAGGGACCGAGGAACAGGCTGTAGACAGGTATCCTGGCACAACGGACTCCAACGAGTGATTGCGCCAGAGCGCCAACTGATGTCAGGGTCATGAAGTTGTAGCCAGGGCAGACCCAGCAGGAGCGCGGGAGTCATTCTCGGGATGACGTACAAAGCAATAGTCTCAGTGTGCAGGGCACCAACACAGAGTCTCACGGGTTCGGTGGTGTACCAGACGGGTTCGTATAGTGGTTTTCCGTCCACGAAGGCGAACCAAAGGGGTTTAGCAAGCGGGATGACCGGTATTCGATAACGGTCCACTGAAGCTTGTAGAATGAAATTACCCGCTGCTCCCGAATCAATGTGAGCCTCTGCCGTGAACTGGGTCTTCTCGGTCGTGACCTGGACAGTCTGTGTAACCGGGACTGAAGGCATTCCGGTACCAAGGGTGGCGGTTCCCAGCATCCCTTGGACTCGGGGTCTTCCTGGTCTCTCAGGGCATGAGCGGAGGAGATGTGAACCGCTTCCACAATAGAAACACAGGCCCTGGGCAAGTCGCTCTGCTCGGCGTTGCTCAGCTTGGCTCAGTCGGTCAATTTGCATGGGTTCGGAAGCAGAATCGTAGGACGGCAATGGCGGGGGAACGGTAGACCTCTGCGGAATGGAGATGTGACGGATTGGTCGTTTCTCCTGAGATACTTCCTTGGTTCGCTCTTGAAAACGGAGATCAATCCAGGTAGCTAGTGATACTAAAGCATCCAAGGTACGGGGAACATCACGACCGGTTAATTCGTTCTTGATGCGACCGGAGAGCCCCTCCCAGAAGGCGGCAGTCAATGCCTCATTGTTCCAGCCTAGCGCTCGGAGGCAAGCGTGCGGAACTGGATGGCGTACTGGCCAACCGTTAGGGTCCCTTGGCGTAGCCGGAGGAGCGAAGAGGTAACCACGGTAGTACGTCCTGGTTCATCGAAGGTACTTCTAAAAGCCTGAAGGAATTCCCGGATGTCGGTGGTCACCGGATCCTCGTTCTCCCACAACGGATTTATCCAGGCTAGAGCTTCGCCTTCTAGGTGTGACATTAGAAATGCCACTTTTGCTTGGTCCGAAACATAAAGGTGCAGGAGCAACTGGAAATGCAGGGAGCACTGGTTCAAGAAGCCTCTGCAGGCCTTGGGATCTCCCGCATAGCGAGGCGGTGCAGCGAGGCGGAGTTGCGAGGCCGAGGAGACAACGGGTTCGGACGTAGTAGCTGTACGCTGTGTAGATGAGGTCGAGGCGGCGGTCTGTAACGTATACAAGCGGCTGTCCACAGACGTCAGGTAATTCAATATACGGATTAAGGTTTCTCTCTGTCGCACCAGTTCCTGGCACAGTTCAGCCAGTTCAGACGTCTGTGCTCCGGCGGAATACATGGCCTGATCAATCTTTCAGGGCAGGAAGGACTGGTAGGACCAGGAGGTGGATCCACTGGACCATGCACCCCACCGGAGGGCAGGGTACACGGCAGCCGGAGCCCTGGCGTGGCAAGGACAGGTATAACCAGGTCACCAGGGTCACGGAGTTCTTTAAGACGGTACAGAATGCTGGTACAGGTAACAGGACACAGTACAAGGGGACCTGAGGACCTAGCTCAAAAGACAAGGCTTCAAGACACGTTGATCAGGCCCCGCCCACATGGAAAGGCAAGTCTTATATACCCAGCACAGCCCCATGTCATTTCCTGCTTCAGGTGTGCTGGGCCTATAAGACCAGGAGAGTGGGCGCGGCCTGGTCCTATACAGAGGCACTAGTCAGAGTCAAACTCCTGAGACCAGGAACAGAACACAGGAGAGCACGAGCGGGAGCGGCAGGCGTGACCGGCGGACACGTGAACTGGATCAGTGGGCAAGGAGCGGTGGTGCGATGCAGGTGCGACTGGATCAGTGTGTACGGAGCGGTGGTGCAATGCAGGTACGACTGGATCAGTGGGTACGGAGCGGTGGTGCGATGCAGGTACGACTGGATCAGTGTGTACGGAGCAGTGGTGCGATGCAGGTACGACTGGATCAGTGGGTACGGAGCAGTGTTGCGATGCAGGAACCGGGTCAGTGGGTAAGGAGGGCTGCCGGGACACCGGGAGCGTGACACAAGGGATCCACACAAAGTAAACACAGTCCCAAGGGACAAGGCTTCAGACCAACCAGCACTGCCAAAAAGGCACAGACCCAGCGTGCTCACCCAAGTATGGCAAGGCATTCAAGACTTTGGTTTACCCGGTGTCAGTGTCAGCATCTCTGGACTGTGTGAGTACCTTGTGTCCCTCTACTCCAGTCCCCAGCCAACCATCACCGAGCCCCGGGACACCATCCCCCTGCCCACGGAGGGGTTAATATCCAAAGCTGCCATCCCATCGCTCCCGGGCGCTGTCCCCCCAAACGCAGCAGCGGTGGTATCTCGCTTTACCACGACCCGTGGGTGGTGTCACGAACATTATCCAATCCTTTCACCCACCTTTTTATTTCGAGCGGCCGCGCAACCCCACCTCGGGTCCAGAGACCCTTCGAGCCACTGAGCTGAGGTGTGCATGCTCGACCTCTGGTCTATTAATATTGGACTGCCAGAGAAGTCTTGGATGGAGCTGAGGTGTTTATGCGTGACCTCTGCCCTATTAATTGTCTTTAGGACTGCCAGAGAAGTTTGAATGGAGCTGAAGTGTGCATGTTTGGCCTTTGCACTACGGTATTAATTATCTATGGGACTGCCAGAGAAAGCTTGATTGGAGCTAAAGTGCGCATACTCGACCTTTGCCCTATTAATTGTCTATAGGACTACCAGAGAAAGCTTGAATGAAGCTGAGGTGTGCATGCTCGACCTCTGCATTATTAATTGTCTATGGGACTGTCAGAGAAAGCGTGAATGGAGCTGAGGTGTGCATGCTCGACCTCTGCATTATTAATTGTCTATGGGACTGTCAGAGAAAGCGTGACTGGAGCTGAGGTGTGCATGCTCGACCTCTGCCCTATTAATTGTCCATGGGACTGCCAAAGAAAGTCAAGCATAACGATTCAATTTTTCCAGTAGTCTGACAGACAAATGTATGGAGTAGTGTTTAGTTTGTACAATATAACACCATTCAAGGCAGGGCAAGTTTCACGATTGCAGGGGATCTCAGTGATTGGGCCCCCCCTGCGACTAGTACGTTTCCCTCCATCCTGTAGTTGGAGGATGACTTACTATCTAGGGAAAAACCTTCAAACTTACTGACAAACTCCCTTAAATGAAGAGTGGTGACTAGGATTATGTTAAAGTGCATTACCACATTTCCTTTCTATTTTTTAGCCTTTATTATTCCTGCACGTTCAGTTTATTTGCCAGCACACTATACTACTTGATGGATTTTAATGCCGAAAATTTCCAGTGAATGAGAATTTGTGGTTTGTAGATTATAGTTAACACATTTTATATGTTCATGAATCATCAGGAGTTCATAATTCCGAGATGTATTTAGGTACAGGAGAAATATAACTACGTTACAAATCTGGTTGTACAGAGTCGTGCTGCTCCTTGATATAGAATCCTACTAAGTGATGATTAGTTATTTAATATTTTATCTAATTATTACCATAGTTGAACATCAGATCAATATATACGTCTAGACTTCTTCAGTTATAATCATAAAAAATTAGACTAATCCCAAATCTCCAATGAATATACTCAATGCAATGCAACCTTAGAGCCATCATGTTGTAAACATATTTGGAAAAGTATGAAAAGATGCTTTTATCTCTAGTTATTAGTAGAGATGAGTGAACTTGTTCAGAAAAGGTTCACCAATCTCAAATTCGGCATGAGCCTTGGCTCGTTCGGGTCGGGATCGGATTCACGAACGCTTTTATCAAAAATTGGCAGATTGGTTTTGTTCGATAAAGCCCGCTACACACGCTTCAATATATCTCACAATCCGTCGTTGGGGTCAAGTTGTAAGTGACGCACATCCGGCATCGTTTGTGACGTATCTGCGTGTGACAGCTACATGCGATCAGGATTGAACGCAAAACCGTTGATCGCAAACACATCGTATCATTCTCTAGAATTGAGCATTTTGTTGCAAGAACCTAGTCAATTGTAACGTGTGACATCCCTCATACGATTTTGTTGTCTGATGCTATGTGCGCAGGTGTGCGCTCTGCACCGCAGCGTAAAAAAGGTCTGCTTCAGAGCACAGCTGAAAAGCTGCGTTCTGAAGCGCCTCACAATGTCTGTCATGCACTAATCTCTGTCAGTCGGTCACTATCTCTGTCCCTCACTCTCTGTCCATGTCAGTCTATCCCCCTCTCTCATATACTCACCGATCCCCGATCCCCGGCGCTGCACGGCATTCACACTGCTCCGGCGGCTTTTACTGTTTTGAAAAAGCCGGCCGCCCATTAAACAATCTCCTATTCCCTGCTTTCCCCGCCCACCAGCGCCTATGATTGGTTACAGTGAGACACGCCCCCACTCTGAGTGACAGGTGTCACACTGCACCCAATCACAGCAGTCGGTGGGCGTGTCTATACTGTGTAGTGAAATAAATAATTAAATAATTAAAAAAAACGGCGTGCGGTTCCCCCCATTTTTAAAACCAGCCAGATAAAGCCATACGGCTGAAGGCTGGTATTCTCAGGATGGGGAGCTCCACGTTATGGGGAGCCCCCCACCCTAACAATATCAGCCAACAGCCGCCCAGAATTGCCGCATACATTAGATGCGACAGTTCTGGGACTGTACCCGGCTCTTCCCGATTTACCCTGGTGCGTTGGCAAATCGGGGTAATAAGGAGTTATTGGCAGCCCATAGCTGCCAATAAGTCCTAGATTAATCATGTCAGGCGTCTATGAGACACCCTCCATGATTAATCTGTAAGTTACAGTAAATAAACACACACCCGAAAAAATCCTTTATTAGAAATAAAAACACACACATATACCCTGGTTCACCACTTTAATCAGCCCCAAAAAGCCCTCCTTGTCCGGCGTAATCCAGGATGATCCAGCGTCGCTTCCACCGCAGCTGCATGGAGGTGACCGGAGCCGCAGCAGACACAGCCGCTCCGGTCACCTCCATGCAGCAAATGAAGACAGCCGTGCGATCAGCTGCTGTCACTGAGGTTACCCGCGGCCACCGCTGGATCCAGTGACAGCGGGTAACCTCAGTGACAGCAACTGATCGCGCGGCTGTGTTCATTACCTGCGTGGAGGTGACCGGAGCGGCTGTGTCTGCTGCAGCTCCGGTCACCTCCATGCAGCAGCGCTGGAAGCGACGCTGGACCATCCTGGATGACGCCGGACAAGGAGGGCTTTTTGGGGCTGATTAAAGTGGTGAACCAGGGTATATGTGTGTGTTTTTATTTCTAATAAAGGATTTTTTCGGGTGTGTGTTTATTTACTGTAACTTACAGATTAATCATGGAGGGTGTCTCATAGACGCCTGACATGATTAATCTAGGACTTATTGGCAGCTATGGGCTGCCAATAACTCCTTATTACCCCGATTTGCCAACGCACCAGGGTAAATCGGGAAGAGCCGGGTACAGCCCCAGAACTGTCGCATATAATGTATGCGGCAATTCTGGGCGGCTGTTGGCTGATATTGTTAGGCTGGGGGGCTCCCCATAACGTGGGGCTCCCCATCCTGAGAATACCAGCCTTCAGCCGTATGGCTTTATCTGGCTGGTTTTAAAAATGGGGGGAACCGCACGCCGGTTTTTTTAATTATTTAATTATTTATTTCACTACACAGTATAGACACGCCCACCGGCTGCTGTGATTGGGTGCAGTGTGACACCTGTCACTCAGAGTGGGGGCGTGTCTCACTGTAACCAATCATAGGCGCCGGTGGGCGGGGAAAGCAGGGAATACGAAATTGTTTAATGGGCGGCCGGCTTTTTCAAAACAGTAAAAGCCGCCGGAGCAGTGTGAATGCCGTGCAGCGCCAGGGATCGGGGATTGGTGAGTATATGAGAGAGGGCTGCTAACTTCAGTTACTCAGGAGATTAGCGGTCACCGGTGAGTCCTTCACTGGTGACCGCTAATCAGGACACGGCACAGACAGAGCCGCAGCATCACAATGAAGTCGGGTGAAGTTCACCCGAGTTCGTTCTGACAGTGCGGCTCTGTCTGTGTCTGCTGTCATCTGCCATTCACCGCTGCTACATGGCTGTCTGTGGCTGCTGTTAGCGGCCATGTAGCAGAGCTGAATGGCAGATGACATAGTAAAAACGCATCCCACATTACACACGCATTACACACGCTTGGCAAGTCAATAAATAAAAAAAAAAAAAAGGTGCCCAATGCATACGTCACAGAACACATGATCTAAAGGATCGCACACACAATTGACCAATTTAACATAGACTACTAACGCTCGTGTGACAGCAAATGAACGACCAACGTGAAATCTCATAGATCCCGTATGCAACCTGGGCGTGTCACATCGCAAATGCGATTGTACAACTAATTGCAACATGTAAAGTGGGCTTAACTGTTCACGATTGCATCAATGCTTTTCTATTACCTTATTATCACTTTGGTTAGGATAGTGGTGCTGTATGATGAGCAGGCGGACGTGTTTGATGGGGGGATGGGGTGGTGAGAGGTCAGTGGAGTGGCGGACTGTTTTGGTTTTTTTAAATTTATGTGTGGATGTTCTGGCAGCAAATTAGGGTGCAGAAACCATCCACAACATTCAGACACAAGGGCTTGTGTCATTTGCTGCCTAAATTACTTGTCCCTCTGCATATATAATACAGACATGCGGCGTCAGCGTCATTTTGTGATTGCTAAAGTTTAGGGATGGTGCTGCTGCTAGATGCCTGACTGCTGGGCCAGACCCTGTCTGGTGCATGGCCCATGCCTTACTGCTGCGCCAACACTATGGGCACTCTGGGACAATTTATAAAATTGTCTTGGTGTCTGCCCCTAATTTTGGGAAATGGGGATGGGGACTCCTAGTTGGGTGTCTTTGTTGTGTGTTGCCTGTAGCAGTAGGGCTCCAAGACTGGCAGGCATGCAACTAATTTTCATTCATTTACCTCTCTATCCTTAAATGTGTCTAGCAATAATGTGGCGTCCCTGCGGCTTCAGGCGCCACAGGGTACCGCACCCCCATTAGGGTGTGGTTCTCATCCTAGGTCCAAGGAAGGTCGAGCCCGGTTTACACACACACAAACATACAGTCACAGGGTTTCCTTCCCCAATGGGGACTAGACCAGGGTCGGATCATAGCAGGGGGTCACTACAGCGGTGGGTATACAGGATGCCACCGCACAAGGGGCTCCCCTGATCCACTGGATTGGGGACTCAGGGTCAGGAAGAAGCAACCACCAGGAGGAGTTAGAAGCACAGTGGGAAGAGCAGGTTGACCTAGTGAGAGTAGTAAACCAGCCGGTGGCAGCGACTGGGGGCAACAGCTCAGAACAAACAACACAACCAGAACAGATAGTTCAGCTTCATACACAGAGCAGAGTGGACATGCTGCGAGCAACTCTGTGGGCCAGGGCGTTCAGCACAGCCGCTGGGGAGAAGCAGGGCAGCTGCTTCCATAGGACTGGTGCTGACGGGATGCAGATTCCTACGGCAGACATACTCCAAGTTGTCTACCAACTCTGCAAGGGTCGCGGGGAACGGCTACAAAAAGTCACAGGGCCCGTCCCATGAGTCTGCAGCAAATAGCACATAGGATCCTTGGTTGAGGACTGGTCCCATAATGGAACCGCGCTATCAGCATACAGAACGGGACACACTTTACTGACATTGGGACCCTCAAGTGCTTCACGCCACGTGGGTCCGATACTTAGCGCATAAAAGCAGGAGAGAGCTCACAGGCTGACATACACACTGGACTTGACCTTTCACAGATCCGGGATCAGCTGGAGCCCATTGTGTCAGAGAACGGTACTTCGGGCAGCGTCTGAAAGACTTGTGAGTAAAAACACCTGGAACCGCAGGCCCTGTCTCTGCCTCTCCTTTAACCGGCACTGTCGCCCAATGCTGTGGCACCAACGGGGACCACTACTACCCCCGCCATCCTCCCTGGGGTAATCCCACTCCACCTGAGCGACTCCATCCCGGCTGCATCTAACATCTAACCCAGTGAGAGACCCTGTAGTGGCTGCTCCCCATTCCTGGCCGCATACCATAGGTGGCGTCACGATCCTAATAACTTTCCTAGACCCCGACTACTACCTCCATCCTCCCTACCACCCTCCAATCCTCTTTCCTGTACACTTCGGGGCAATGGAAGCGGGCTAGGCCACCCCGTGACGACGCAGAAGGATCTGTACCCCGACCCGGCAACGAGTAGGATAAAACACCTGCACCATGGGGCGCTATATTAACAGTCTATTGCAGCCATCTGAGTGTGACTGAGCAGAAAAGCAGTTTGAGATGCTGCATGAGGTATGAGGGCTCCCAGCCCACCAGGCCTATACCTGTCAGTCATCCACCTCAATATATCTTATGTTAAGCCAATGGCTGTGTCACAACAGTATGTCTCCACTGTAAGACGGTATAAGTTGTTTAGTCAGTGTTTGGGCCCCCTAAAGGTGTTGTCTATGCCTTTGTTTTTGCCTCCCATTTCATTAAATGGGATATGAATACATTCATCGAACCGTTTGGCGAACATAGGAGAAGTCAACGAACTAGAAACGAATTGAACCTCTGGAGGTTTTCTCATCACTAGTTATTAGTAGAAATTACTAAATCTGTTCGTCCATGTTTTTATGTTACCAAGAAAATCACAAAATAAATGTTTTCAAAGAATACATCCTGAAGGTGAGAATATTCTGAAACAAATCTTAGCAATGTTCAAACTTGATGAATAATTTACTCCCCTCAAATTGAGAATACAATGATGTCCTTAGATTGAGGAGTACCTGTTATTCTAAGTAACTTTTCAGAATAAGCTGTCATGTGTGTTTATAAGACAAATAACACTATTTCTGACCCTTATATGATTTGAATGAAATGTTTTTCACCAATGATCATCTATCCATGCTCTTCCTGTAATTTCCAGTAGCTAAATGAGTGCATACTAGTGAGATTCACTAATGGGTGCAGGGTATGATGCACACAGAGACATGAGGGATTCCTCCTCACTTCTTTCTATGTATTATGGCACAGAAGCATATTGTTACAGTAGTATTGAGTAATGTAGCTGTGAATCCAGAAAACTAGAAAGCAGTAGCAGGGGGCTGTGTATGTCTGTGCCTCTCACTCTGCTCCTCCATAGTCTTCCTCCCGCATTTTTCACCGAACATGTCGGCTGATCTGATCAGCAGACATGTGCAGCTAACAGGCACGGGTGGATCTCTGATCCACCCACTCCTGTTAAGTAGTGAAATCTCACTGTTGGATTTTGACAGCAGGAAAAAACATGCTCCGACGGGGATTGAGCCATTCCCCATCAACATCGGTGGCCCCATGACGTTATCATGGGGAACCAATGGGTTGCCATGACAGCGTGAAGTCAGCTGATGACCCATGTTGCTGTCATGACGTGCTTCCTGTGAATGCTGGCAGAGTGTCGCCACTTACAGTAACACAGCATTTCTGCTGATCAGAGGGATGCTAAAGCATCGCTCCAAACAGAAGTGATCGGACAGTGCAGGCTTCAATTGCTCTAAGTAAAATCAATAAAAAGTAAAAAAAATAAAAATTTAAAAATATGGAAAAAAAAATCTAAAAGTTCAAATCACCCCTTTTTTGCCGCATTAAATATAGAACAATAAAAAAAACATATTTTATATCACCGTGTTCAGAAATGCTCAATCTATCCAAATATAACATAAATTAATCTGATCGGTAAAGAGCATAGCAAGTATAAAAAAAAAAATTCTAGAATTACTTTTTTTTGGTCGCCGCAACTTTGCAATAAAATGCAATAACAGGCGATCAAAACATCACATCTACCCAAAAATGGTATCATTAAAAACATCAGCCCAGGGCACAAAAAATAAGCCATCAATAAAGCGGGCTTTACACGCTGCGATATCGGTATCAATATCGCTAGCAAGCATACCCGCCCCCGTCGATTGTGCGTCATGGGCAAATCGCTGCCCGTGGCGCACAACATCGCTTACACCCATCACACGGACTTACCTTCCCTGCGACATCGCTGTGGCCCGCGATCCGCGTCCTTTCTAAGAGGGCGGTTCGTGCGGCGCCACAGCAACGTCACACGGCAGCTGTCCAATAGCAGAGGAGGGGCGGAACGTCCCTCCCAACTCCTTCCTTCCTCCTTTCCGGTGGGCGCAGGTAGGATGTTGTTCGTCGTTCCTGCGGTGTCACACACAGCGATGTGTGGTGCTGCAGGAACGACGAACAACCTGCGGAATGAAACACCAACGACATTATGATTTAGAGCGACGTGTCAACGATCAACGATTTTTGCCGTTTTTGCGATCGTTGATCATCGCTCCTTGGTGTCACATGCTGCGATGACGCTAACGACATCGGATGTGCGTCACTAGCGACGTGACCCCGACGATATCTCGTTAGTGATGTCGCAGCGTGTAAAGCACCCTTAAGTCCTAGATCATGAAAAATGAGAATGCTACGAGTCTTGGAAAATGACATTCTTTGACAATTTGTTTGTACCTTTTAGATAAAAGTCAAACTATACATGATTGGTGTCTATGACCTCATACCGACATGAGGCATCATACTCCCAGGTCAGTTTTACCATACCCTTAACATGGTAAAATAAAAAAATTAAAAAAAAAATGAACCCTTTGTGCAATTGCACTTTTTTTTTCCAATTTCACCGCACTTGGACTTTTTTCCCCCCGTTTTCCATTACATTATGAATCGTGTCATTCAAGAGTGTAACTCGTCCCACACAAAAACAAGCTCTCATATAGCTATATTGGCGGAAAAATACAAAAAATATGGTCTTGGAAGAAGGGGAGGAAAAAATGAAAAATGGAAAATTGCCGAGGAGTGAAGGGGTTAAATGTAGGGAAAAAAGATTGACTTATGTTAGAAATCCTAATTTCAATATGTGATAATATGTGATCTTTTATCCCAGATTGAAGTGCCCCTGGGATATAAACTCTTTTTGTATGTACACTTACAGTATAAACATATGTCATTCCTTATCCTGCAATATATAACGTGTGGTCGGTATGGATCTGGAAGGGGGTCAGGATAAGAGATTGTTGGGTGTTACATATTTATAAATATTAAATATTATATACATTAGATATTAAATATTAGATACATAGTTGTAAGAAAACATATAGATAATATTACCCTAGTAACAGCTCTGCTGATGATATCTCCATAACTTCAAGGATGATGTCTCATGTTTGTCATGTGGCAATACAGATGGTTGTCAACTTGTCATGTGTTTTTATCATGCTGAAAATAAATCTCAAGATAAAGGATTCATTACTTACTGATTGCAGAAAAAAACAGTTGAAAACAATTTCACGTCCAGTTCAAATCTGCAGAAATTTCCTTACAGCTTCATAATAAAAAAATGAAGCAATGTCAGTTTAATTTAGTTATTCACAGAGTTCATCTACCTTAGTCATCAGACAACTTTTACAATGCATTTTATTATTTCTCAGGACAACTTTTCTGTGACAAGGTGTCTTTTTTTATTCTTGAGAACTTTTGGAACTCCTCATTTAAATGACAGTGTTTCTCGTATGAGTGCTATCCGTTGTCACGATGTGACTGCAGAATAGCGAGGATGAGGGGGCACATATTCTTTCCCTCACGCTGGGGAAAAGTACCCCAAATGGTGGAGATGCCTGAGGCTATACTCCAGTCCTGACTAGAGCTAATCTGTTGCCTCCCCAATGAAAGTAGGAGTAGGAGTGTGATAGCACCACAGATTTACACAGATAGGAAAAAAAAAAACCCTCAGACACACTGCAAACTCACGGGATCAAACAGTAAGAAACTAAGGAGAAAAGCAAGAGAAGTAAGGCAGCAACAAAAGTACAACTGTGATGACGAGAACCCGAGTGTAATAAGACACCAAACCATCCTCTCCATTAGTGTCGCCAGGCACACTAATGGAGACGTTCTGCCAGGTTTGTACACTAGGTATTGCTAGACACACCTGGTGAGGGACAGACAAACAAGCCAGGGGTGAGAAGCCAGGAGATAACGTAAATGACAAAAGGAGTGAGCACAGCCAGAGTCAGGGAACAAGCTGCGGTCGGTAAACAGAGAGCTCACATAAGTACAAGGGAGCGAGCAGAGCCAAAGTAAGGGGACAACCTGGGGTCGGTGAACAGAGACATCACATAAGTACAAGGGAGCAAGCGGAACCAGAATCAGGTAAGAGGTTGAGGTCAGGGAGTCAGAGAATCAAGTCAGTAGGTAAGAAGACGAGAAGGGAACAGCAGAACTAGATAGCGGGACAAGATCAGGTCAGACACTTCCGGGACCCACTGCAAAACAGGAACTGGCGGCATTTCATGTGAAATAGCTCCAAGATTAAGTGGAGCAATAACCCACAATGAGGCTTGAAAGAACAGACCCTTCCCGTACCATACAGGAGTCGACCAGGAACTGGGGAAAAATATGAGGCCCAGCATAAGCTCAGCAGGAAAGCAGAGCACTGCTGAGCAGAATCATGACAACAACAATGGTTAACTCCACAACCACTCACAGTAATAATGCACAACAATCACCAGTAAGTCTGGATCAAAGATCTTTTCCACACCAATATAGACAAGCTATAGCTGGAACTAATGGAAGTGCTCAACCAGCATATATAGGAGGGGAGAGAGTATGATTGGCTCTCCCATAGCATGTGACTAAAGGAGAGTAACAGAAAAAAAACTGAAAGACAGGAGCACAAAGATAGGGTCTTATCAGATATTACTGGGTTGGTGATCAAATGGGAAAGCTCATCTTGTAAAGATGTGCAAGTGACAACCAACTGTAGATGCTTGTAAGTCATTGCTGCTGCGGCCCATGTGGAATAGAGGATGACCGTTCTGTAGATAGGAATGATTGGTGTACTGCCGTGACAAGGAGACAGTCAATAGGTCATCAAAACATTTCAGAGAGAATCCCTCTCCTTCTTCAGGAAAAATCACATCTCTCTGAAATAAATCACATTTGATGACCTATTGCCTGTCTCCTCCTCATGGCTGCACAACAATCGTCCCTATCTAGCTAATGGTTATCCTTTAAAGTTGATTAACAAGTAGACCAGCAGAGATTAACTTTTGCTAGTCTGCCTATGAACTACAAGTCTGTGGGTTGATGCCCTTCTCTCTCTGTGCTGATTACAGACAGAAGAGAAGTTAGAAGGCAAAGTGCAGGAACCTGGAGTTTCCACAGATCCTGATGCTGCTGTGATGCCCTGGACTAGCCAGGTAGTCACAGATAGCGCCCAGCACAACACCAGTCCCACACAAGGTAACACCAGCCAACCACATTAAACCCTAGTCACCTCCCTCAGGGCTTAATGGACACACCAGGGGCAGAGCCAGGTGGTTGGCCACACCCACCGAGGAGTTCAGAGGGCCTGAGGAAGGAAACACAACAGTCCAGTCAGTAGTTGGGAGTCAGATTAGTGACAGCAGTGGAGGAGGTCAGGCCTGTGGTACAGGCCTGTGTCAGACTGACAGTTGTGAGTGTCGTAGCTCGCACACCTTGGCTAGGAGGCATACGGTAGCCTAGCCTGCAGGAGCCAGGAAGACGGCTTGGTGGAACCGTGGTGGACCGGGACAGGGTAGTGGCCCGCCGGTACTGACCCGGGGAACCGACTGGAAACCGGAGCACACAGTGGGGTCTCAGACCCTGAAACGAGGTCCAGAATCCACTGGACTGAGTTAATTCACTGATTGCGGTCTGGACTATAGGTCCTTTCCCACCCAAGTCCCGACTGAAGACAACAGCCAACCGAAAGAGATAGAAAGCCACCACACAGGCAGAGAGATCCCATGGGCCAGTGTCTGCGGGCAAACGGGCTCCTCCGACATATCATATACACAGCCGGGGAGCGGACTCCCGTCGCTGAAGCACAGGCAGTCTACACATACACTACACGGTGCAGGAGAAAGGCAAAGACCACCGAACCGCGTGGGGGAACAGACGCAGCCGGCTGCGGGCACCGACCACCATCAACTTTGTTTACCAGAGACTTGAGTGTGTCAATAACAGTAAGTACAACAGTGCCACCCGGCCGCGCACCAACCTGCACCGCCCAGCTCTCCCCAACGGGTCCCGAGGCCATCATCCCTGCCCACGGAGGAATTAACATCTTGCTGCATCGCCATCTCCCCCGGGTGCCCCGTAACTGCAGCGGTAGTGGCTACACCTTCACCACATCCCGTGGGTGGTGTCACGAACTGAAACACGGCTCCGGCCGTACACCTACCTACCACCCCCCTAAGTAGCGCCAGCACCCTTTCAGAGCGACGTGACCCCGGGTCCGGAGGCGCTCGAGCCACCCACCAACGAGCCCGGATCCGAGCGGCTCGGCTGCAGCCGAGCGCAGGGCGGTACACTGCCATGACAGCAATGCTTGGAATAGCTTTTTTGTGACATCCGTGTTTTCCACAGATAGCATTCGTACCTGCAATAGTGAATGAAGCTGTTTACATATCCATGATTTTTCGCGCGCTGTTTTTTGCAGTCAGTGCAAAATCTTGGAGACATAAGCCTGCTTTACACCTTACAATTAAGCATACGATATCGTATGCGATGTGACCCGCCACCATCGTATGTGCGACACATTCAGTTTGTTGACCGTGTTGCACAAACGATTAATTGCCATCACACGTACTTACCCTTCCATACGACCTCGATGTGGGCGACGAACATCCACTTCCTGGAGTGGGAGGGACGTTCGGTGTCACAGCGACGTCACAATGCGGCCGACCAATTGAAGCGGAGGGGCGGAGATGAGCGGGACGTAAACATCCCGCCCACCTCCTCCTTCCTTCCACATAGCCGACGGGAGCCGCGGGACGCAGGTAAGATCTGTTCATCGTTCCCGGGGTGTCACACACAGCGATGTGTGCTGCCTTGGGAACATTGAACAACCCGACGTGCAATTTTTAGCAAATGAACGACGTGTATGCGATGAACGGTTTTACGTTCAATCGCAATCGCACGTAGCTGTCACACGCTACAACACCACTAACGATGCCGGATGTGCGTCACTTATGACGTGACCCCGCCGACACATCGTTAGATATGTTCTAGCGTGTAAAGCCCACTATATCCAATGTTGATCTGAGTGTCAGATCAAAATCAGCAATACAAGTCCAGGGGTATGGGGTACTCGGAGTAAGGCGGTATATTGCTGGGGAGATGTCACTGGGTGGTCGTTGCCCAGTTCCGTGACCCTGGGGACGCTTTTTAAAAAAGGTATATTTACAGGGGAGATTAGATAAAAGTTTATATCGTGATGCCACTTACCGGTTGCAGCTATTTAGTGGAGCCACCGCTGCACAGTTCTCACTACTGGGGCTTGTGTTGGTGGCAACTAGGATGTTGGTCCTCCGCAAGTAGGGCCTGGCCCCAGAGGATAGGTGATGTTGATGGGCGCAGAAAGAAGTTAGGCCACACAAGGGGTTTCAGTGTAACTGGTTCCTTTATTCACAGTGAGATGGAAACTAGTCACCCAAGGTTCACTTAGTCCCAGTGGCGGTGTAGTGACCTGGTGGCTTCATTCCCCTGCACCTGCCTCTGGTTGGTGGGTCCCCATGGCTTGGAGAGTCTGTGGGTCCTCTCCTAGTAGTCTCTCAACTGTAGTCCGTATGACAGTAGCGTGAACCCTCACTGTCCAGATTTTATCAGGTCTGCCTAGAGCGTTTGCTTGACTTAGGATTCTGTAACCTGTTGGTGCTATGGTTCCTGGAGTACTCCACGGTACTCCACCGGCAACCACACGCCTGGGCCCTCAGGTCACTGTCACACCCCTGTCAGTGCTTCCACTGTCACTCACTGTTACTGACCAACTGCCTGTACCCTCCCACCTGGTTGTTGTCTAGTGGACTGGATCGGCTCCACCCCTGGGTGGCCATCCACTGGGTCCAACCCTAGTCTGTCACCAGTCTTTTGGGGAATTTTGGGAAAAGCAGGGATTAACTGGAATGTTTTGTTTTTACCGGCCCTTGTCTTCTGAGTCTCTGGGGGTAGGCCCTGCATCTTGGTGGGGATGCAGTACCATGTAGCTCCCTGATGGCTTCAGGGGCGCTATAGGTACGTGAAAAATTCGGACAACAGTCAGATGCCATCTGTTTGCCATCTGATTTTCACGGTCTTCTAGATCGGAAAACAGAAGAGAGATAGAGATATTCTTTAATGTTTGTTTCCAGAAAAACTGATGACACTTGGACTAAGCATTGATCAAACACTAGTAAAAAAATTACTTTGTTATTCTCGTACATGAAAAATGCTGACATCAGAATAAACCCTTTTAGAACATGTTCTGATCAGGAAATGTTACCTGATAATACCTGAACAAGTAACTTACTATGACACATGGCTTGATATTTCTTCATCTTACCTGAGAAATTAGGATATCACTGTCTCAGACATTTCCTCTCCCATGACATGGTACAAAACTTTTGTTTCCACCCACCACCAAACCAACTCTGATATAAGCTAAACTGAACAGAATAATGGGTTCTTCATTGGTAAGCACACAGTTCTCATTATTGCTCATTTCTACGTCTTGCATCTGACGTTTCAGAAGATGTTCGCGCATATGAGTCAGGTTTTTAATATTATCCTCCATGTTCAAGTGCTCTTTGCCTCATTTCTGATTTATTCAAGATATTTTTATATCTATAACGGAGGAGGAGTACTGCTCTACTTTCATAAAGCTTATACAACTAAAGAACTGGAACAAATCTTGAAAGAATAATTTTATTTTTTATTTCATAAATCAGTAGTACACATAAAAATAGGAAACTTTTTTAAATTATCTTATCAGAGAAACCTGGTTCTTAAGGGGCCGTTACATGCGTCGATTTATCGTGTGTTCGCATGTGCGATCGCACCCGCCCCCATCGTTTGTGCATTACGGGCAATTGGTTGCCCGTGTCGCACAAAGTCGTTAACCTCCCGTCACACGTAGTTACCTTCCTAACGACGTCGCTCTGGGCGGCGAACATCCTCTTCCTGAAGGGGGAGGGATGTTCGGCGTCACAGCGACGTCACACAGCGTCCGCCCAATAGAAGCGGAGGGGGGGAGATGAGCGGCCGGAACACCCCTCCCACCTCCTTCCTTCCTCATTGCCGGCGGGACGCAGGTAAGCTGCAGTTCATCATTCCCGGGGTATCACACTGAGCGATGTGTGCTGCCTCGGGAACAATGAACAACCGGCGCGCAGAAGGACGATCGATTTTTTTGAAAATGAGCGATGTGTCAACGAGCAACGATAAGGTGAGTATTTTTGCTCGTTCACAGTCGCTCGTATCTGTCACACTACGATATGTCAAACGATGCCGGATGTGCGTCACTAACGACGTGACCCCCGACGACATATTGTTAGATATATCGTAGCGTGTAACGGGGCCTTTAGTCCTCTTGGACTAATCTTTCAATCTGAATTCAGGAGTAAAATCTATATTCAGTGAAAACAGATTTTCCCATGACTAAATCAGGAGCTGACACTTGGTGCTCATAAAGTCCTATGGAGAAGGGAGAGGAAGAAGAAGGAACAAAAAGTAGACACAGATATTCTGCTGCAATTTCTGAAATTACCTTATTTTTTATTTTATAAGACACACCAGATTATAAGACGCACCCCAAATTTAGAGATAAAAAAAGGTAAAACAATTAAAAAAGGGGTCTGTCTTATACTCTGGTGTTGTCTTACGAGATAGGGGGCTGCAGTGGTGGTGGAACGGAGTCACAGGAGGCAGGGGCGTTGCTGGCGGGGGCTGTGCTGGCAGTAGTCAGGGTGTCCTGTCAGCGGAAGTTGTACTGGCTGCATTGGCAGGGGAAGCTGTGCGGGCTGTGTGGAGCAGGCCGCTGTGGTGGGTGTTCCAGATACTCTGTCAGCAGTGCAAGCTTCAAAGAAATGGTGCCCAGAGTGGTGCATGTGCAGATTGAGCTCTCAGCTCAATGACAAGAGCTTGAGCCGAGAGCTCCATCTGTGCACGCGACCGACTCCGGGCACCATCAGTTCAAGCCAGACACCCGCCGCACCACCTGCGCCACACAGTCATTGCACCTGCAACAGGCAGACAGAAAGCAGGCTGCCTGCACAAAGAGGCAGCTGCCCGCACAGAGAGGCAGCCAACCAGCCACCCACATAACCAGCCGCCCACACAGAGAGGCAGCCGCTCACCCGCGCAGAGAGCCGCACACAGAGAAAAGCGGCCTGCCGCTCGAACAGACAGCTGCCCGTACAGAGAGCCACCAGTACACAGAGGCAGTCAGCCACCCTCACAGAGAGGCGACCGCATAGACAGCCGCCCACACAGTCCCCGCGCCAATTCTCCACCTCCTCGTAAGCTATATTAGGATTTTAAGACACACGCCTCATTTTCCTCCTAAATTTTTAGGAGAAAGGTGCATCTTAGGCTATGTGCGCACTAGGCCGTTTTACCCTTGGATTTACCCGCGGTTTTGCTGCGGAAATTTCTTGAGAAATCTTTGAAATCTTTGTGCAGACATTTCCCAGCAACACCTATGGGAAAAAAAATAGCTGTGCGCACGCTGCGTTTTTTTCTCAAGAAAATTCTTTGTGAAGATTTTCTTGAGAAAATTTCTCGAGAAAATATGCATGTCATTTCTTTTCCGCAGATACCTGCGGTATACCCCCGGAATTTCACTCCATTCACTGTAATGTAATCGCGAAATACCGGGGATATACCGCAGGTAGCAAATGATGTGCGGTATACCCCCGGTATAGCCGCGATTTACCTGTGGTAATGCTCATCGCTCCCTGCAGTTTTGCAGGGAGTGCTGTCATTATGCCAGGAAGAGGAAGCGGAGAAGAGTAAACACAGATGTCACACTCCCTGGACGCCGCACAGAAGCGCTTCCGTGTGACGTCCGGCGGGTGCCTGTGCAGTCTGTGTCCCGCTGCAGCCCCGCCGCTGCACGCACAGCAGTGTCAGTGTCTGCCCACAGTGTCAGCAGCTTGTCACCCTGCAGCGCAGGCAGACACTGACACACAGCAGTGCATGCAGCCGCGGGGATGACGGGCGCTGCTGTCAGGAGGTGAGATGAGATCATTACCTGCTGTGATGATCTCCTGCCTACTGACGTCACTGCGGTCACTGCTGTCTATGCCCGTCTCGCGAGCGGCCTGAGACTGTCACTAGCGGTGACATCACTGGCTCTCGTGATACTGCCGACAACGCGGCGGGCATAGAAGGCAGTGACAGCGCTGATGGCAGGACTGCAGGAGATCATCACAGCAAATAATGATCTCATCTATCCTCCTGACAGCAGCGCTTGTCATCCCCTGCAGTGACCTGGGCTATTGATGTTAGCTCAGGTCACTGCATTGCTCTCCCAGCCAATGGGGAACATTCTGTTCTTCATGGACTGGGACAGTGACTATGGTATGGATCGCCGTTTGACGCCCCCCCCCCTTATTGGATTACGCTGGACGTGGAATTGATTGTTCTTATTGTTCTTATCAATAAATTGGTGAAAGAGGGAATTTGGGGAGTGTTTTTTTTTTCAAATAAAACTTTTTTTGTTGTCTATTTTATATTTCTTACTGACTGGGTGTGATGTCAGGTATCTGACAGACGCGTGACATCACTAACCCCAGGGCTTGATGCCAGGTGACATTACACATCTGGCATCAACCCCATATATTACCTCGTTTGCCACCGCACCAGGGCAATGGGATGAGTTGGGGCGAAGCGCCAGGATAGGCACGTCTAATGGATGCGCCACTTCTGGGGCGGCTGCAGCCTGCTATTTTTAGGCTGGGGAGTGTCCAATAACAGTGGACCTCCCTAGTCTGAGAATTTCAGACCCCAGCTGTCCGCTTTACCTTGGCTGGTGATCCAATTTGGGGGGAACACCACGTTTTTTTATTTAAATTATTTATTTAATCTAAAATAACAGCGTGGGGTGCCCTCTGTTTTGGATTACCAGCCAAGGTGAAGCTGCCAGCTGTGGTTTGCAGGCTGCAGCCGTCTGCTTTACCCTAGCTGGCTACAAAAATAGGGGGAACCCCACGTCATTTTTTTTTTAATTATTTATTTATTTTTTGGCTGAATACAAGGCTAAGCACCCTTTAGTGCCACATGAAAGTCACTAAAGGGTGCCAGCTTAGAATATGCAGGGGGGTGGGACATTATATAGGTCTTTCTCATCTATCTATCTATCTATCTATCTATTCATCTATCCATCTTTCCCTCTATCCATTATCTGTATATCTATTGATTATCTATCTATTATCTATATTATTTATTTCTGTTCAGCATAAAAAAAACGCAGGGACCAACCTGCGGAAAAACCGCGGCAAAACCGCGGCAAAATCGCAGCAAAAACGTATGCGTTTTCCCACGGTTTTGGTGCAGTTTTTTACCGCAGGTGCGGTAATCTTCAACTCCCAGAAGTTTCTCAAGAAATTTTCTTTAGAAAAATCACTTTTCTAGTGCGCACATAGCCTTATAATCTGAAAAATACGGTACATTACAATTCTCCAGATAACTTTATGAGCAGCAACTGTTATCTACTGTTTAAGTAAAGGAAAAATCTGCAGATTTTACCTGTAAATTGAGATTTTTGAAAATGAATGGTCAGTCCAGGAGTAGCAAGAAATGGATTTCTCAAATAAGATAAATTACAAAATTGCTTATATTCAAATGTACTATTGCTTTATGGAAAAAAAAACTAAAATGGCAGTTACTCTTTATGCTTTTTTTAGAATATCACCTACAATTAAAGTGATATTCTGGGCAAAAACTAAAAAAACAACAACTATGAGAAGTAGTGTTGGCCATCCAAACCTGAAAGTGTTATTTACTGTACGTAGTCCCTGACAATAGAGAGATTCAAAAATGTTTTAGGCCCCTTTCACACGTCAGTGATTCTGGTACGTTTGTGCTTTTTTTTCTACGTACCAGAATCACTGACATACGCAGACCCATTATAATGAATGGGTCTGCTCACACATCAGTAATTTTTCACTGCACGTGTCTCCGTGCGGCGTACCCGCGTGTGCGTGTTTGCCGCACGGAGACATGTCAATTTTTTTCTGGCATCACTGATGTCCCACGGACCACGCAGTGGTGTGGTCCGTGAAACACGTGCGCCAAAAAAACGTGCTTTTCAAATAAAAATCATTTTTACTCACCCGGCTCCAGCGATGTCCTCTGCAGCCCGTTCTGCCTGCTGCTTCTGAGCCGGCTCATTATTGTCGCGCATATTCATGAATGCATGACTCAGCCTACCTGGAAGCAGCTGTTGCGGGGGTGAGCGCCGGCCAGATGCTGCACCGTGGGAGCGATCAGCACCATAGAGAGCGGGAGCGCGCACAGGTGAGTTAAAGGGAACCTGTCATCAGAAATTTAGCTTGAAACCTAAAAGTTTCCCCCTCTGCGGCTCCTGGGCTGCATTCTAGCAAGGTTCCTGTACTTTTTGTGGCCCCTTTTAAACCAAATTAAATACTTTATAAACTTGTACCTTTTGCTATGTAAATTTTGTAAATCGTCCATGGGGGTGGGCTCTCTGCTGACCGTTGCTGTCCCTCCAGCACATTGACGCCGCCCCCCCACGCTTCATTTCATCCATCAGGACGCCGCCCACTGCGCCCGAGGTGCCGCCCACGCCAGGATCGCTGGTGACGTGTGTGACAAGCACGAGATTATGGGCGGCGCTGTGATTGCATCGCAAGTGCCCGCCCATAATCTCGTGGACGCGCTTTCCCCCACTGCCTCCAGCGTTCTGCGCAAGCGCTCGCCGGCCAAATGACCTGATGTCACCTCCTTCCCATCTTCTCCTGCAGCAGGGCAAGATGGGAAAGAGGTGACGTCGGGTCATCTGGCCAGCAAGCGCTTGCGCAGAACACTGGAGCAAGAGGGGAAAGTGTGGTCACGAGGTTATGGGCGGCACTTGCTGATGACACTCACAGCGCCGCCCATAACCTCGTGTCTGCGCAAAACATCACCAGCTGTCACACGTGCACACAGTGCACAGTCCCGCTACAGTCCCACAGCGCATGTGCGGGACCATGGGCGACCAGGGGCGGCGTCCTGAGATATGAAATTCAGCGTTGGGGGGCGGCGTAAATCTGCTGGAGGAACAGCAACGGTCAGCAGAGAGCCCGCCCCCATGGACGATTTACAAAATTTACATAGCAAAAGTTTATAAAGTATTTAATTTGGTTTAAAAGGGGCCACAAAAAGTTCAGGAACCGGCTAGAATGCAGCCCCGGAGCTGCAGAGGGGGAAACTTTTAGGTTTCAAGCTAAATTTCTGCTGACAGGTTCCCTTTAATCTCTAAGTGCAATCACGGACCACGGAGAACGGAGCCCGGATTGCACTTAGACAACCCACGTGTGCCGTAATTCACGGCACACGGAGGGACATGTGCGCGTTTTACACGCCAGTGAAAAATGTCAGTGTTTTTCACTGACGTGTGAAACGGGCCTTAGGCAGGGCCTTTCTGCTACACCTCACTTCATGTTCAGGTTCGTAGGAAGGTCATGACCAAAACTATCTGATATTAGACCCCACAGGAAAGAATTATGGGGCACTTACCAGAAAAAGGCCAAGTTTCTTCCTATTGTTGAAGAATCATGTGTTTTGAAACATGCACTGCACAATGTCTGTCACACAGAGTTTTGCTCAGAACTCGCCAAGAGTCATGGCGGCATCAAACGCTGTTCACACTGCAGATTATGACACACCATACTATGGTTTCTCTGCTGTTTCTGAGTTACACAGGCAGGCTCGGGCGTCTATCAGCTGTCTGTTCATTAATGATCAGACTAGCAAGAGTTAATCTGTTAGCCTGCTGGTTACCTCTAGGATCATATTTTGTTAGAAACCTAACACATTTACTTCCCACTTTTTTTAAGATGGTGGAATCTGTTTTCCCATGCTTACTATAGTTTATTGCTGTGTTGGTCTGTATGCTGGTATGTCCCAGTCCTGCTGGTGATTATATTTTGTGGTGCTAGGAGTTGTTGAGGAATTCTCTCTTCATCTTGCTGTTTCCTCCCTGCTCTTATTTTCCTCCTTACCTCTTATTGTGTTTTACCTTTGTGTCAGCTGTGAGATAGAGTTTTAGTATCACCTGTTTGTCTATCTGTATGGTATCACTATAATGGTTTTATCACACTCCTGTCTCAGCCCTGCCCTGGGGTAGGGAGGAAGGGGGTATAAGATTAGGGCTGGTCAGGAGAAAGGGTCAGGCTGGCAGCTCAGACATTCTCACCTTCAGAGGTAACAATGAGATTAGGGATACCTAGGGCGCCCCTAGCCTGAGGGTCAGTCTAGGAGCCCCGGTCCCCTGCTCTCCCCTATCATTATTACAGTGCATGGAAAAACTATTTGTACCCTGTGTACCTTTCCACATTTTTCATGTTATACCCATAAACTTAAATGTATTTTATTGGGTTATTATTAGTAGGGATGAGCGAACCCTAACTGTAAAGGTGCTGAACCCTGAACACAGACGTTTTACTTTACGTCCGGTTCCTGTTCGGGTTTGTCAGCCGAATAAAGTTTGTTGAAAGGTTATAGAGCAACCAATCAGCAAGCTTTTTGGCTGCAGGCACTTCTGGAGGTTTCAGTACCTATAATACTGAGCGATTACGATTTCAGAAGCACTACCTTCTCAAAAAGTCTAGAGGGCAAGTTGTAGAGCACAATAATTGGACAGTTCTTGCACGTATTGGACTGGTATGTCCAACAAAAGCAGTTTTATCTTGTTATAGAAGACTAGAAGGTGGCCCGATTCTAACGCATCGGGTATTCTAGAATTTTTTGTGTAGTTAATGTATGATTTTTGTTATATATATATCGATGTTGTTGTGTGTAGTTGTCAAGTGTTTGTGTAGGGTTCTGTAAATGTTCTAGGTGTTGTCTGGGTGGGGGGGTGAGAGCGGTGTTGTTCATGTGTTTCGTTGTGTGTGTTGCGTTGTTTGTGGAGTGCTGTGTGTCTGCAGTGTTGTCTGTGTGTGGTGCTGTGTGTGTTGCGCGGTTTGTGTGGGTGTGGGTGTGGGGTGCGTGTGTGTGTTTTGGGGGAGGTATGTTTTGTGCAATATGTGTGTGTTGCGCGGTATGTGGTGTGTGTTGTGTGTGTGCGGCGTTGTCTATGTGTGTGTGTCTGTGTGGGGGGGTGTTTGTGGTTCCCAGTGTGTGTGGTGTGTTGTGCGGTGCGTGTGTGGCGGTGTGTGTTTTGGGGGGAGGTGTGCACCCCCCATCGTGCTCCATCCCCCATGCTGCACACCCCCAT
This sequence comes from Anomaloglossus baeobatrachus, assembly GCF_048569485.1. Classification (NCBI taxonomy): domain Eukaryota; kingdom Metazoa; phylum Chordata; class Amphibia; order Anura; family Aromobatidae; genus Anomaloglossus; species Anomaloglossus baeobatrachus. Next base: position 514,440,392 of record NC_134358.1, read on the forward strand.
CATGCTCCATCCCCCATGCTGCGCACCCCCTATCGTGTTTGATCCCCCCATTCTGGGCACCTCCCATCGTGCTCCATCCCCCCAGCTGCACACCCCCATCATGCTCCATCACCCATGCTGTGCACCCCCCATCGTGCTCCATCCCCCCATTCTGGGCACCCCCCATCGTGTTTCATCCCCCCCATTCTGGGCACCCCCATCGTGCTCCATCTCCCTATGCTGCACCCCTCATCGTGCTCCATCCCCCATGCTGCGCACCCCCCATCGTGTTTCAACCTCCCATTCTGGGCACCCCCGATTGTGCTCCATCCCCCATGCTGCACCCCCCATCGTGCTCCCTCCCCCATGCTGCGAACCCCCCATCGTGTTTCATCCCCCCCATTCTGGGCACCCCCCATCATGGTTCACCCCCTATGCTGCACCCCCCATCGTGCTGCATCCCCCATGCTTCACCCCCCATCTTGCTCCATCCCCCATGCTGCAAACCCCTCAGAGAGGAGTATAATAGGAGTATAATGGGAGGAGTTGTCCTGGGGGGAGGTGTACAGGTGCCCAACGTGTGCGGGGCGCGTGGCCTAGCGGCATAGTGGGTGGCGTGGCCTAGTGGCCTAGTGGGGGGTGTGGCCTAGTGGCATAGTGTGGGGGCATGGCCTAGCACCATAGTGTGAGCGGGCGTGGCCTAGCGCCATAGTGTGAGGGGTGTGGGCTAGCGGCATAGTGTGTGTGGGGGGCGTGACCTAGCGGCATATTGTGAGGGGGTGTGGCCTAGTGGCATAGTGTAAGGGGGCGTGGCCTCACACCATAGTGTGAGGGGCGTGACCTAGTGCCATAGTGTGAGGGGTGTGGCCTAGCGCCATAGTGTGAGGGGCGTGGCCTAGCGCCATAGTGTAAGGGGGCGTGACCTAGCACCATAGTGTGAAGGGGCGTGGCCTAGCTGCATAGTGTGAGGGGGCATGCCCTAGTGGCATAGTGTGAGGGGCGTGGCCTAGCAACATAGTGTGAGGGGCGTGGCCTAGCGGCATAGTGTCAGGGGCGTGGCCTAGCGGCACAGTGTCAGGGGCATGGCCTAGCGGCACAGTGTGAGGGGTGTGGCCTAGCGCCATAGTGTGAGGGGTGTGGCCTAGCATCATAGTGCGAGGGGGCGTGGCCTAGCTGCATAGTGTGAGGGGGCGTTACCTAGCGGTATAGTGTGAGGGGCGTGGCCCAGCGCCATAGTGTGAGGGGCGTGGCCTAGCGGCATAGTGTCAGGGGCGTGGCCTAGCGGCACAGTGTCAGGGGCGTGGCCTAGCGGCAAAGTATGAGGGGACGTGGCCTAGCTGCATAGTGTGAGGGGGCGTGGCCTAGCGCCAGTGTGAGGGAGCGTGGCCTAGCTGCATAGTGTGAGGGGGCATGGCCTAGCAGCATAGTGTGAGGGGGCGTGACCTAGAACCATAGCGTGAGGGGGCGTGGCTTAGCGGCATAGTGTGAGGGGGTGTGGCCTAGCGGCAAAGTATGAGGGGACGTGGCCTAGCTGCATAGTGTGAGGGGGCGTGGCCTAGCGCCAGTGTGAGGGAGCGTGGCCTAGCTGCATAGTGTGAGGGGGCATGGCCTAGCAGCATAGTGTGAGGGGGCGTGACCTAGAACCATAGCGTGAGGGGGCGTGGCTTAGCGGCATAGTGTGAGGGGGTGTGGCCTAGCGGCAGAGTGTGAGGGGTGTGGCCTAGCGCCATAGTGTGAGGGGCGTGGCCTAACAACATAGTGTGAGGGCGTGGCCTAGCACCATAGTGCGAGGGGGCGTGGCCAAGCTGCATAGTGTGATGGGTTGTGGCCTAGCTGCATAGTGTGAGGGGGCGTGACCTAGCGCCATAGTGTGAGGGGCGTGGCCTAGCGCCATAGTGTGAGTGGCGTGGCCTACCGGCATAGTGTCAGGGGCGTGGCCTAGCGGCACAGTGTGAGGGGGCGTGGCCTAGCGGCAAAGTATGAGGGAACGTGACCTAGCTGCATAGTGTTAGGGGGCGTGGCCTAGCACCAGTATGAGGGAGCATGGCCTAGCTGCATAGTGTGATGGGCCGTGGCCTAGCGGCACAGTGTGAGGGGGCGTGGCCTAGCGGCAAAGTATGAGGGAACATGACCTAGCTGCATAGTGTGAGGGGGCGTGGCCTAGCGCCAGTGTGAGGGAGCATGGCCTAGCTGCATAGTGTGAGGGGGCATGGCCTAGCGGCATAGTGTGAGGGGGCATGGCCTAGCGGCATAGTGTGATGGGCCGTGGCCTAGCTGCATAGTGTGAGGGGGCGTGGCCTAGCGGCATAGTGTGAGGGGCGTGGCCTAGAGCCAGAGTATGAGGGGCGTGGCCTAGCGGCAGTGTCAGGGGGCGTGGCCTAGCCACATAGTATGAGGGGGCGTGGCCTAGCGACATAGTATGATGGGGCGTGACCTAGTGGCACCGTGTGATGAGGCGTGGCCTAGCGGGACCGTGTGAGGGGCGAGGCCTAGCGGCATAGTGCGGAGGTGTGGCCTAGCGGCATAGTGTGAGGGGGCATGTCCTAGCGGCATAGTGTGAGGGGGCGTGGCCTAGCGGTACCGCGTGAGGGGCGTAGCCTAGCGACACCGCGTGAGGGGGTGTGGCCTAACGGGCCCACGTGAGGGGCGTGGCCTAGCAGTACAGCATGAGGGGGCGTGGCCTAGCGGCACAGTGTGAGGGGGCATGGCCTAGCGGCATAGTGTGATGGGCCGTGGCCTAGCTGCATAATGTGAGGGGGTGTGGCCTAGCGGCATAGTGTGAGGGGCGTGGCCTAGAGCCAGAGTGTGAGGGGCGTGGCCTAGCGGCAGTGTCAGGGGGCGTGGCCTAGCCACATAGTATGAGGGGGCGTGGCCTAGCGACATAGTATGAGGGGGCGTGACCTAGTGGCACCGTGTGATGAGGCGTGGCCTAGCGGGACCGTGTGAGGGGCGAGGCCTAGCGGCATAGTGCGGAGGTGTGGCCTAGCGGCATAGTGTGAGGGGGCATGTCCTAGCGGCATAGTGTGAGGGGGCGTGGCCTAGCGGTACCGCGTGAGGGGCGTAGCCTAGCGACACCGCGTGAGGGGGTGTGGCCTAACGGGCCCGCGTGAGGGGCGTGGCCTAGCGGTACAGCATGAGGGGGCATGGCCTAGCGGCACAGTGTGAGGGGGCGTGGCCTGGCCAAACGGCCAATCCATGTGGGGGCGGGGCCAAGCCGAGCCCAGCGGCCAATCCGTGGGGGGGCGGGGCCAGGCCAAGCCCAGCAGTCAATCCAACAGTTGTCACTGTAAGGACACAATTTTGGAGCAAGACAGACATCCAGACAGACAGACAGAATAAGGCAATTATATATATAGATAAGACCATGCCTTTCTTTAGGTTTTTACGCTGTGAGCTGTGGACTACTCTTCATGACAGGAGCCACACATACTATTGGTGCAACCAGTGCATTCGGACAGCGGCCGAAGAACTAAAGGGGTACACTTCTTTATGATGAACTATTGGAGTGCAAAAGGCCCATATACTGTTTTTACACAGAGGCCCTCTTTTGCCTGTGTCCGCCCCTACTCCATCATCTCTATATATACTAATAGAGTTTGCCTTTGTTAGACAAACCCTTTAAACTGTTCACTATCCTTACGAAGGTGGACATTTCATGTATCACTGAAAATATAGCGTATTCCCTTTCATGCTTTTATATCTATCAGTGGTTGGGTTCTTTTTTTGTGATATTCATTTTTTGGGGGAAATCTATTTGGTGTTTGAAGTTACATAAAGGTTTGCATTGGATGGACTTTTTCTTACCATTAACGTTTTATTATTACAAAAATGTGTGATCACTTTCTTACCTTCCGATGATTGTAGTGTGATGGGACATATGGATGTTTTAGGCTTGGTTGTAGCAGAGGGATTTTAACTGTTATTGCACAGTGATTTCTCTCCTCTTCTGTTATTACTGTTAGCAATAAAAGTGGTGCTAGTAGCTATTATATCCATTGTGTTATTTATTTCACGTCGGATCGTTTCTCTACATTAGCTGCAAACATATTAACAACTTTCTCTGCAGGAAAAATGTGGGTTAAATTAAGTATAATAAAATAAACACAAAATGAGTCACTTCCTTTACCATGATTATTTGGTCTCACAGATTTAAAGGCATTTAAATCTGAATAGCACATGTGGGAAAATTGTCTGAGCCACGTACAATGTGTTCAGGCTATTTTATGTCATGAGCATTTCATTAGTGATGTGCGAGCCCTAAAATGCTTGAATGCTTGTTACTCGTTTCGACCTGGTCAGATGCTCAGACGAGCTCAACGAGAGTAACGAGTGTTATGGAAAGTCAATGGTTGGCCTGTTCGGGTCTCCACAGTCAGCCTTAGGCCTGCGACACACATCCGTGCCGCTGGCACGTGTTTGTCATTTTTTACACGTACCGGCGGCACGGAGACACGTACAGCAATGCTACCCTATGATAGCAGGCACACACACGTAAAACCACACGGAACGTGTGTCCGTGTGCATTTGTACGTGTGTGCGTTTTTCAAAGCGCTGACATGTCCGTTTTTTCTCCGGCAGCACGGGTGTCACACGGCCCGCACCCGTACTACACGGGTGTAGTGTGGATGCTGTCCCGTGTGACATGCGCCGGAGAAAACACAAGTGTCAGTGAAAAAAAAAAAAAACATTTACTCACCTTCTCCTGCCCTCCTGTCTCTGCCGCTGCTGCCTCTTGCTGCCGACCGCCGCTCATTAATCTCATAGAATATTCACTTCACTGCCTGGCAGCAGCAGCAGCGGGGAGATGGGAGAGCTGGAGACCGAGGATCAGCACCACGGACAGCAGCGCGGACAGCAGGAAGGACCAGGTGAGTATGTTAATTACCGGTTCTACGTGTGCTATTGCGGATAGCACACGTAGAACACACATGGCCCGCACGTACCAGAGACACGTACTTACCTGCACGCAACACGCAGGGGAAATACGTGTCTCTCGGCACGTGCGTGAATTTCACGTGAGTGTGGCAGAGGCCTTAAACAGCATGTTTGGCGGAAACCAGGGCAGGGGTTTTTTTTTGGTCACACTACATATTTGAACATTGCTTTATTCCCCAGGAGAGCCATTCAGGGACTGCGAATGGCTCTACCTTGTAAGCCTGTGCATTGTGGTTGTTGTTTCATGGACAAAATATCAATGCACCTTCGATACTTTGTGGAGCTCTGCGAGTACCTGAGCACCCCGATGCACGATCTAGTAACGAGCAGTCCTCAGTAGAGATGCGGGAAACCGAGGTTTGGTTTTCGAACTGGATACCAACTTAACAAACAGGGCTCGGGTTCATAGCTCGGATGCTTTACGTGCAAACTTAAGTTGCACAAGCAACGCTGTGCTCGGGTACGCTTGGTGCTCAGCCCTATGTGAGCCACTTGCAGTGTTTAAACAGCTCGCATTGGGGGTAACAACAGCATGATCAGATGTTTTTAAAACGCCTGCCTACCCTCCTCCGGAAGTGATCTGCTTATGGCTGGCAGTATGTGGGCGGAGACTCAAACTGCCAATCAGTGATTCCGAACCTTTTCGGGCCAAGTTCGGACCAGTGGAGGTTCAGTTCGTTTGCTGCCTGTGAACCAAACCTCCAAAGGTTGGCTCATCTCTAGTTCTGAGCGCGTTTGCTCATCACTACATTTCATCATTTCAGGACCTTAATGCAGCCATATAAATATCTTACTGTTCAGATGGAAACAGTTCTCTACTCCTTTATACTGAAAATTCTTGTAAAATCTTAAAGGGCTTTTTATCTGACTATTATATTCATGGCTTCAGATTGGCCACCAATATCAAATCCTTGATTGAAGAGGAATCTGATTTCCGTTGACTTTCTTCTTTGCTCATCAGGCAAATCCCCATGCATTCAATATTACTTGTGGTATTGGGGATCAATATTATTTACTTCACTAGCAATATATCCATGGAGTTAAGCAAAAGATTTGCAGCACCATGGTCCAGCATCCATATTGGCAGTTTGTGGCTACCAGGTCTGAGCAACCTGCCAACATCCCCAATGCCTCCCTTAAAGGGGTGGTTCACTACTTAGCTTTACTAGCCACATTGATATAATGTTCATAAACAAGGCTTCTCTCCAATACCTTGTGATGGCAATAGCACTTCTGAGCAGCGCTTTTGTGGTCTTATCATCCCCATGGCATGACCCCCGGGTTCCGTGACCTCTCAAATCCGGTGATGTCACGTCAACTTCCAGTTGACCCAACATCATTGAGGCGCGCTACAATTTCTGTGATTCACTGGGCTGTGGGAGGAGTTTCACTGCTCGTCACAGCTCAGCATCTCACGCCCTCCCTCCTTCACTGCACAGTACCGCAAACAGTAGTGATGCTGGGCTATGATGTGTGGGGAACTCCACCCACAGCTCAGTCACTTAGGAAGACTGGGGCCGCCTTGCTGGAAGTTGACATGACATCACAGAATCGCAAAGGTCACAGAACCCAGGGGTCAAAACATGGGGATGAGTGAACCGTAATAGCGCCGCTCAGAGGCACTATTGCCAACACAAGATATTTGACAGAAGCCTTGTTTCTGAGCATTATTTTAATGTGGCCAGTTATGCTAACTAGTGAACCACTCCTTTAATTATTTGGCCTGGTGTGACATTATATGTCCTTCACACCTGAATGTATTGACGTAGCAAGCACTAGAAGTACTAGTGATGCCAACAGGTAGTAGGACGTTCTTGGAGCTCTGTTCTGACACCTTTGGGCTACTATCTGGCCACTGGACCAGCTCAATTCTATATGCCTGGTAAACTATGAAGGGTATGCACTGCAGGGTGGTCTTTAAAGTTTGCTGATCCTTTGGCTAGACATATTACATACAGTATTTCTCCAGTTAACCCTCTCCATCCGGAACACCATGGGCCCAATTATTAATTAAGACTGGTGTAAAGCTTGAAGATATTGTTGGGAGGTCATCACGGTTGCTTAAACGTTTTGGGACTTTTTGTGTTTTATGTCAGAAATCTGAATGATTGGTGCCAGAAAAAAAATTGTTTAAAAGAACTGAGTGTCCTCAGTGGTTGATACCTTTTAATGACTAACTGAAAAGATGGCAATATATAGCAAGCTTTTGAGACGACTCAGGTCTCTTCATCAGGCTTAGTATATTACAAAACTTGAAGGGGTACTTTGCACGCTGCGACATCGCTAGCCGATGCTCGCGATGCCGAGCGCGATAGTCCCCGCCCCTGTCGCACATGCGATATCTTGTGATAGCTGCCGTAGCGAACATGGTAGCACAAGGCATACATAAAACTAAACACTTAACCAAAATTAAATAATGACACATAGGCAGTGTGTGGATGAAAAGTGGCCGTGATGGATTATTAAGAGTTACCAATAAATTATAATTAATTCCAAGTATACCAATCAAATTGTAGAAAAATTCATTAAACAGACACATATAATAATAGTCCATTATAAAACAAACTAAAAACTTCAACCAAATCCACCCAGAAGACCTGGGTGATTTTTCCCTCTAATAAAACATCACGACAAAAAATACCATACAAAGGGGCGGGCGGGTGGGTGTTTCTTCAGTCTTCATCAGCTGGACTGACAGCTGACTGCTCTGACAGCCTTAAATACTCTTTATTCCCGCACAAATTTTCAAATAACCTATCAAATTGCAGAAAAAGAGCGCGCAACAGCTGGAATAAACCAGTTCGCACCAGCTGTTCGCATTACCTCATACCGCCTGTAAACATTCAAAAACATTAACTCTTTATTAACCACCTTGTAACAAAAATTGTCTTATGATGCCTGTGCGACAATGGCAAACCCCGCTAATTGCTATAGGGTTTTTTTTCATGGTAGCACAAGGCATACATAAAACTAAACACTTAACCAAAATTAAATAATGACACATAGGCAGTGTGTGGATGAAAAGTGGCCGTGATGGTTTATTAAGAGTTACCAATAAATTATAATTAATTCCAAGTATACCAATCAAATTGTAGAAAAATTCATTAAACAGACACATATAATAATAGTCCATTATAAAACAAACTAAAAACTTCAACCAAATCCACCCAGAAGACCTGGGTGATTTTTCCACCAGGGCACGACTAGCCAGTCTTGACCCCCCCCAAACCCACCAGCCACTTCTCAATCACAGACTGTAAACCTAAATTAAAGATATCCAAGCCTATTTCAGACAGATGAATCCCATCATGCCTGAATAAACCAGGAGAAAAATCTTCTAAGTCCACATGACGGTATGAAAAACCATCTAAGGTCCTAAAAATTTTTTATAACTCCCTATTAATCCTTTTTCTAATTTTATTCATGAAAACAAACCCATCCATGTTCCAAATAAGACGAGGCACCATCTCCGAATAAACTAGCATACAATCTGGAAACTGATTTCTTATATGTAACAAGTCCCTACGCATCTGAAATAACATATTAAGTGTGTTCAATTTACCAATGTCATTACCTCCCAAGTGAATGATGATTAAGTCCGGGGGAGGTGCTACCAGACACAACTCATCCAATACGTCCACCAAACTTAACCATCTCAAACCTCTATACCCAAACCAAAATATTTGAAGCAACTCCTGGTGAAATGATACATTTTCTGTGTAGATTCTGTGCTCGGCTCTCTTCCGAGCCCAATAAATGAAGGAATGGCCTATTATCCAGACTGTCAATAGTCCTAAAAATAAAGAATGATTAAAACAATAAATTAGGACGAATGTAAGACTTAAACCTCTTTGACTCCCAGCGTCCAATGTACTTTATTTTGTCATCACCTAGCCCGAACATAGCCGCCTTCGTGGCGGCTCCAATCCTAAAAGAGTGGGAAGAAATTTTCATCGGACCAATATTCAACATAGCAAGACATTTCTTTAAAACACTGTTAAATTGAAATATAGTAACTGGTTCCCCATTAGCATGAACCAAAAAGGAACCAGGCACCATAGGACGATATTGAAACCAATTGACAACATTATTAAATGGACACAGGCACGAATCCACAATTTTATTCAATGTAATGACACACCCTTTACTGAGTTGATCGGTCTTAGACCTATTTAAAGTGATCAGAAGTTGATGATGTAATAAGACCACATCACCGACAGATAAACCTGACAGCTGATTTTTGCTAATGCTCACTAACTCACTAATCCTTAACGCAGCGAAAAACATAAGGGTAAAAGCCGTTCTGAACAAACACGTCTCAAACTGGTCAAAACACACTAGCGGTAATACATTCCATAGTTTTTCCAATAAATTAAAAGAAATAGGACACCTCCTATCAGAATGATAGCCAGACCTCCTTAAACCCTTTAAAGCCTGTTTTACAGGAAAAAAGCTATTCAGTGGGGGGTTACCATATAATTTCATAAAAAATGAAACTCCTGCAATAACTCTTGCTAAAGAAGCATAGCTGATCCTTTCTTTCAATAATTCCTGTACAAATAACAACGCTGAATCCCTTTTTGTTTCAAGAAAATTCACGTTTTTACTCAAACAGAAATCACACCATTTCTACCATGCGACTGAATAACCAGCCCATGTTCTACTAGCCAAGGAGTCCTTAATGACACCAGTCAATAATCCCATAGAATGTCCCATAGATGAGGAGGGCAAGGGGTGTTGTTCCGGTCGGCATCGGGTACCAGAAGCCGAAACTTCTCCGACTGCTGACAAGAAAGAGAACCAGCTAAATTGTTATTTCTTCCATTAATGTATGATGCTTTTAACCAGATGTTAAACCTCAAAGACATTAAAACAAGATGTCTCAGAATTTTAGATGCCCAAAAACATTTTGACGACAGGGTGTTAATACAAAAAACTACCCCTTGACTATCTGACAGAAAGACTATCCTCTTATTTGCTAAGAAATGCCCCCAGACTACAATGGCAACTAAAATGGGAAAAAGTTCCAGGACTACAGGGTTTTTTAGGACATTGTTACGTACCCAAGACTCAGGCCAACTACCGGCAGACCAATGGCTATTAAGAACTACGCCATAACCCATTGGACTAACCACATCGACGTACAATCCCAAAGATTCAGAAGATCTAAAATCCTCTTGCCAGCAAGAAATCCCATTAAATGTGCGACGGGGTGGGTGCTATCGCGCTGGACATTGCTAGCAATTGCTAGCGATGTCGCAACGTGTAAAGCCTGCCTTAGTCATATAGCCCTTACATAGCCTGGAGGTGTGTTTGGGGTCATTGTCCTGTTAAAAAATAAATGATGGTCCAACTAAATGCAAACCGGACGGAATATCACGCCGCTGCAAGATGCTGTGGTAGCCATGCTGGTTCAGTATGCCTTCAATTTTGAATAAATCCCCAACAGTGTCACCAGCAAAACACCCCCATACTATCACACCTCCTCCTCCATGCTTCACGGTGGGAACCAGGCATGTAGAGTCCATCCGTTCACCTTTTCTGTGTCGCACAAAGAAACGGTGGTTGGATCCAAAGATCTCAAATTTGGACTCATCAGTCCAAAGCACAGATTTCCACTGGTCTATTATCCATTCCTTGTGTTCTTTAGCCCAAACAAGTCTCTTCTGCTTGTTGCCTATCCTTAGCAGTTGTTTCCTAGCAGCTATTTTACCATGAAGGCCTGCTGCACAAAGTCTCCTCTTAACAGTTGTTCTAGAGATGTGTCTACTGCTAGAACTCTGTGTGGCATTGACCTGGTCTCTAATCTGAGCTGCTGTTAACCTGCGATTTCTGAGGCTGGTGACTCAGATAAACTTATCATCCGCAGCAGAGGTGACTCTTGGTCTTTCTTTCCTGGGGCAGTCCTCAAGTGAGCCAGTTTCTTTGTAGCATTTGATGGTTTTTGCCACAGCACTTGGGGACACTTTCAAAGTTTTCCCAATTTTTCGGACTGACTGACCTTCATTTCTTAAAGTAATGATGGCCACTCATTTTTCTTTTCTTAACTGATTTTTTCTTGCCATAATACAAATTCTAACAGTCTATTCAGTAGGACTATCAGCTGGGTATCCACCAGACTTCAGCACAACACAACTGATGGTCCCAACACCATTTATAAGGCAAGAAATCCCACTTATTAAACCTGACAGGGCACACCTGTGAAGTGAAAACCATTTTCGGTAACTACCTCTTGAAGCTCATCAAGAGAATGCCAAGACTGTGCAAAGCAGTAATCAAAGCAAAAGGTGGCTACTTTGAAGAACCTAGAAAATAAGACATATTTTCAGTTGTTTCACACTTTCTTGTTAAGTATTTCATTCCACATGTGTTAATTCATAGTTTTGATGCTTTCAATGTGAATCTACAATTTTCAGTCATGAAAATAAAGAAAACTCTTTGATTGAGAAGGTTTGTCCAAACTTTTGGTCTGTACTGTATTTATATACACACCCCGATACCCTAACTGGTAGCACCCCAATAAGTCTACACAATAATAATTTTGCTGCCATCACCAAACTTGTTACAGGTAGTTCGGACACCTGTTCCAGGCAGCAAAACGCTCTTCGAGTTTGGGGACTATATGTAGAGCAGGAGGAACAAAGCTATTAAATTTTATATGTTTAATCCGAAAATAGTCAGTGTTTATAAAATATACAAGGTGTTACAAAGGGAAACAATACAACTACAGTGTAGACAATTACATAAAAATAAAAGGGATAAACATGGAATGTATTAAACTCGTGTCATAGATGTTACTTTCGAATTTGTGGAGGGAGGTTCTCCAGACATGAAAAACGGACAGCATCTCCGCTTAGGTATTTCCTCCAGTACTGAACAAGGCTAAAAATGGGCTGCTGACTTTTATGACCTCAGCTCAACCCCCCCATCTGTGACCTCATTTTGGGATATCTTGTTGGCTGTGCCAAGGGCTTCAGAATATTAGAAAATTCTAGTTTTTCACGTATCTTTACCCCTGAGTCACACAGGTGAGAGATATTAGTGTCATATTTTATATCTTGATTTTTCCTTCGCATTGATACCAAACACAACATGTTGCGGGCGAGGGACAGACCATGGCAGGGGGCTGCTCGGTACACTCAGATCTGGGCGGTTGCTGTGGCTCGAGTGGCAGCCGGATCCGTCACCCACAACTGAAAAGAAGGGTTTTATTTACCGGGGACAAACGTCAGTGACGCCACCCGTGGGTTGTGGTGTTTGTTGGTGACACCACCGCTGCCTGGGAATGGGGTGCTCGGGGCTGATGGAGTGGGGCAGCAGGATAGTATCCCCTCCACGGATAGGGAAGGTGTTGTCCCGGGGCCTCTGGAGGGGTGTGCTCGGGTCCCGCACACTGGTGGACAGGACAGGAGCCCTTCCTCCTGCACTTCTGCGTTATTGTCTCGTGTGTTGACTAGTCCGCATGAAACGGGAAAAGTCCATTCCCAGTGTCTTTGTTTTGGGAGCTGTGGCCCGCGAGATCTGACCCTTGGGATTTTTGCAGTCACTTGCAGACGACCTATCTCTTGTGTTGGGTTTCCGTCTCGCTCTATCTGGGCTGCTGGTGGGACAAGCCTTGGAATCTTGTCCCCTGCTAGCTAATTGACAAGGTGCTTTCAGCTGTCCTCGCCCTAGGGTCCAGGTACTCTGACTATGCACGGCCTCCGGACCGGATTCCCACTGTCGGCACCGGCGGGCTATAACCCTGCCCCAGTCCACTTAAGGTCTCCCGCGACCGGATCTCCGTCGCCTGTGGCCCTGCTCTGCCGTCTGCTACCTAGTCAGCTCAGGTAGTCCGGTAGTCCGGGAGCTACAACCCCCAACTACCACTTCACTCCTCTCACTTCCTCTGTCCAAATTTAACTAACTGTCTTGTTCCACCATTGTTCCCTCCCCTAGACACCTCAGGACCCCTAGGTGGGTGTCCCTATCTGCCTGGACTCACTCACTGGTGTGTCCCTATTGTCCTGGGGGGGGGGGTGACTAGGCTTTTATGGCTGGTGTATATACCTTTGTGTGGGGTTGTGTTGGAAGGCCAAGGAGGAGGGATTTCTGCACCTGAAGAGGGGTGCAGTCATCTGTGACACCCTGATTTTGTCAGGTTTCACAAACACATCTAACATGATTTAGCATGATTATGCACAAAACCTTTTTCACAGGACTTCTAATATCAAAATGATTGGGGACAATATTTTTTTATAATATGGGGTCTATATCGGTAAAATAATTTGCCAAATGGTCACCCTTTTAGCACTTGTTTGACTAATCGAGGGTAAGAGCACCTAGGCATACACAACACAAGTCATGGTTTTGGTGTGAATGGAACATTTTCGCTGCTTGCCTTGTGTAACACCAAATCTCCATGGAGTCCTAGCCCAATTGTAAAAAAACAAAAAGCAGCACCAAATGTGCACCACAGCACTAAACATTCCAAACTGTACTTATTTTAAACATTTTGAGATTTTTGGCAAAAAATTGCAATTTCTTGAGCTGCTTCGCCACGTCACGGCAAATCTCATTTGAAGCAGTCCTACACTAAAATATTTTTATAAAATGTGCCATACGGCCTCACATATGAATAGTAGAACTGCTCTTAGCAGCACTCACCTGGTCTATTTCAATCCCGTACCCATGACTGAGTCATGGCTGTGGGCGGGACAGGTCCAAGCAAATGCTGCATGAAGTAAATAGCCTGTGGACAAAGCCTGATGACTTAATGTGAACAGTCACCAACCGCCAAAATCTAGACAGATGGAATACATCCCAAATTGGGGTGCAAAGCAAGGTGGAGGTCAACCACCGACCAATTCAATGAAGAAAAAACAAAAAGCAGCACCAAATGTGCACCACAGCACTAAACATTCCAAACTGTACTTATTTTAAAAATTTTGAGATTTTTGGCAAAAAATTGCAATTTCTTGAGCTGCTTCGCCACGTCACGGCAAATCTCATTTGAAGCAGTCCTACACTAAAATATTTTTATAAAATGTGCCATACGGCCTCACATATGAATAGTAGAACTGCTCTTAGCAGCACTCACCTGGTCTATTTCAATCCCGTACCCATGACTGAGTCATGGCTGTGGGCGGGACAGGTCCAATCAAATGCTGCATGAAGTAAATAGCCTGTGGACAAAGCCTGATGACTTAATGTGAACAGTCACCAACCGCCAAAATCTAGACAGATGGAATACATCCCAAATTGGGGTGCAAAGCAAGGTGGAGGTCAACCACCGACCAATTCAATGAAGAAAAAACAAAAAGCAGCACCAAATGTGCACCACAGCACTAAACATTCCAAACTGTACTTATTTTAAAAATTTTGAGATTTTTGGCAAAAAAATTGCAATTTCTTGAGCTGCTTCGCCACGTCACAGCAAATCTCATTTGAAGCAGTCCTACACTAAAATATTTTTATAAAATGTGCCATACGGCCTCACATATGAATAGTAGAACTGCTCTTAGCAGCACTCACCTGGTCTATTTCAATCCCGTACCCATGACTGAGTCATGGCTGTGGGCGGGACAGGTCCAAGCAAATGCTGCATGAAGTAAATAGCCTGTGGACAAAGCCTGATGACTTAATGTGAACAGTCACCAACCGCCAAAATCTAGACAGATGGAATACATCCCAAATTGGGGTGCAAAGCAAGGTGGAGGTCAACCACCGACCAATTCAATGAAGAAAAAACAAAAAGCAGCACCAAATGTGCACCACAGCACTAAACATTCCAAACTGTACTTATTTTAAAAATTTTGAGATTTTTGGCAAAAAATTGCAATTTCTTGAGCTGCTTCGCCACGTCACGGCAAATCTCATTTGAAGCAGTCCTACACTAAAATATTTTTATAAAATGTGCCATACGGCCTCACATATGAATAGTAGAACTGCTCTTAGCAGCACTCACCTGGTCTATTTCAATCCCGTACCCATGACTGAGTCATGGCTGTGGGCGGGACAGGTCCAAGCAAATGCTGCATGAAGTAAATAGCCTGTGGACAAAGCCTGATGACTTAATGTGAACAGTCACCAACCGCCAAAATCTAGACAGATGGAATACATCCCAAATTGGGGTGCAAAGCAAGGTGGAGGTCAACCACCGACCAATTCAATGAAGAAAAAACAAAAAGCAGCACCAAATGTGCACCACAGCACTAAACATTCCAAACTGTACTTATTTTAAAAATTTTGAGATTTTTGGCAAAAAATTGCAATTTCTTGAGCTGCTTCGCCACGTCACGGCAAATCTCATTTGAAGCAGTCCTACACTAAAATATTTTTATAAAATGTGCCATACGGCCTCACATATGAATAGTAGAACTGCTCTTAGCAGCACTCACCTGGTCTATTTCAATCCCGTACCCATGACTGAGTCATGGCTGTGGGCGGGACAGGTCCCAATTGTAGTTTGATCATCATGAATTTCTTTTTATGGAATTCTGATAAAAATGTAAAGCAGCTGCAAAGAAAAAAACCCCTAAAAACTAAAAATAAACTAGAAAGTAATTGGGGGCTTACTCCGTAGTGTTATGTATGAATCCTGATAAACAAGATGACTGTTTTCATAAGCGTATGTTTGGAAAGCAATATGCGCTGCATTTGTAACAGAATTGAAAGGGAATTGAATTTAGCAGTATATGCCCATTACAATGCGCCTTCTCTGAATATATGGGGGGAGATGCAACAGCGTGTAACAATTCATTTCAATACAATTTAAATATTTATGCAGATGCAAAGCGGGAAATTGAATGCTGAATTTGCACTAAATGGTTATGATAATCACAGGCATTATATCTCAATCTGCGAGCAGCTGAGGGCTACTGAAGTGCTATTTAATGCCTTACATTTTCCTTTTTAAACACATTGGATGCCGCGCGTGTATCACTGTAATTTTTGCTCTATTAACCTTTCTTATTCTTCCGATTCAAGGAGCGATAGAAGCCTGCTAATGTTGCCGCCACCAGTATTACATTAATGGTCTGTGCTGAGAATGTCTGAGTCTTATCTTATTTCTTAGCGTGAGATTATCTGATGTAGATAGCAGATATACTGCTATTTTGGGTGAAAATCTTAGCAATATAATAAAAATATGAATATACCCACTTATTACATTTTACAAATAAAATGTAAACCATCAAATGGTAATATACTTCACCACTTTAAATTAATTGATATATATATATATATATATATATATATATATATATATATATATATATATATATATCACAAAAGTGAATACACCCATCACATTCTTCTAAATATTTCATTATAAGTTTTCATGGGCGTGTGTGTGCATGTGTGCGTGCGTGCGTGCGTGCATGTGTGTGAATATATATATATATACTAGCTGTACTACCCGGCTTCGCCCGGGTTAATAACTGCTGTTAACAAAATAGAATGTATTAACAAAAAATTATTCTGCACACAAAAACCACAAAACAAATAGATATAAATGTAATTATTAAAAGGCAAAAACTAAGCTAATAGAAGCATTTCACAACATATATTTCAACACCACAGATATTCCACACAGATTTACCATCCTATGACCTCACACATACTGAGAATGTCCTTTGTTGCCTATATTAACCAATGAGAGCTCAGATAAATTAACTGTAGCAAAATAGAAGCTAAGCTGTGATTGGTTGCTATTGGCAGCCTGATAAATCTCCAGGCAACAGAAAGCCCTCCCCCTCACAGTATATATTAGCTCACACATACACATATAGACAGGTCATGTGACTGACAGCTGCCGGATTTCCTATATGGTACATTTGTTGTTCTTATAGTTTGGCTGCTTATTAATCAGATTTTTATTTTTGAAGGATAATACCAGACTTGTGTGTGTTTAGGGCGATTATGTGGTGAGGTTGGTGTATGTGTGGTGAGATGTGTGCTGAGGGTGGTATATGTGTTCAAGCACGTGATAGTGTGTGGCGTATTTTGTGTGTGTTTTCATATCCCCGAGTGTGGTGAGTATCCCATGTCAGGGCCCCACCTTAGCAACTGTACGGTATATACTCTTTGGCGCCATCGCTCTCATTCTTTAAGTCCCACTTGTTCACATCTGGCAGCTGTCAATTTGCCCCCAACACTTTTCGTTTCACTTTTTCCCCATTATGTAGATAGGGGCAAAATTGATTGGTAAATTGGAACGTGCGGGGTTAAAATTTCGCCTCACAACATAGCACCCGGCGCTGCCCGGGATAGTAACTGTCTCTCTGTTTCTCTCCCATTCTCTGTCTGTCTCCCCCTCTGTAAATATCTCTCTGTCTCTCTCTCTCTATCTCTTTCCCTGTCTGTCTCTTTCCCTGTCTGTCTCTTTCCCTGTCTGTCTCTTTCTCCGTCTGTCTCTTTCTCCGTCTGTCTATCTATCTCTTTCTTTGTCTGTCTATCTATCTCTTTCCCTGTCTGTCTATCTGTCTCTTTCCCTGTCTGTCTATCTGTCACTTTCCCTGTCTGTCTATCTGTCACTTTCCCTGTCTGTCTGTCTGTCACTTTCCCTGTCTGTCACTTTCCCTCTCTTTCCCTGTCTGTCTGTCTCTTTGTCTGTGTCTGTCTCTTTGTGTCTGTCTCTCACCGACTATGTCTGTTTCTTACCCTGTGTCTGCCTCTTTCCCTGTCTGTGTCTGTCTCTTTCCTTGGCTGCATTGTGACATGCCAACATTCCATATAAGGGCGTGGCTGCACATTCTTCTGAAGTTCTGGGTGCACTGTGGATGCCAGCTCCATTCGCTTTAATTGAGGCAGGTTTTTTGGCGAATAACTGTAAAGAGCGGGGTTAAAATTTTCCCTAGAAACATAGCCTATAACGCTCTCGGGGTCAATAAGTGTGAGTGTGCAAAATTTTGTGGCTGTAGCTGCGACGGTGCGGATGCCAATCCCGGACATACACACACACATACACACATAAACACACACATTCAGCTTTATATATTAGATATATACAGTTAGGTCCAGAAATATTTGGACAGTGACACAATTTTCGCGAGTTGGGCTCTGCATGCCACCACACTGGATTTGAAATGAAACCTCTACAACAAAATTCAAGTGCAGATTGTAACGTTTAATTTGAAGGTTTGAACAAAAATATCTGATAGAAATTGTAGGAATTGTCACATTTCTTTACAAACACTCCACATTTTAGGAGGTCAAAAGTAATTGGACAAATAAACCAAACCCAAAAAAAATATTTTTATTTTCAATATTTTGTTGCGAATCCTTTGGAGGCAATCAATGCCTTAAGTCTGGAACCCATGGACATCACCAAACGCTGGGTTTCCTCCTTCTTAATGCTTTGCCAGGCCTTTACAGCCGCATCCTTCAGGTCTTGCTTGTTTGTGGGTCTTTCCGTCTTAAGTCTGGATTTGAGCAAGTGAAATGCATGCTCAATTGGGTTAAGATCTGGTGATTGACTTGGCCATTGCAGAATGTTCCACTTTTTTGCACTCATGAACTCCTGGGTAGCTTTGGCTGTATGCTTGGGGTCATTGTCCATCTGTACTATGAAGCGCCGTCCGATCAACTTTGCGGCATTTGGCTGAATCTGGGCTGAAAGTATATCCCGGTACACTTCAGAATTCATCCGGCTACTCTTGTCTGCTGTTATGTCATCAATAAACACAAGTGACCCAGTGCCATTGAAAGCCATGCATGCCCATGCCATCACGTTGCCTCCACCATGTATTACAGAGGATGTGGTGTGCCTTGGATCATGTGCCGTTCCCTTTCTTCTCCAAACTTTTTTCTTCCCATCATTCTGGTACAGGTTGATCTTTGTCTCATCTGTCCAGAACTGAGCTGGCTTCATGAGGTGTTTTTCAGCAAATTTAACTCTGGCCTGTCTATTTTTGGAATTGATGAATGGTTTGCATCTAGATGTGAACCCTTTGTATTTACTTTCATTGAGTCTTCTCTTTACTGTTGACTTAGAGACAGATACACCTACTTCACTGAGAGTGTTCTGGACTTCAGTTGATGTTGTGAATGGGTTCTTCTTCACCAAAGAAAGTATGCGGCGATCATCCACCACTGTTGTCATCCGTGGACGCCCAGGCCTTTTTGAGTTCCCAAGCTCACCAGTCAATTACTTTTTTCTCAGAATGTACCCGACTGTTGATTTTGCTACTCCAAGCATGTCTGCTATCTCTCTGATGGATTTTTTCTTTTTTTTCAGCCTCAGGATGTTCTGCTTCATCTCAATTGAGAGTTCCTTAGACCGCATGTTGTCTGGTCACAGCAACAGCTTCCAAATGCAAAACCACACACCTGTAATGAACCCCAGACCTTTTAACTACTTAATTGATTACAGGTTAACGAGGGAGACGCCTTCAGAGTTAATTGCAGCCCTTAGAGTCCCTTGTGCAATTACTTTTGGTCCCTTGAAAAAGAGGAGGCTATGCATTACAGAGCTTTGATTCCTAAACCCTTTCTATGATTTGGATGTGAAAACTCTCATATTGCAGCTGGGAGTGTGCACTTTCAGCCCATATTATATATACAATTGTATTTCTGAACATGTTTTTGTAAACAGCTAAAATAACAAAACTTGTGTCACTGTCCAAATATTTCTGGCCCTGACTGTATGTATATATATATATATATATATATATATATATATATATATATATATAAAAGGTAGTCGGTATCCAGATTGTATAACAGTGTAAATTTGGTGCCCTCTACATACCTCACCACAGCCTTTAATGTCTAAACCGCTGGCAACAATAGTGCATACACCCCAAAGTTAAAATGGTCAAATTGGGCCCAATTAGCCATTTTCCCTCCATGGTGTCATGTGACTCATTAGTGTTACAAGCTGTCAGGTGCGAATGGGGAGAAAATATGGTAAATTTGATGTTACCAATCACACACTCTCTCATACTGGTCACTGGAAGTTTAATATGGCTCCTTATGGCAAACAATTCTCTGAGGATCTGAAAAAAAGAATTGTTGCTCTACATAAAGATGGCCTAGACTATAAAAAGATTGTCAACACCCTGCAACTGAGCTGCAGCATGGAGGCCATGACCATGCAGTGGTTTATCAAGACAGTTTCTACTCAGAATAGGCCTTGCCATAGTCGACCAGTTGAGTGCATGTGCTCAGCGTCATATCCAAAGGTTGTCTTTTCAAAATAAATGTATGAGTACGACCAGCATTGCTATAGAGGTTACAGGTGTGGGGGGGGGGTGAGGGGTAGCCTGTCACTGCTAAGACAAAATGTTGCCCACTACATCAAATTGGTCTGCATGGCTGTCATCCCAGAAGGAAGCTTCTTCTAAAGATTATGCACAAGAAAGCCCACAGTTTGCTGAAGACAAGCAGACTAAGAAAATGGATTACTGTAACCATGTCCTGTGGTCTGGTGAGACCAAGAGAAACTTATTTTTTTCAGATGGTGTCAAGTCTGTATGGCAGCCCCCAGGTGAGTGACTCGCCCACCCCAGGGCTATGGGACACCCGGTGCCGGGCCGGACTAGTCCGGTGGTAGTCAGTGGTGGCTGGGCCCGGCTCCGTGGCCCTGGTGGGTGTCAGTATAATATGTGGCTGATGACTTTAAGTTTGTGTTCGTGACGCCAC
Source organism: Anomaloglossus baeobatrachus (assembly GCF_048569485.1). NCBI lineage: Eukaryota > Metazoa > Chordata > Amphibia > Anura > Aromobatidae > Anomaloglossus > Anomaloglossus baeobatrachus. Next base: position 514,460,930 of record NC_134358.1, read on the forward strand.
CTGTGTTATGCGGCTATTAAGCCGCCGCTGCTGTGTAAGGCCTCCGGGGTGATGAAGTGGCAGCAATGGTGGTACTGCTCCCCACAGGTGGAGCGGTGCCCCGGGACACAGTTGGTGCTTGTGGAAGTCTATGGTGTTGTGTGACTAGCACGGTGCAGGGCCGACAAGCAATGAAAGAAACAGGCACAAACAGTAGTCTCTTTACCTTCTCCTCTTTTACTCGGCAGAAGTTTAGTCCAGGGAGACCGTCACAGATGGTAAAGATGGTCCGGCCGGCCTGGAAGTGCCTGGGGTGATCTTTGGCCAGTTGAGTATGAGGCCTACTCCTTAATCTTTCTTTGCTGTTTTAGGACACTGCACTTTGGGTTAGCAATTGCCCTCTTGCTGCTGGGACTGGTGGTTCATCCCTTTTTCTGTGGGGTAGACTGCGCAGGCCCTCTCTGGTGCTTCTCTGCTGGAGTCCACACCAGGCCCTTGGGATGCAGCTGTACCTTCAGATTGCTTCTGGGCCAGGGGGCTTGCAGCTCTCCTGCCCTCCGGATTCAGCTACCAGGGATGGATTTTATGCCCTGGCAACTACAGACTCCGATGTCCGAGTCTCTGCTGTGCCTCTCTGCTCCCCTTGCTTCACTGGGCCAAGCTATCCCAGCTCTAGGCCCCAGTTTCACAAGGCAGCACTACTCTGCGTCTGCACTCTTTCACTCCTGTCTCCAGACTAACCACTACTTCCTCCCTTCAGCCAGACTTAAGGAATGCTCCCTGAAGTTCCAGGTTCAGAGCTCCCTCTGTTGGCCGGAGGGAGAACTGTGTTGGGTGTTAACTTACTGGCCAATAGATCTCCCAATTACCTCCAGGCTCAGCATTAACCCTTTGGGAGGGCAATGCTGTTGTGGCGACCAGGTCCTGGGGCGCCACACTCCCCCTTAGTTAAATTCAGTACTCCCGGACTGTAGAAACAAACATGACATGTTAGAACATTTCATCCCATTATGGGAGGCGCAAATACTTTAACGTTACAAACTTAAACATTACTATAAGAGTCCAGTGTGGCTCCCTACCGGGTGTCCATTACACTGCTCCATGGGAGGCCCGCCGCGATCAAACCCCCAACGTAGGCTCCGGGCGTGCGTCAGAGCATTGATGACCCCACTCTATGCACGCCGGACGGGTTTTTCTTCAGGGGTGTTGAGCACACTGGTGCTAACTATGAACAATTTAGGTGTTGGCCACCCATAGTCCAGTGGCCCAATTGTCCATTTTCGCAATCAAAGAAAAAGAAAAACATTTTGTACACAACCTTACAGACATTTTGCATAACTATGTACATTCTAATAAATACTCCTTCTTTTTCCCTTATACAGTTGACTCTCTATACCTTGGAGGGGGTTGTCCCCGAGTGCTGCGTTGGGACCTGCGTAGCTCTGGTGTTTGCCCCTGACTACGTGGTGCGTCTTCTACCTCAGCACTACAGGTGGGCCTAACCCCGATAGGTAAGCGTGATGGTTGCCTATGTGGTCTAAGAGTCGCCAAGGGTATGACAGGTTCACCACTGACAGGGGGTTGATCCTCCTGTTCCACTGCTGGCGTGTCATCTCGTGTTGGAGCGGACGGTTCTTTAGGTGGATCCGGAACCTTTTCTGTTTCTGGCTCGACCAACTGCGGAAACGTCAAAACTGGTACCACTATGGCATTGTTTTTTTCGGGTCCAAGTTTTGGGGAATTTTCCAAGGATGGTTTGAATCATCTCCCCTTCTTTCTCTTGACTTTGGGGACTTCCTTGTACTTCTTCCATTTCTCTTTGGATTCTGCACCGTTCAGGGCACGCTTTCAGGCGGTCTCGAGAAATTGCTTGATAGGTCTTGCCTTCATCCTTGCTTATGAGGCATACCTTACTATTGTCAAAGTTGGAGGGGATAATGGTGTAGGGCTCGTTTTCCCACTGATCATCCAATTTATGCGTCCTCCGCTTCTTCTTGAGGACTTGTTCTCCAGGTGCTAAGGGAGTTGCTGGGGCTGTTTGATTGTAATGCTGCTCTTGTTTCGTTCTTGCTTGAGACAGGCTCCTCTCTACGCACTCCTGGACCTTACGGTACCGCTGCTGCCGTTCTGTATCCCAATCCTCTATTTCTTGAACCGCCTCAGGCGACACAGTCCCCATCTCAAAGTCTACAGGCAACTTGTCAGGTCTGGCTCGCATCAGGTAAGCGGGGCTGCAGTTGGTCGAATTTACTGGGATATGGTTGTACAGGTCTACCAGATCTGGCAACTTCTCTGGCCATTGGTTCCTTTCTTCCAGCGGTAGGGTCTTCAGCATATCAATAACCACATGGTTCATTTTCTCGCACAGTCCATTGGTTTGGGGGTGGTACGGTGTGGTTCGGATTTTTTTACAGCCGTACATGTTACAGAACTCTTGGAACACTTCGGCCTCGAATGCAGGACCTTGATCAGTCAGTACCCTTTCCGGATAACCGTGAGGTCGACAAAAGGATGCCTGGAACGCTCTAGCTGCTGTTCTGGCTGTCTGGTCCTTCACAGGCACTACTACCAGGAAACGAGAGTAATGGTCCACAATGGTGAGGGCGTACACATAGCCTGACCGGCTTGGTGTTAACTTCACGTGGTCCAGGGCCACCAACTCCAGGGGCTGCTTCGTGACAATTGGCTGAAGGGGAGACCTTTGCCTGGCATCATCCTTCCGCCTCAGGTTACACGGGCCACAGTCTCGGCACCACTTCTCGATCATCTTTCTCATGTGCACCCAATAGAACCGATCACGGAGTAGGGCCTCCAACTTCTTCCACCCGAAGTGTCCTGCGTTATCATGATACGCTGCTAGGACCATTGGAGCATCCCTCTGCGGAACCACTATCTGCCAGACAAGTTCATTTGTTCGCCAGTTGACATATCTCTTGCAGAGCTTGCCTTGGTAGGTGAACAGTCGTCCCCTCTCTTTCCACAACTGCTGGGCTTCTTCTGGAGCATCTGGGACAAGATGAGTCTCAGCTTGTGCTAGGTTTTCTTTGACCAATCGCACAGCCGGGTCACCGTTCTGTGTCTCTTCCCAATTATGGTGGAGTAATGGGTTAACCGAGACCTCGTGTTGGCTCGAGCGCTTCACTCCCACAGCATGCTCACACTGGGAAACACCCTGATGATGGAAAGCCGGTAACTCTATCTCTTCGAGTTCATCCAGGTCTTCTCCAGATTCGGGTAAGTGAGGCATTCTGGACAGCGCATCAGCATTGTTATTCTTCTTGCCAGCCCGATACTTGATGGTAAAGTCAAAGTTAGACAGCCGGGCCATCCATCGCTGTTCCAACGCACCTAACTTGGCTGTTGCCAGGTGTGTCAACGGATTGTTGTCCGTGAAGATGGTGAACTTAGCCGACGCCAGATAGTGCTTGAAGCGTTCAGTCACTGCCCAAACAATAGCGAGGAACTCCAGCTTGAAGGAACTGTAGTTTTCTGGATTCCTTTCTGTGGGCCGAAGCTTCCTACTGGCGTACGCTATCACCCTCTCTCTGCCTCCCTGCACCTGGGACAGAACTGCTCCCAGTCCCACGTTGCTGGCATCTGTGTACAGTACAAACGGCTGGCTGTAGTCAGGGTAGGCCAGAATCTCTTCTCCCGTGAGAGCCCCTTTCAGCCGGACAAAGGATGTTTATAGTTGGCTGCTCCATTCAAATGGAGGGCTCTGCTTCTTAGCCTGCTTTGGCTGGCCCACCAGGAGATCTGGAAGGGGCGCTGCTACCTTGGTGAATCCATCAATGAACCTTCGGTAGTAGCCCACCAGTCCAAGGAACTGCCGCACCTCCTTTACCGTGGTGGGTCTGGGCCAGTCCTTGATTACGGTGACTTTCTCCGGATCAGGTGCCACACCTTCTGCGCTGACCACATGACCCAGGTACTGTACCTTTGGCTTCAAGAGGTGACACTTGGACGGCTTTATCTTCAGGCCATATTTCGACAAGGACTCAAACACTTCTGCTAAGTGCCTCAGGTGGTCTTCATAAGTCTTGGAGTAGACTATGACGTCATCCAGGTACAATAGCACAGTTTCAAAGTTGTGGTGGCCCAAGCAGCACTCCATCAACCTTTGGAATGTCCCTGGGGCGTTGCAGAGCCCGAATGGCATACAGTTGAATTCACAGAGGCCCATTGGTGTCGTGAATGCAGTCTTCTCCTTGTCCGCCTCTGCCACGGGAACCTGCCAATACCCACTGGTGAGATCCAAGGTGGAGAAATAGTTAGCTGACTTTAAGGCTGTTAGTGACTCCTCTATTCTGGCCAGTGGATAAGCATCTTTATGTGTAATGCGGTTAATTTGCCTGTAATCTACGCACATTCTCATTGTACCATCTTTTTTCTTTACGAGCACTAGGGGAGCTGCCCAGGGGCTACAACTATCTCTGATAACCCCAGCCTCCTTCATTTCCCGCAACATTTCTTTGGCACGCTGATACTGTGCGGGGGGCACAGGGCGGTATCTCTCTTTAATGGGATGATGATCACCCGTGGGGATTTGATGTTTAACCCCTTTCACTTGCCCAAAATCTAGGGGGTGTTTGCTGAAGACCCGCTCGTACTCCTGTACCACCCGGTAAACCCCATGCTTTTGGTGTGAGGGGGTGGAGTCGGTGCCCACATGTAATTTTTGGCACCAGTCTTCCAGCTGTCCCTTGGAGCCATTGTCTTCCGCCTGGTCGGACGGGATCAAGGGTTCCACTGCTTTGATGGTATTGTTGCTGACAGTGTACAGTTTTGCTACAGTGGCGTACCGGGGCAATTTGGCCTCCTCCTCCCCACAATTCAGGACACGGACGGGCACTCTCCCCTTGCGGACGTCTGCTACCCCTCTGGCTACCAGGACTCCCGGCCTACTGTCTGAATACACCGGTTCTACCAAGGCATGGTAATCCTGACCCTTGAGGCCTATTGCTGCCCGACACCATATCAACATTTCACTTCTTGGGGGTATTGCAATGGGGAGGGGGTCACTTACCCTCACACTGCCAATTTCTCCTCCGGCCAGCTCTACCTGCTGCCTCCTCATCAGGGCTCTGATCTCCCTCTGTAAGGCACGCTGCTGCCCGGAGCTGGCGGTTTCAGACGCCTGTTGCAACAAAATTATCACTTCGGCAATACAATTTTCTATCACATTTGTACCAATGGTTAGCAGTGGTTCAGATTCTTTGCGATCAATATCTACAATTATCATCCCCTGACATGGCAATTCTACCCGCCCCACTTTAATGGTTACTTCTTTGTACCCAATTTGGGGTAAGGGCTGACCATTACTGGCCACAATTGTTAAATCATCATCTGGGCCATGGTCAATGTCTGAATCAGCCCAATATCTTTTGTACAGTTTGTAGGGGATGGTTGTTACCTGGGACCCCGTATCCAGGAGGGCATTCAAAGGGATCCCATCCAGCACAATAGGAAGGACCGGGCGTCCTCCCACATACTTGCTGCGGCTGGGGGTCGAGCCGGGCTTCCTCACACCTGGGGGTTGGCTCCTGGCCCCAGGCTCGGCCCATTTAAAGGACAGCGTCGTGCAATGTGGCCCGCCTGGCTGCAGCGGCGGCAGATCGGTTGTCCCGTTGAATCATACCGGTCTGTGTCTCTGCCTCGGGTCGGCGGAATCCTCCTCTGTCGCATCCAGGGGACGTCATCTGGGCTGGAGGCCAACTCGAGTCTTGCAGGCGATGGGGTCACTTGTAGAGACTGCACGGTCTTGGCCAGGGCAGCTACAGTCTTGGTCAGCTCCTGGACCTGCTGTCTGAGCTCTGCAGTGGGGTCCTTATCCAGGGACTGCGCCTCAGCCCCTGCAGCGCCTCGTGTTGCAGGCACCACCCCGGGGTACGTGATAGCAAGAGGCCGGAGGGATACTGGGTCATTCGGTGTAGATTCTCTCAGTACCCGGATGGCCTGGTCCTTAAACTTTGCAAAGTCCAGAGCAGGGTTCTGCAGGACCATGATACGCAGCTGGGTCCTGTGGGCATCTGACAGGAGCCCCTCTATTAACTGCTCAGTTAGGAGTTTGTGTTCCTCACGTACACTCTCTGGGTCCACCTGTTTAACTGCTTTCAGGGCCTCCTGCAAGTTTAAGGCATAGTCCCTTATGCTGTCTGTGGCCCGTTGCTTGCACCCAAAGAATCTCATCTTTATCTCTGCTGCGGTGCGGGTGTCAAAAGTACTCTTTAGCTTGGCCAATATCTGGTTACTGTCCCTTTATCTGTATCAGGCCAGGACTTCACTTCACGCTGGGCTGCGCCGGCTAGCTGCCCCATTAATATGCCCACCTTCTGGCTCTCAGTCAGAGGATACACCCGGAACAAGCTGTGCAGGCTTTCCCTGAAGTCACTCAAGGTATGGGACTCCCCGGAGTACTGCGGTAGCCATTCTGCTCCCGGGATGTACGGCATTGTGATCGGCATTACCGGCGCTGCAGCGGGGGCTGGGGCGACGGCGACTGGGATTGCTTCGGCTGGTGCTGCGGCGTCTCGGGCTATGGCAGCCACCTGCTCTCCCTCTGAGTCGGACATCTTCTTCCCCCTTAGTGAACCTTACCAGGCTCCGTTCACTTTTCAAATTTCCTTCTGGGTCGCGCGGGGTTAACAGCGCTCTGCTCTGATGGTGCGCTTCCTTCGCGCTCTTTGTCAGGCACGCCCCCCTTCTTCCTGCGCTCGGCGAGGCTAATGGCGGCGGCAGTTTGCAGACAGTACACAGTCTTTTAAGCACAATTCCTGCAGGCGCACAGTACCCGGTGGGACCGGGCACGAAATCCTGTTTGTGACGCTAAAAGTTGACTCGCCCACCCCAGGGCTATGGGACACCCGGTGCCGGGCCGGACTAGTCCGGTGGTAGTCAGTGGTGGCTGGGCCCGGCTCCGTGGCCCTGGTGGGTGTCAGTATAATATGTGGCTGATGACTTTAAGTTTGTGTTCGTGACGCCACCTGTGGTATGCGGCTATTAAGCCGCCGCTGCTGTGTAAGGCCTCCGGGGTGATGAAGTGGCAGCAATGGTGGTACTGCTCCCCACAGGTGGAGCGGTGCCCCGGGACACAGTTGGTGCTTGTGGAAGTCTATGGTGTTGTGTGACTAGCACGGTGCAGGGCCGACAAGCAATGAAAGAAACAGGCACAAACAGTAGTCTCTTTACCTTCTCCTCTTTTACTCGGCAGAAGTTTAGTCCAGGGAGACCGTCACAGATGGTAAAGATGGTCCGGCCGGCCTGGAAGTGCCTGGGGTGATCTTTGGCCAGTTGAGTATGAGGCCTACTGCTTAATCTTTCTTTGCTGTTTTAGGACACTGCACTTTGGGTTAGCAATTGCCCTCTTGCTGCTGGGACTGGTGGTTCGTCCCTTTTTCTGTGGGGTAGACTGCGCAGGCCCTCTCTGGTGCTTCTCTGCTGGAGTCCACACCAGGCCCTTGGGATGCAGCTGTACCTTCAGATTGCTTCTGGGCCAGGGGGCTTGCAGCTCTCCTGCCCTCCGGATTCAGCTACCAGGGATGGATTTTATGCCCTGGCAACTACAGACTCCGATGTCCGAGTCTCTGCTGTGCCTCTCTGCTCCCCTTGCTTCACTGGGCCAAGCTATCCCAGCTCTAGGCCCCAGTTTCACAAGGCAGCACTACTCTGCGTCTGCACTCTTTCACTCCTGTCTCCAGACTAACCACTACTTCCTCCCTTCAGCCAGACTTAAGGAATGCTCCCTGAAGTTCCAGGTTCAGAGCTCCCTCTGCTGGCCGGAGGGAGAACTGTGTTGGGTGTTAACTTACTGGCCAATAGATCTCCCAATTACCTCCAGGCTCAGCATTAACCCTTTGGGAGGGCAATGCTGTTGTGGCGACCAGGTCCTGGGGCGCCACATGAGGAGTACATAGACAAATATTTCTTGCCTACAGTGAAGCATGATGGTGGGAGTGTCATGGTTTGGGGCTGCATGAACGCTGCCGGCTGTGGGGACCTACAGTTGATTGAGGAAACCATGAATGCCAACATGTGCTGTGACATAGTGAAGCAGAGCAGGATCCCCTCTCTTCGGAAACTGGGCCGCAGGGCAGTATAAGGACTGCAAAAACACCTCCAAGATGACCACTGCTTTGCTAAAGAAACTGTGGATAAGCTGATAAACGTAAATACCATTGAGCATCTGTGGGGCATTATCAAATGGAAGTTGGAGGAGAGCAAGGTCTCCAGCGTTCACCAGCTCCGTGATGTGGTAATTGAGGTGAACTCCATGCCCAAGAGAGTTAAGACAGTGCTTGAAAATAATGGTAGCCAAAACCAAATATTGACATTTTGAGCACAGTTTTGCCATTTTCATTTAGGGATGCACTTAATTTTTTTGTCAACAGTTTAGACATTAAAGGTTGAGTGTTGAGTTATTTAGAGGACACCAAATTTACACTGTGATACAAGCTGCACACTGACACTGTACATTGCATCACAGTGTCATATCTTCAGTGAATTTCCCATGAAAGATATAATAAAATATTTCCAAAAATGTGAGGAGTGTATTCACTTTTGTGATATTTTGTACATATACTTTTATTTCTTATGTATTAAAGGGATTGTCATCTACTAGAACTCCCCCTTCTCATTCCAAATGTTACTCCCATTTAACACTAGAACTACTGAGGTAGTCATTTTGACTACTTTGCACTATGTATTTCTATATAGGTGTCACGAGTCCAGTAGTTCTAGTGTTAAAATAAAAAAGCTTATTACTTACCACTGGTGGTGGCACCGTTCCAGTGGTAAGAAAAGCACTATTAACATGCAGATATGGGATTAATCTGTAAGTTTATAGCATTATAAAGCTGCCTGGCTCCGCAACTGAGAGCCCCATTGATGGCAGTAGATGAACTTTATTCCTCCCAGAAGCCTCGGGCTTTCAGTCATCGGAGTAACACCAGTGCAAAAGAGTCACTGCTCTGGGCATAGTGAGTGGCAGCTGTAACCTTGCCCCTGGCTGCCAGTCCGTGCTGGGGGGAGCGGTTACAGTCACTGCCCACTACAGCCAGAGCTGTGAATGAAGCCATGCTCATGCCACCTGATGACTCTGAAAGCCCGAGGCTGCTGGGAAGAATAAGTTAATTTCCTCATGGCAGTGGGGCTCTCAGTGGCGACACTGGGCAGTTCCAAAACATTATAAACTTAGATTAACCCCATATCTGCAGGTTTAAGGGAACCTGTCACCAGATTTGGTGACTATAAGCTGTGGCCAACACCAGTGGGCTCTTGTATACAGCATTCCAGCATGCTGTATATAAGAGCCCAGGCCATTGTGTAGAACATAAAAACACTTTATAATACTCACCTAGAAGGCCTCCTCTTTCAGCCATCTTGGTCCTCCTTTTTCTGAAGCCGGCGCTCATGACGTGTCCCCCGTCATACACACTCGCTGGCACTGACCTCAATACCAGCCTGTGTGCATGACGTAGGACGTGTCATGCATGCCGGTTTCAGAAGAAGGAAGACCAAGATGGCCGAAAGAGGAGGCATCTATCCCAGAGAACGAAGACGCCCATTCGACCAGTCTGCATCGGAGTAACCTTCTACGTGGGCGTTATAAAGTGTTTTTTATGTTCTACACAGCGACCTGAGCTCTTATATACACATGTTAGAATGCGGTATATAAGAGCCTGTGGTGGCCACAGCTTATAGGCCCCAAATCTGGTGACAGGTTTCCTTGAATAGCATTTTTTTTTTTACTTGACTGGCTTCTTTTAACAATGCAATGGCTTATTATTTCTGCTGCCTGTTTAGTTTTCTTTATAGTTGCCAATGTTCCAGATTTTGATGGGGAAATCCGGTGATCCAACCACAAAAGAGGTGATCTTTAAGCACAACGTACAAAAATAGCCGTTTTGGGTCATTCCTGAGTTTTTAAGCAGTCGAGAGGCAGAATGTAGATGTGTCTTGATTTGGGGCATTAATATGTTGATAAATATGTTGGTCAGAGCTGGCAGATATATCTTCTATTTCATTTTCTGAATCAATGTGCAGCTGGAAACCTGTCATTAAATTCTGCCTATGCAATTCAAAACCATTTTGTAAAAAACCATTTGTTATATGTCAGTCAGCCAATTATTTCTTTATCAGAGGTAAGATGAGGCTTAATCCAAGGATCCAGGATTTTTAGACCTATATGATTGACATAAATGATGATAATATATCAGTCCAAATGCCATTACTTTCTTTTACATATAGGACTATGGACACCTTTGACATGAAAAAAAAATATACTTGTTAGTCGTTACTCGTTACCTTTAGATAATAAAACGTTGCTAAGTTTCCATCTTCAATCCTCAGTCCTTCATTCATTTCCAGACCCCCTGATCTGTAGTTTGAAGTCTGATTCTAGTTTCAGATTTTCCTTCTGTGTGAGTGTCTCTCTCAGTAATATAGGCTTGCGTTGTTATTTTTTTTTATATACACATGTTATTTTTTACTCCTGTTACTCTTTGTTTTTTACTCTTTTATTATGCAGGAAATTTGTAGTCCTGAATCCAAGAACCTGTCAATCTGTACAAAGTATTGAAAATTAAATTGGTATTGGAAGGTGAACATTCACTGGCATAGTAGTTGGTAAAACCAAAATTGTATATTGTTACTTTTAAGAAGGGGTGCATGTTTTTTAAGAATTAATGGGTCTTGAAAAACAATAGAGAAATGACTATCGGCATTAAATCAACTTATGATTTCTGGATGTGCGGTTCATGTCTCTATCCTCCAGCTTTGTTGCATTGCATGGTCTGTCCCCCTCTGTTTTTTACTTGGACCAGCACTCCTCCCATTTGGTACAGGTATTTTTAATTAGCAGGAGACTGCAAGAAGGGTTGTGCCTTTTTTTTGCACACAGTTCACACACTGGGAGCTAGTGGAAGTTGAGTTGTCCAGCTCCTTTTACAGGCTGTTGGTGCTGTGTGGTGGCCATTGTTGTGGTGGTTTTGTGTCGGTGGGGTAGTGTGTCCTGAAGTCATAGTAACTTGGCCTTGCAACATGCTGTTGTGAGGCACCCGGTCACCTGTCCTGATGGTGCACTGTCACTACGGCGGTGGTTGGCACGTGGCGCCGCACTTTTAAGGCTTCAGATAAGTTAGGAACCCACTCAGAGGTTCGCCATGACATGGCAGTGTGCTTCATCTAGTCTGATCAGAATGTTAAACGAAGAACCTCATGTTCAGATATATACAGTTTTGCCTAGTGGCGTTACATCAAAGTATGGTTTTTGAATGTGCGGTCCATGTGTTTTTTCCCAGCTACGTATGAATGTTGTATGTCTACTGGCCCAAAATCCAATATATGAATAGAGCAGTGGTGAGCATGGCATATGAAATTACCGCTCCTATATAGAGATAAGAAAATGAGGCAAATTTCTAATTCAGTTGTTCTCGTAGAGAAATTAAATTTAATACAATGTCTCTTATTAGTCCCTTAGTGCTCTGGGGACTCGGGAGAGCATAATAAATGTAAGACATAAAAAAATACTTCACCTTACTGGTTCCCTCTCCAGCCCCTTCTCTCCTGACCGTCACCAACCTGGTCCTCGTCACCTCTTCTTTTCACCCACCGAACAATGGATCACTAATTCTGCGCAAGCGCACAAGGTCACATTGTCCCGGAATCATTGCATATGCTGTCACCTTGTGTGCATCCGCGGCACAGTCCTAGGCCTTATCAGAGCCAGTCCTTAGGGGTACTTTGCACGCTGCGACATCGATACTGCGCTATCGTCGAGGTCAAATCGAAAGTGATCACATCCGGCACCGGTAACGACGTCGCAACGTGTAAAGCCTAGATGCGCCGATAAACAATCGCAAAAGTGTCGAAAATTGGTGATCTGTGTAGCGTCGATCATTTTCATAATGTTGCACCAATAGGAGATACGATGTTGTTCCTCGTTCCTGTGGCAGCACACATCGCTGTGTGTGAAGCCGCAGGAGCAAGAAACATCTCCTTACCTGCCTCCACCGACTATGCGGAATGAAGGAGGTGGGCGGGATGTTTACGTCCCACTTATCTCCGCCCCTCCGCTTCTATTGGCCGCCTGCCATGTGATGTCGCTGTGACACCGCACGACCCGCCCCCTTAGGAAGGAGGCGGGTCGCCGGCCAGAGCGACATTGCAGGGCAGGTAAGTGCGTGTGAAGCTGCCGTAGTGATAATGTTCGCTACGGCAGCTATCACAAGATATTACATGTGCGACGGGGGCGGATGCTATCGCGCTCGGCATTGCTATCCGATGCTAGCGATGTCGCAATGTGCAAAGTACCCCTTAGTCCCAGCCTAGTGTAACAGCCAGAGGATTTCAGTATGAGTGTGATAATAAGATGTGGTGAAGATCATATGCATGACAGTTAGGAGTGGAGGGGATGAAGAGGTGAGTGGTGCAGTCAATATAATTATTTTATTCTTTATTAACTTTTATTGACCCTCAAAAATATGGTGGCCATTTAGCTGAATCCGTGCAGGACCAAATTAGAAAAAAAAAAATCAGCATTTTGGCAAATGTGGATTTCTGTAATATTCGAGTAGAATGTAGTTCCACACCAATATATTTGCTCATCTCTTCTCCTATAGGCTGTAAAAGGAGCAGTGGTTGCACATGCTCAGTACCATTCACACACTTGACTCTCGTCATGTATGGTATGTTATTTATGAGATAATCCATTGGAGCGAATAGTGATCATAATGAGCAGTCTAGTTGTTCTTTGTGTTATTAATAATAATAATAATAATTAATAATTATAATAAATCTATTAATTTGATTGGTTGCCTGAAATGAATTCTCTAAGCTTTCTAACTATATAGGAATAACTATTTTGTTTTTTTTGACCCCAAAACTGAAATCATGGAGATAGCGAGCTGAATTGTTAAGGGAAGTCATTAGAGATATTTCGGGAACTATGCAGCATGACATAATTTTTAAGCCGCAAACAAATACCTTAGATTCAGTACAGAAAAAGATCTATGTGTTCGCTTCAAACATGAGGGATGCAGATGTCTTGGGAGGAGACGGTGATTTCTTGAATGAAGCTTGTGTCCACTGAACTCTTGACACTACAGTTACACTACAAAATAGCTATTATGAAGTAAGAATGAAAAAAAAAACACCTCCATGGGGAGAAACCTATAGGAAAGATTACATAGTAAGTAGTTTGGATGAAGAAGAGACACAAGTTCTCCGGCAGATGGAAGTTACTCAGTGATGAGTATGGAACAGATTACTCTAACAAACATCACAGAGAATACGATAACACAATTCCGCGGACTCACCCTGGAATACTGACACCAGCTGCAATGCCAACTGGAGAGTAGAATGCAATGAGTAAGACGTCAGCTGCGAAAACATGAATGAGCACCCCACCCAGAGAGTATTTGTATGATTAATGAATGTTGTGAACATTTATGTAATTTTGCCAAACATCCAACACAACAAATATTTAAACCTATCACCATTTGGGACATGGTATAAATCTACACTTAGAATCAAGATCATTGATATCTGTGGGATAAAAATCAAAGCAACAAAAAATGGGGGTCTCCCTTCTAAGCATCAGTGTCAGATATGATAATCATGAACATAAGGTGAGTATTAGCAGGTCCGGCTGTCACAGGGTATGTACAGATGGAACAGAGGCTCCTAGGCTTACCCTAAACCCGGGGTCCCTGAACTGTCCCTTATCTTAAAGGTAGGCTTTATAGTAGTCAGGTTCGAGCCCCCAGCATGACCCTGTCTCCTGTTTGAGCCCTGATACTACTCTCCCCCATCCTGGGAGAGGGCTGGAAACCGAGTAACCAAAACCCCACAAATAGGGTAAATGAAAACTCGCACACACTGCACTTAAACACAAAGGGGGGGCTGTATATGAACAGGGAAGTAAACCAAAAGGGGTAGAGAGTTAATGCACAACCGGAGGACTCATGCAACAAACAAAAGGGCAACTTTTAGATCACCATATAATAGGATAATCACAGGAACCAGGAAGCAGAGCTATATCCGGCACTCAGCCCTAGTATCCAGATCCTTATAAATGGTGAAGGCAGCTGGTGATCAGCAGCCTAGACTCTCAGCACATGATCACAAGCCAGCAGGAATCAACTCCTGCTGTACTAGATAGTGAAGCCAGAACCAGCTGACGCCCATGACAGGCTGAGCAACTAAGCGATCCCAGGCTGCTTGTCAGACTCTGCAGTGTGAACTGAGTATGACTCCGCCATGACACCCAATGAGTGAAATGCTGAACATCGCAGGACACAGCAGAATTTGATGGTATTTTATTATTATATATCGGGGTCGCTCCACTGTCTTGTTTGTTGTTGGGAATAGACATTTAACCGTTCACCTGATTTGCCATGAGATTTCTTTTGTACTTCATTTATTAAAGTGAAGTACAGAACTTTGTAGTTTGTGTTGATGTCATAAAACAAATGTCAGTGACTTCATCCACCAGAATTTGTTTTGTGACAGTTCAACGGGATGTCCGGTGATCTTGCATCTACATACGTGCTATAAATTATATATATATATATATATATATATATACACCGCATTTTTCGGACTATAAGACGCACCTGACCATAAGACGCACCCTGGTTTTAGAGGAGGAAAATAGAAAAATAAAATTTTAACCAAAAAATATGGTCATGACACACTGTTATGGGGCGAGGATCTGCTGCTGACACTGTTATGGGGGTAATGTCCCCAAATTCTCTACTAAGGTACCCCATTCTGGTAAGGATCCTCCTGCCTTGTATATGATCCTGCTCATATACCTCCATCCTGCTCATAATATACCCCCCATCCATCCTGCTCATAATATAACCCCCATCCATCCTGCTCATAATATACCGCCCATCCATCCTGCTCATAATATACCCCCCATCCATCCTGCTCATGATATACCCCCATCCATCCTGCTCATGATATACCCCCATCCATCCTGCTTATGATATACCCCCATCCTGGTATATGGCCTGTGGCACAGAAAAAAAAAATAAACGTTTATACTCACCTTTCCTCACTCCCTGAAGCACGGATCTCTGTCTCAGCTGCAGCGCCGCTGTGTGGAGCCGTCACCGTGTGTGGAGCCGTCACCGTTCTCTGCAGCATCGCGAATCGATGTCTTCCTGTCTGTGCCGGTCAGCTGAGCTGGTGGACACTAGCGGCGCGCACAGCGATGACATCATCGCTGTGCGCGCCGCTAGTGTCCAGATCAGCTGACCGGCACAGACAGGAAGACATCGCGCGATGCTGCAGGGGGACGGCTCCACACGCGGTGACGGGTGAGTACACTGATTCACTGCTCCCCGCGCTGATAATGATGCACAGGGGGCAGTGAATACAGCCGCACATGATCACTCCAGGCTGTAGTTGCCAGGGGTGATCACGTCCGACTGTTAATTATGCGCGCACCCAGCCGCCCATCACCCCGCCCACCTGTCAGCGCCCGGTTTCGCTGAGAGATGATGGGCGGGAGGATGGGCATGCATATGTAATGAGCGGGCCCACGTGGTCACGGCAGGTGCTGCCCCCGATGGCCCGCTCCACCGCAGCACCCAAATTCCCGGCCGCAGCCCTACAGTCAGACCATAAGATGCACCCCCCACTTTCCCCCAACATTTGGGGGGAAAAAAGTGCGTCTTATGGTCCGAAAAATACGGTATATATATATATATATATATATATATATATATATATATAATATATATATATATATATATATATATATATATAAATATATATATATATATATATATATATATATATATATATATATATATATATATATATATATACAGTGCCTACAAGTAGTCTTCAACCCCCTGCAGATTTAGCAGGCTTGATAAGATGCAAATAAGTTAGAGCCTGCAAACTTCAAACAAGAGCAGGATGTATTAACAGATGCATAAATCTTACAAACCAACAAGTTATGTTGCTCAGTTAAATTTTAATAAATTTTCAACATAAAAGTGTGGTTCAATTATTATTCAACCCCTAGGTTTAATATTTTGTGGAATAACCCTTGTTTGCAATTACAGCTAATAATCGTCTTTTATAAGACCTGATCAGGCAGGCACAGGTCTCTGGAGTTATCTTGGCCCACTCCTCCATGCAGATCTTCTCCAAGTTATCTAGGTTCTTTGGGTGTCTCATGTGGACTTTAATCTTGAGCTCCTTCCACAAGTTTTCAATTGGGTTAAGGTCAGGAGACTGACTAGGCCACTGCAACACCTTGATTTTTTCCCTCTTGAACCAGGCCTTGGTTTTCTTGGCTGTGTGCTTTGGGTCGTTGTCTTGTTGGAAGATGAAATGACGACCCATCTTAAGATCCTTGATGGAGGAGCAGAGGTTCTTGGCCAAAATCTCCAGGTAGGCCGTGCTATCCATCTTCCCATGGATGCGGACCAGATGGCCAGGCCCCTTGGCTGAGAAACAGCCCCACAGCATGATGCTGCCACCACCATGCTTGACTGTAGGGATGGTATTCTTGGGGTCGTATGCAGTGCCATCCAGTCTCCAAACGTCACGTGTGTGGTTGGCACCAAAGATCTCAATCTTGGTCTCATCAGACCAGAGAACCTTGAACCAGTCTGTCTCAGAGTCCTCCAAGTGATCATGAGCAAACTGTAGACTAGCCTTGACATGACACTTTGAAAGTAAAGGTACCTTACGGGCTCGTCTGGAATGGAGACCATTGCGGTGGAGTACGTTACTTATGGTATTGACTGAAACCAATGTCCCCACTGCCATGAGATCTTCCCGGAGCTCCTTCCTTGTTGTCCTTGGGTTAGCCTTGACTCTTTGGACAAGCCTGGCCTCGGCACGGGTGGAAACTTTCAAAGGCTGTCCAGGCCGTGGAAGGCTAACAGTAGTTCCATAAGCCTTCCACTTCCGGATGATGCTTCCAACAGTGGAGACAGGTAGGCCCAACTCCTTGGAAAGGGTTTTGTACCCCTTGCCAGCCTTGTGACCCTCCACGATCTTGTCTCTGATGGCCTTGGAATGCTCCTTTGTCTTTCCCATGTTGACCAAGTATGAGTGCTGTTCACAAGTTTGGGGAGGGTCTTAATTAGTCAGAAAAGGCTGGAAAATGAGATAATTAATCCAAACATGTGAAGCTCATTGTTTTTTGTGCCTGAAATACTTCTTAACACTTTAGTGGAACCAAACAGAATTCTGGTGGTTTGAGGGGTTGAATAATAAATGACCCTCTGAATAAACTTTTCACAATTTAAAAAAAAAAAAAAAAAAAGAAATAACATTCTTTTTTGCTGCAGTGCATTTCACACTTCCAGGCTGATCTACAGTCCAAATGTCACAATGCCAAGTTAATTCCGAATGTGTAAACCTGCTAAATCTGCAGGGGGTTGAATACTACTTGTAGGCACTGTATATGTAAAGTAGTAAAACAATAATAACGATCAAATATAAATATATCTGGAATGGGTAGTAAAGTGCAGAAAAAAATTACAAATACCCACATACATCCTTTCATAAAATAATGTTTGTGACTTTTCTATGGTGATACCAATATTTTTAGTATTTTTTTTTATCTGAAACAATCTATACATTAATCAATATTTTATGGTCTTCAGTGAGCTTTCAGAAGCTTTCTTTATAATTATGGAGACTATAAAAATGTTTGGAACATGTAAAAAATTTCTTATACTCACCCTACCACTCACCTCTCTGGCTCCGCAGCTCCTCACAGTCACCTGTCTAGTGGTCGTCACATCTTCTTATCACTACTGGAAGTGCTGAAATCCCCAGGCCTCTAAACCTAGGCTCTGATGAGGACCCGGATGTTTCTGTACAAGCACACATAAGTCATAATGTCATGACTTGCACCATGACCTGGTGAACGTGCCTACACAAGATTGTCCAGGTGCATGCGCAGAGCTGGGATTCCTGACCTAGTGTGAGAGGCCTGGGGATTCCAGCTACTGGCATAACCTTGATTTTGATGAAACTGTATGAAAGCTAATTCAGAAAAAAAATCAGGATTTTGCCGCCTTCATATTTTTGGAATATATAAATATAATTCAGTTCTACGAGAATTTAGTCGCTCATTTCTAATACATAGTGTCGCGGGCAGAGGAGGGGACGCCGCGCTCTCCCACTGCTCGGGTCCGGCTGCCGCTGCCGCTGCTGCGGCCTGCTGCTGCTGCTCGGTGGCTCGAGCGATGGGCCGGATCCCGGGGACTCGAGCGGCGCTCCTCGCCCATGAGTGAAAGGGGATTGGTTTTTGGGATAGTTTATTGTCCGTGACGCCACCCACGGTTGTGGTGATTTGTTGACACCACCGCTGCTCTGTATGGGGATCTCGGGGACTGATGACATGGAGCAGCAAAGTTGTTGGTTCTCCCCTTCGTGGGTAGGGGGTAGTTGTCCCGGGGCCCAGTGATGAGGTGGGTGATGAGGGATGGCGGGGCCGGTGCAGGGCTTGGTGGGGTGCAGGGACGCGGGGGCAGCGCTGTGCCTTGCGGCACTGTGGTACTCACTCAGCCTGAGACAAGGACACACACGGCTGGAAAGACGGTTCCCACGGACGGCTGCACTTGCTGTTCCCCAGCCCCAGTAGTTGACGGTAACGGTCCCTTTTCCTGCACCTGAGATGATGATGGTAACCATGGGTTCCCACCGGTAACCCGCTCCCCGGCTTGGATATGGGCCGGAGGAGCCCTACTTTGCCCGCAGCCGCTGGCCCTTTGAAACTAGTGCCCTGGCGGTGGCGGTGTCTCTCTCCAACGGTTGGACTGTTGCCCTCAATCGGGACTTGGTTGTTGGGAGACCCAGAGGTCCCCTTCACTAACGGATTTGGCAAATTCACGGCGACTCCTAGCCTTGCCGGGATCCGAAAGGCCCCTGCCACTGGTGCTGGCTTCGCTTGGTATACCGCTCCGGTACCGCCTGGCCACCACCCGTCCATGGTCGTTTCGGCAACCTCCGGTCAGCCGCTCCTGCGGACAGTCACCGCCGTCTGCTGACCTTGCTGTCTCAGTCCGGGGCACACACCCGGACCAGCTTCAGGCTTTACAAACTGTCATTTTTTTTACTCCTTCTCTCAAGCTCCTCTACTACTTCCCTTCCTTCTACTTCCACTAACTTTTCCTATCTGCCTGGTTCTCCCGCCTCCAGGGCTGTGAACTCCTCGGTGGGCGGAGCCAACCGCCTGGCCCACCCCCTGGTGTGGACACCAGCCCCTGGAGGAAGGCAACAAGGATTTTAGGTTAGCCTTGGTGTTCCTAACTGGGGTGTAGGGTGTGGTGGTGTTATGATCTGTGACCCCTGGCTTGCCCAGGGCGTCACATTCCCCCTTAGCAAAATGCAGACCATTCGCGGGCTGCCCGTCCAACACCGGTTTTATTTTCTGAAAAGATATAAAAAGAATAACACACATACAAATAGAAAAACATCATCCCACATTGGGAGGTTCATTTCTTAAACGTTGCAAAACGGTAACATTAAAACGGTTGCGGCTGCCACTCTCTCCCACCCAAGTAACCTGGCCCTGATGCTGCCCCTAAAACCCAGGCAGCACCCGTTGACCCCAGTCCTGAACCAGTTACCCGAGCGGGATCTGTCCTTCCCCTCCAGAGGGTAGCCACCGGTTCCTGTGGTGACTGGGCTCCAGCCTGCTCCACTGCGGGCCCTCCCTCTAACCTGCCTCTCCGAGGGGGTGACGGTTAGCTGCAACAACAGATTTTTATTTACAACCCACTTAACGTTTGTGGTTGCCCTGCAAGTTCACGGGCTTGTCCATAGGAGTTCTTATGCAAAACTTTTTGAAGGGTCCCCACGGGGACAACAGTGCCGGCAACGGCCGGTTCCCAATCACGGTAGACAATCAGGTTACTGTTCGGTAATCAATTTTTCATTTTTGCAAAACTTTTAAACTTTTAAACACATGTTCACACAGACTGGTGGTCCCTACGGGGACTGTGCAACAGTGCTCCGCTGCCCTACTCAGAGTCCTCAGCGAAGGCGGATCCATCCCCCTCCACCAGCATCTCAAACATGAACTGACATGCCTGCTGTGACAGGGGTACCCGGTACCCATTTCCACCGGTACGCGGGGTATGGAAAACCACTGGGTCTCCTACATAGCGGGAACGCTCACTTGCCTCCTCAAACTCAGCAGCGGACCCGGGGCTGGGGCCAGGGCCATCACCTCTTGTTCCTGCGTCAGGCGGGTTGCCGCCAGCTGCCGCAGCCTCCTGGCCTCCAGCATCCAGCACATCAGATCCTTCTGCAGTAGCACGGAGCAGCAGATCAGGCGAGTTTACACTGAGATGCCCCATAAGTAACGGCAAGGGTGATGCATAGGCCGAGACTTGGCCGGGCCCCTCAGCCGCAGCGGCCGGTCCTGATAGGACATAGGGACGTGGGTCACCAGTCGACTCTGTTACATCTATTCCCCCTCCGTACATCGGGGCAGTTGTAATCAGCATCTCCACCTCGTTGGTCCACTGTTCCATCATCCAGAAAATCTGATCCTGCTGACGCTGGTGGAATTGAATCACCCGGGCCTTCATCCAGGCCACGGTCCCGGGCTCGGGGTCCGGCACAGTCACTACCGGGACTTCTGGCGCCATTCTGTTAAGGGGCCGCGATCCTAGCGGTTCCCCCTGGTGTACTTCAGGGACGTCCTGGACGTCTGCAGCCGGCTGGTCCGCCGGAGCGGCTTGTCAAGGTATCGCTACCGGTTGGGCAGGTAGCGGGCCTAGAGGTGGAGCGGCAGCAGCTAGTACGGGTAGCGGGAAGAGAGGCAGGGTGAGCGGAAGCCGGCCGGGCTCCTCAGCTCCAATGGCCGATCCCTCGGGAATACAGGGGCGTGGGTCTCTTACCCGCTCCTCCAAATACTCTTCAACCTCGCGTCTCCGCATAGCAGCCACCACGTCCGCCATGTCGGTCTCCCACTCCTCCAAGAGGAGTTGCATGTGGGCCTGCAGACGATTACTCAGCGGGACGGTTCGGTCCCTCAACCACGTCGCCGTGCAGGGTGCGGGGGTCTCGCTGTTATTAGCTGGAGCGGACATCTCGGCAGGCGTGCTTTCCAGGAACTAGCAACAAGATGGCCACAGGGTCCTGGCGTCCGTGCTTTTATAGCCGCAGCTACATGCACTCAGTCGCCATTTCGTCCCCCTTAGCCTCTTTTCGGCCCCTCCTCTATAGGGGCGGGGTTTTGGCCTTCGCGCCTCCGCTACTCGAGAAGACGCTCGAGCGGGAACTTTTCGCGCCAAAGATGGCGGCTTCTGAGATTTTTCGGCCGGATACCTCCGGCGGTCACAAGGCGCACCTCTACCCAACGGCAGAGCGGTAAGATCCTGTTCATGACGCCAAGTTGTCGCGGGCGGAGGAGGGGACGCCGCGCTCTCCCACTGCTCGGGTCCGGCTGCCGCTGCGGCTGCTGCGGCCTGCTGCTGCTGCTCGGTGGCTCAAGCGATGGGCCAGATCCCGGGGACTCGAGCGGCGCTCCTCGCCCGTGAGTGAAAGGGGATTGGTTTTTGGGATAGTTTATTGTCCGTGACGCCACCCACGGTTGTGGTAATTTGTTGACACCACCGCTGCTCTGTATGGGGATCCCGGGGACTGATGACAGGGAGCAGCAAAGTTGTTGGTTCTCCCCTCCGTGGGTAGGGGGTAGTTGTCCCGGGGCCCAGTGATGAGGTGGGTGATGAGGGATGGCGGGGCCGGTGCAGGGCTTGGTGGGTGCAGGGACGCGGGGGCAGCGCTGTGCCTTGCAGCACTGTGGTACTCACTCAGCCTGAGACAGGGACACAGTTCTCGGTAAAACACACGGCTGGAAAGACAGTTCCCACGGATGGCTGCACTTGCTGTTCCCCAGTAGTTGACGGTAACGGTCCCTTTTCCTGCACCTGAGATGATGATGGTAACGATGGGTTCCCATCGGTAACCCGCTCCCCGGCTTGGATATGGGCCGGAGGAGCCCTACTTTGCCCGCAGGCGCTGGCCCTGAGAAACTGGTGCCCTGGCGGTGGCGGTGTCTCTCTCCAACGGTTGGACTGTTGCCCTCAATAGGGACTTGGTTGTTGGGAGACCCAGAGGTCCCCTTCACTAACGGATTTGGCAAATTCACGGTGACGCCTAGCCTTGCCGGGATCCGAAAGGCCCCTGCCACTGGTGCTGGCTTCACTTGGTATACCGCTCCGGTACCGCCGGGCCACCACCCGTCCGCGGTCCTTTCGGCAACCTCCGGTCAGCCGCTCCTGCGGACAGTCACCGCCGTCTGCTGACCTTGCTGTCTCAGTCCGGGGCACACACCCGGACCAGCTTCAGGCTTTACAAACTGTCATTTTTTTTACTCCTTCTCTCAAGCTCCTCTACTACTTCTAACTTTTCTTATCTGCCTGGTTCTCCCGCCTCCAGGGCTGTGAACTCCTCCGTGGGCGGAGCCAACCACCTGGCCCACCCCCTGGTGTGGACACCAGCCCCTGGAGGAAGGCAACAAGGATTTTAGGTTAGCCTTGGTGTTCCTAACTGGGGTGTAGGGTGTGGTAGTGTTATGACCTGTGACCCCTGGCTTGCTTCACACATAGTATAGGTCATTATTTCAGCTCAGTGGTGGCCTGACATTTGGTTTGCTTACCAATATGCTGTTATTAGCGCAAGCGGCACACTAATATAAACAAGGAGTGGAAGCTCACTGCTCAGCTCTATTCATTTTAGAGCCACCACTATTGAACATTGCAGGTCATAGAATCATAGGATGGTAGTGTTGGAAGGGACCTCCTGGGTCATATCGCCAAACTCCCTGATCTATGCAGGATTCACTAAACCATCTCAGACAGATGTTTGTCCAGTCTCTTTTTGAAGCATTCCATTAAAGAGGAACTCACCATCTCTCGTGGCAGCCTGTTCCACTCGTTGATCATACTCATGTCAAAAAGTTTTTTCTAATATCTAATTTGTGTCTCCACTTAATCAATTTCATCTCATTGCTTCTAGTCTTTCCTTGTGCAAATGAGAATAAGAATGATCCCTCTACAGTGTGACAGCCCTTGAGACATTTGTAGACAGCTATTAAATCTCCTCTCAGTCTTCTTTTTTTCAAGATAACATTCCTAAATCCTGTAACTGTACCTTATAGGACTTGGTTTGCAGACCGGTCACCATTCTGGTTGCTCTTCTCTGAACTTGCTCCAGTTTGTTGATGCCTGTTATTACAATGTGGTGCCCAGAACTGGTCAGCTCTTATTCTCTTGAATAGGAGCTGATGTATAGTTCTCAACAATGGTCGCTACCCATTGAGCAAAGCGACACAAAAACACTCTTTTTTTTTTTACATCTGGCCTCTGAATGGTGCTGAGCAGTGCAAATCCATTCAATGTGTACATCCAGGTGCTAGGGTGATTTTATTTTTTTATAAAGCGTATTATAAGCCTAACATTCACATATATTTTCAGTATGTCATATATGTGTGAAGAAATGAGCTGGCTCCGGCTCGCTCTACTTAACCAAGGAGACTCCGTGTGCAGACGTGGCTTGAGGCAGGGTGCATGACACTAAAGGCTGCTTTACACGCAGCGACATCGCTAGCGATGTCGCTGGTGAAAGCACCCGCCCCCGTCGATTGTGCGTCACGGGCAAATCGCTGCCTGTGGTGCACAATATTGTTAGTCCCCGTCACACGGACTTACCTGCCTAGCAACGTCGCTGTGGGCGGCAAACAGCCTCCTTTCTTAGGGGGCGGTTTGTGCGGCGTCACAGCGACGTCACACGGCAGCTGTCCAATAGAAGTGGAGGGGCGGAGAGTAGCTGACAAAGTGACGCCCACCTTGTTGACAGAGGATGCATGTAATGTGTTGTTCCTCGTCCTGGGGTGTCACACGTAGCGATGTGTGCTGCCTCAGGAACGATGAACAACCTGCGTCCTGCAACAGCAACCATATTTGGGATTAGAACGACGTGTAAACGATCAACGATTAGGTGAGTAATTTTGATCGTTAGAGGTCGTTCGTACGTTTCACACGCAACGATGCCGCTAACGAGGCCGGATGTACGTCACGAATTCCGTGACCCCAACGACATCTCGTTAGCGATGTCGTTGCGTGTAAAGCCCCCTTTCCTTGCTGCTTCGGGCCTGTGCTCATCACCCCTGCTTTCAGTCATCAATAACGTCAGGTAGTAAGACACACAACACCAGAGTTTACCTGGTCAACCAGTTTCAGTTTACGTTTATACTTTACAACATTATGGCAGATATGGCCTTCTTTTCTCGGTTTGTGGAGTACTACTCTTTGTTCTGTCCCCCACTATTTCGGACCTAGTCCTCAATACTCTGGGGTCTGTGCCTCCTTCCCCCTAATACCACACACCTTTGTCCACCTCTGGGCCCCTATGGCTTTTCTAGCCGGACAACTCTCTAAACCCGCTGGGGTGAACTGTAGGTTCCGGATCCAAGAGATTACTCCCTGACTGGCCTTTGTACCATGTCCCCGTCTTCTCACATTGAACTCACTTCTTTCTTCTTTCTTTCAGCTGACTTTCTACTTTAACACTATCCAACATATCTTCTAAAATTCACTCTACTGCTGGCTAATCCAATCAATAGATGGCAGCATTTGGAAACCTGATAGACAGTGCTAACTTTGCTACATCTGCAACCTATTCTCTAAAATATTTACATATCAACACATACATTTATAATATTCAACAGTAAATGGTAACTACATAAAACATAGCACAGTTATATATTAGGGGCAGCGCCCTCCTATTACATATGTATGTTTGTATGTACAGTATGTAGATAGATAGTGTTCATCTTTGCTTCCTTTTGATAGTAGGAGTTGCTTTGTAGGAGATGTTTGGAGGTGACTACCTCCATAATTGGCAGATCACTTTTCTACCCAATGTCTATGGCTATTACAGCCAGATCCTAGCTGCTCTTTTAGTTTGAAGGTCTTGGCCCAAGAGAGGTATTTGACAGTATAGGTTCTCATAAATTAAAGGCACACCTTGTCATGGCTTGTGTGTACACATGAATTGTTCAATTTACCGGTATGTGCTAAATACCTAAAAGTATATTCTGCACGGTAGTAATGCAGGTTAAATTTCATATATTTGGTACTTGCATATATTTTGCTGCTGCATTCCTTGGTATGTAGATAGTAGATTCATGTAGATAGAAAGACAGACAGAAAGAAATAAAAAGGAATAAGTAAAGAAGCCTGTGAGAATTAACATTGTGTACCTCTGTAAAGGATCATGATGAAAAAGGACCAGCTTCTATGATGTATTGAGTTGTATATTTACCTGCTTGCTAATAATGTATTAAAAAGACAGTTCTTGCAGCTGCTTACCTCTGTCCATCCATGGAAATAATATCCAGTCCTGGGAAGTCAGGGACGTCAGAACCCCCCTCTGTGAACTAATAGGTCATATAGAGGAACAACCCTTTAATTCTACATTCGTGACATAACTGACAGTCAAGTAATTAATGGATTTAATTGAGAAAAGTTCAGTTATTGCTCATTACAACCGACCACTTTATTACTTCACTGGTCCAACACCAGACCCACGAGCACTGAGATCTGACTGGTACACAATAAAAATATTGCTAGCTTCATCTCTTGAATTTTTATGAAGAAGACCATCTTTTGGACGAACTATCAGCAGACTTGGTTTCCAGTGCCATCTCTATTCTATACTGATGACACCCAACTGTATACATCGTCTCCTGACATCACCCCTGCATTATTACAAAACACTAGCAATTGTCTGTCCGCTGTCTCCAACATGATGTCCTCCTTGTATCTAAAACTGAACCTGTCAAAAACTGAACTTATCATGTTTCCTCCCTCCCCCAACCTTCCCAAACCAAATATTACCATTTCTGTGTGTGGTTCTACCATTACTCCCCAGCAGCACGCCCGCTATCTTGGGGTAATGTTTGACTCAGAGTTCTCCTTCGCTCCTCACATTCGTTCACTTACTCGCTCATGTCCCCTCCACCTCAAAAACATCTCTAGAATTCAACCTTTTCTTACTGTTGACTATGCAAAAACTCTTACTGTTGCTCTTATTCATTCTCACCTGGATTACTGTAATTCTTTACTAATTGGTCTCCCTGTTACTAATATCTCCCCTCTCCAATCCATCCTGAATGCCGCAACCAGGATCATTTACCTCTACAACCACTTCACTGATGCCTCTGCTCTGTGCCAGTCATTGCACTGGTTGCCTATCTGCTGCAGAGTCCAATATAAACTTATCGCTTCGACCCACAAAACTCTCCAGTGTTCTGCACCACCCTACATCTCCTCCCTCATCTCTGTCTATCACTCCACCCGTGCCCTCTGTTCTGCTAATAACCTAAGTCTGACAACCTTAATAATTTGAACCTTCCAATGCCATTTTCAATATTTCCTACGAGTTGCACCAATGCTCTGGAACACACTACCAAGAACAATTTGATTAATTCCCAACATCCACACCTTTAAGCGGGCCCTAAAAACGCATTTCTTTAGACTAGCCTATCACCTCACCGCCCTGATCTAATCTAGTCCCTTTCTGCCCTTCATAAAATTTACTTCCAATTCTTGTCCCCTGTATCTTCTGGTTCCTTCCTCTTCATGTACTTTTTTACATTCTGTATAAATTCTGGCTGGCGATCGGTCCACGCAGCTGGTTTTGATTCCCCTATTAAATCGATGGCTGGACCATATACAGTGCCTACAAGTAGTAATCAACCCCCTGCAGATTTAGCAGGTTTGATAAGATGCAAATAAGTTAGAGCCTGCAAACTTCAAACAAGAGCAGGATTTATTAACAGATGCATAAATCTTACAAACCAACAAGTTATGTTGCTCAGTTAAATTTTAATAAATTTTCAACATAAAAGTGTGGTTCAATTATTATTCAACCCCTAGGTTTAATATTTTGTGGAATAACCCTTGTTTGCAATTACAGCTAATAATCGTCTTTTATAAGACCTGATCAGGCCGGCACAGGTCTCTGGAGTTATCTTGGCCCACTCCTCCATGCAGATCTTCTGCAAGTTATCTAGGTTCTTTGGGTGTCTCATGTGGACTTTAATCTTGAGCTCCTTCCACAAGTTTTCAATTGGGTTAAGGTCAGGAGACTGACAAGGCCACTGCAACACCTTGATTTTTTCCCTCTGGAACCAGGCCTTGGTTTTCTTGGCTGTGTGCTTTGGGTCGTTGTCTTGTTGGAAGATGAAATGACGACCCATCTTAAGATCCTTGATGGAGGAGCGGAGGTTCTTGGCCAAAATCTCCAGGTAGGCCGTGCTATCCATCTTCCCATGGATGCGGACCAGATGGCCAGGCCCCTTGGCTGGGAAACAGCCCCACAGCATGATGCTGCCACCACCATGCTTGACTGTAGGGATGGTATTCTTGGGGTCGTATGCAGTGCCATCCAGTCTCCAAACGTCACGTGTGTGGTTGGCACCAAAGATCTCGATCTTGGTCTCATCAGACCAGAGAACCTTGAACCAGTCTGTCTCAGAGTCTTCCAAGTGATCATGAGAAAACTGTAGACGAGCCTTGACATGACGCTTTGAAAGTAAAGGTACCTTATGGGCTCGTCTGGAACGGAGACCATTGCGGTGGAGTATGTTACTTATGGTATTGACTGAAACCAATGTCCCCACTGCCATGAGATCTTCCCGGAGCTCCTTCCTTGTTGTCCTTGGGTTAGCTTGATTCTTCGGACAAGCCTGGCCTCGGCACGGGTGGAAACTTTCAAAGGCTGTCCAGGCCGTGGAAGGCTAACAGTAGTTCCATAAGCCTTCCACTTCCGGATGATGCTCCCAACAGTGGAGACAGGTAGGCCCAACTCCTTGGAAAGGGTTTTGTACTCCTTGCCAGCCTTGTGACCCTCCACGATCTTGTCTCTGATGGCCTTGGAATGCTCCTTTGTCTTTCCCATGTTGACCAAGTATGAGTGCTGTTCACAAGTTTGGGGAGGGTCTTAATTAGTCAGAAAAGGCTGGAAAAAGAGATAATTAATCCAAACATGAGAAGCTCATTGTTCTTTGTTCCTGAAATACTTCTTAATACTTTAGGGGAACCAAACAGAATTCTGGTGGTTTGAGGGGTTGAATAATAAATGACCCTCTGATTAAACTTTTCACAATTTAACAAAAAAAAAAAAAAAAAAAAGAAATAACATTCTTTTTTGCTGCAATGCATTTCACACTTCCAGGCTGATCTACAGTCCAAATGTCACAATGCCAAGTTAATTCCGAATGCGTAAACCTGCTAAATCTGCAGGGGGTTGAATGCTACTTGTAGGCACTGTATGACAGCTTTAATTCCCCCCCATTCACCTTTTGTGCCTCCCCTATTTCGGCATAGACTGTAAGCTTACGAGCATGACCCTCACTCCTGTTGGTATCTAGATTTTGTTATTCTGTAATGTCTCATATTATCTGTACA
Organism: Anomaloglossus baeobatrachus; assembly: GCF_048569485.1. Lineage (NCBI taxonomy): Eukaryota > Metazoa > Chordata > Amphibia > Anura > Aromobatidae > Anomaloglossus > Anomaloglossus baeobatrachus. Next base: position 514,489,375 of record NC_134358.1, read on the forward strand.
TGTCCCTTCTGAATTGTAAAGTGCTGCGGAATATGTTGGCGCTATAGAAATAAAAATTATTATTAGATTATTATTAAATGATGAAATGTGAAGTTAATCTCATCACTTAAACTACTGTCACCACTGACTTTATTATCATGAAATACATTTTTTAATATGTCAGAACCAACGGAATCAACCGTGGAAATTTTAAACCAAAAATCAAACCACAGTCTTGTTTCTGAATACTCTAACTGTATAACCATGGCCAATACGCAGTAATATTATACTGAGAGAGTGGGCGTTCATCAACGTCTTATGTTAACTCATTAGAGAACTGGGAAAAATATTGTTACATCTGCTACCATTAATTAGCACTGGAATTTTCTTTTGCTTTAATGGTGCATTAGGTTGTGTCCATTGGGGGATTAAAAGAGTCTGGAAGCTTTCCAGTATAAGAACTGACTGAAAAACTAGAAATTCTAGTGAACTTGCATCAATACTGTCTGTAAAAGGTACCCTGTCAGGTGCAATATGCACCCAGAACCACGAGCAGTTCTGGGTGTATATTTATAATCCCTGCCTAACCATCCCTCTATCCAGTAGTATAGATAAAGAGAAAGTGTTGCTAAAGATCCTTTATGATTCTCTAATGAGCGCAGGGACCAGTCGCAAGGGCGTTACTTCCTGCTCTCATTCCACCCTCGTGTTTTAGGAATTTGCCCCCAGGACTACCGACTGGGTGGAAGCCCAGACAGAATGGATGTGCCGAAGGATCCAGGCCCAGGCCAACTTTCTGCTAAAAAGATGGATGGCCGAGATGCAGGAACTGGCTGCAGCTGTCCGGACCCGCGAAGTGGAGATGACCTCGGAGGAGCCGGTAAGCAACTCACGCCCCTATGTCCCACCGGGACTGGCCCAACAGGCTGAGGAGCTCGGTCTGCCCCGTCCAGCACGCCGCCTCCCTCGCTGCCTGTACCTGTAGCTGGTGCCTCGCTCGGTCTGCTGCCACAAGCCACGGCAGCGGTAGCCATTCCATCTGACTGCGAGAGCTCGGCAATTGCACCCTCGGGCCATGAGCACAACACCGCTCCGGCACCCGTATCAGCCCCGCGAAAGACCAAAGCCCGGAAGACATCCCCTCCGGCCCCGAGCCCGGCTGCATCAGAGATGACATCATCCCCGATCCTGGAGAAGGCAGTGGACTCAATGACGTCGGCCCCAGCAATCCGCCCAGCCACAGCAGAGGTGACGCCTGACCGGAAGTCAGCAAAGACGCCCGCCGCTCCCCAGTACCCAGATCCGGCTGAGGCGCAGCTGGGATGCACCTGCAGGGCGGCAGAGCAGGCCACGGATCAACAGAGCCGTCTTCCACTTCACGTGAGCCCGTTTGTAGCCGTCAGTGAGGGCGTCCGGATGGTCCAAGCCCCTGAGCAGGGGGAGGCGGGGTGCGGAACCCGTACTCCGTATTGGGAGCGGCAGCAGCCACAGCTGAAGATGGAGATCACAGCCAGGGAGAAGCGGAAGGCCGAAGTACTGAACAGGACTATCCGAGAAAAGGATAACCTCCAGCAGGCAACTTTCCAGGTGCGGGGCCTGACGTTCCAAGGACAGGTCTGGTACTTTAACCTCCAGAAGGGATGGGGCTTTATATATGAACCGGGCCTGGAGGCCGAGATTTTTGTCTCCCGAAGGGATGTGGCTCCTCATTTGCCCACGGGTCACCCGAATCGTGACCTAGATCCAGGAGAGCTAGTCTCCTATATCCGGCACTGCGGAGAGAGGGGGTGGTTTGCCCTCGACATGAAAAAGTGGGGAAAAATGGATGAGAAGGTGTGCCTCCACCCCCCTCCTCCATCTTCAAGCCAAGAAAATTGTTAAGGTAGAGGTTCCCGGCTACCTCAGCTACAGTTAACCCCGTTATAAGTTCTTACAGTTCATGGACCGTGGCTTTGGACTGGAAAGCCAACCCAAAAACTATTGGGCCTTGTAAATAATTCATGGCTAGCCTTCTTGTTCACAGCAGCCACTGGAGAGCCAGATTGGAGGAATGGCCTGTGGTAGAGTCGGCAGAGGCCCAGTCAATACCAAAACCGGTAACAAACCTCCAGGCCAGTGGTCCCCGGACTTGGGAACCCGTGACAAGGACTGTCGGGTAAGGAACTTTTTACCCGGCCCGTGTGGGCGTCACCCGGACCCGTTCCTTGACTTGGGAAAAGGGGTGCCAACCAGTTCTTAGAGGTGGCAGCAGGGTCAGGTTTGTTTGGGTGGGAGCAACAAGAAGGTGGCCCGGTCCGTCCCGTTCCGTTTCAATGTGCAACGTTTAAGAAATGTGACTCCCGTAAGGTAAGAAATTGTAAATATGTTACTATACTTGTAAATTTGTGTTTTTCTACTTTTACAATTCTCGTTAAAAATAAATGGTGGTGGTCGGACAGTCCGCGGACGGCCTGTATTCAACCAAGGGGGAATGTAGCTCCCTGGAAAACCAGGTAGATGTACATGTAGGCCCCCGCATAACACTTATCCCACGAAGGGTTAAATCAGCCGACCTGCAAACCTAGTCACCCCCCTCAGGGAAGGACGGACACACCAGTGGGAGGGACCAGGCAGCTAGGGAACGTCCACCTAGGGGTCTGGAGAGTCCGTGGTGAGAAAACAGCAAAGAGAGTCTTACGTTCAAGTTCAAGTGGAGTGGAGGTGCAAGCTGACAGGTGCCAGAGTCGGAGCCCTGACACCTTGACTAGGTGGCAGACAGTATCCAGAGTCTACAAGAGACGGGAAGATGGCTGCCGGAGATCCAAGGTGGACTGGGGCAGGGTTGGAGCCCGCCGGTACCAACACCGGAGAACTGACCTGGAAACCGTGTGCACAGAGGGGGTACTTGGACCCTGAAGCCAGGACCGGAACCAACAGCCTAGCTAATTAACCGATTGAGGGCAGGATTTTAGGTCCTGTCCCAACCTAAGTCCCGAAAAGTAGACAACCACCAACAGAGAGGGATAGGGCAACCGCCAGAGTTCGTAGATCCCAAGGGTCAGCGTCAGACGGGCATGGCTCCCAACCAAAGGACCGGGAGCAGACTCCCGCGTTTCACACCAGGAAGTCCTACCTACAACACACTGAGTGCAGAGGAGAGAGACTTTGACTATCAACCCGGGTGTGGGATCAGATACACCCGTCTGCGGCAGCCGGCCACCATCACCTTGGTTTACCACAGGACTTGTGTGCTTTATTCGACCGTGAGTAACATCACCGGCCTGGCCGGGTGCGCCGACCCCTACACTCACTATCCTCAGCATAGAGACACTGGGCCCCGGGACATCCATCCCTACCCACGGAGGGGTTAACATCCAGCTGCCAGCCCAACGTCCCCAGGAGCCCCGCAACGGCAGCAGTGGTGCTACATCTCACCACACACCGTGGGTGGCGTCACAGACATCTTACAACCAATTCCGCATAAATACGTCCCCTTTTATTCGGAGTGTCCGCGAGACCCCCGGGTCCGGAGAACCCCTCAAGCCGCACCGTAGACCCGGATCTGAGCAGCACCGGCACACTATTGCCGGGGGCGGCACACTATTCCCCGAGCTCATTAGCATACAATATAAGATCTTTACAAATACTTTTTCTAAAGATCTCTTTATCTATGCTACTAGATACAGGGACAGTTAGGCAGGGATTAGCAATATACACCCAGAATTGCTCGTGGTTCTGGGTGCATATGGCACCTGACATATTCCCTTTAATTATGACCAAAAATCTGAAGTAGTGGAAAAAACAGGAATAAATCTACATTGAAGTAATTTCAATGTAAAAGAACAACATGAATAAGGCTTAAAGCAAATGAAAAGAAGAAGGAGGTGCCTTCTGTCAGGTATGGCATCACGTGTCCAGTTTGCGTTGCATCTTCTTATCACCACTACAAGCACAGAAATCCCCGGGTCTCCTTATGCTCAGCCAGGACACTTGTCTGCTAAAAGGCCCTGTACAATTATTTTTTAAATCTTGCGTTTATTATGTTCTGGGGTCTATAAAAATTAAAATTTAGGGACATTAAATTTGAGGAGAATAACTTCTCGGCAATTTGAAATTCCCAAGAAAATCTGCAAGTATGATTTAGGCATTTTGACTGATCCACTCATCTATAATTAAGACTAGGGATGAACGAATCCCTCAAATATTCGGCTTCGCGAATATTTACCGAACAGGTCGCCGCTATTCGACTATTCGTGAATATTCAATATGCAATATAAGTCTATGAGAAACCCGAATAACAACTATTCTGAACTATTCGAGCTTCCCATAGACTTACATTGCGCATCGAATTTTCGCATATCGGCGACCTATTTGGAAAATATTTGCAAAGCCGAATATTTGAGGTATTCGATCATCCCTAATTAAGACCCTTCTGTCATTAGTTTGAATCTTCTATGAAGCCTCTGTCCAAATATGTAAAATCAATCACGGCTGTAGAAGAAATTTAAAGGCTTTTCCAGGATGTTACAAAATTTATGGAAGAGTAGGGAATGTTCTAAAATAAAGACATAAACATTATATGGCAGTTGAACTCTGGAACTGGAATACATAACATCCTTTATTACCACACATGCTTCAGCCTGTCATTTGGCTAAGTAGTCACATGGCATAGTTTTGCAAACTTCACCACTGGGACCAGTGACTGGTTTCAGTGGTCATGTGAAATTTTTACTAGATCTCATCACACTTGGACTGGGGAGGAACACAAGATCAGTTGCACTGAATGGTGAAGATGCAGATGGTACTTAATGGTTATTTCTGTATTTTGGAAGATTAGGGAAAATCATGGAAAAGTAAAGGGGTGGAAAAGCTGTCAGCACCCCCCCCTCCTTGAATATCTTATAGTGATATAATGATTTTGCTTGTTTGCTTGTTTTACTGTTCTGCAACACTTAGCTGCAGATAGGGTTATTGAGGACAGTCCATGGGCTTAGGAAGTACCTTATGACTTTTAGGCAGATAGGGAAGAGTACTGAAGGGAGAAGGACCTATGGTCCTAATGTTAGCAGACCTGCATTGAAAAGGGTGTTGTGTGGGAAGAAGGGAGAACGTACTCTAATACTATGTTCTGAAGCAAACAAGGATTATATGGCAGAAGGATTCCTTATCTCAGGCAAGTGGGGCCTACAGCAAACATTTTTTAAACTAGAGAAGAAGAGGAAGTGTAGCCAGGCCCAAGGGTCAAAGAGTAGAAGATGGCCAGGCTGGGACATGTGTTCTTTTACAGGGAGTTGCAGATACAGTGGCAGAACAAGGAGCATGTGGCTCACAATAAATTGACTTTGATAGTACTTGCAAAGAGTCTTAGTCACCTACCTCAGTCAGTGAGTATATTAAAGTTCCCATTTTCTACTTTAGTGAAACATGTAAGAGACATAATGTACCACCATTTGAAACCATGACACTCCTGTCTCGTGATGGTTCAGAAGATTTATTCTTGAAAGGGGTAATCCTATATCCAAGTTCCTATCCCAATATGTAGCTGATGTTATGTAATAATAATAATATTAGCAAATTTGTCCAGTGCATTTTTTACCCACTCCTCAGTTTTGGCTTACAAATGCTGAGGTAAAAAACTCACTATATACTCCACGTGTGCACGTGTGCACATGGCCTTATAAGCATGCCTCCAAACTGTTGAGCCACGTCCACACGTTGTGTATTTGGTGAGTTTTTTACCTCAGTATTTGTAGCCAAAACCAGGACTGAAACAATCAGAGGAAAAGTATAATAGAAACACAGCACCACTGTTGTATTTATCACCAACTCCTGGTTTTGGCTTAGAAATACTGAGGTAAAAAACACCAAATACTCAACGTGTGTACGTGGCCTAAGCAATACACAATGCTCATTGAGATTAATGAACAATCATTTGTTCTGGATGTTCTGTGTCCTCAAGAGGCAGAGATAATTTTTGTAGCCATTTTCTACTATGGTTAGACATAAGTGGGGAAAATCAGACAACCCCTCAAAGAGGCACATTTTTAGCAACAAACATAAATAAAACTATCCTGTCTAAATACTAAAGGGTTAATGAAGACTATGGATTTAGTTTTCATCCGCGGAAATCATATTTTTGACTGAGAAAACATATTACGCTGCAATGTTTTCTTCCTTGTGCTCTGGTAATTGCTAAATGTATCAGCTAAAACAAAGAAGGAGTCAGATTGATCAGCCCTTTAGTTTTATTGGAGTTAAACTTTAACGAACATGCTGAGCCAGAACGTAATAGTGATTCTGTTTCTCCTCAGTGCATTTATATAGACTTTATTAGAAGGTGCAGAATCGTCTTCTCTCAGGTAACATGGCTCATTTGATGACCAATATGCAGTCCCACTACAAGAGACGTTATATTGACTCGGTGACATCATGCTAATCAGACTCATTGTACAAACATACCTCATTTGTTTTCTGGGAAGTCAGCTACGGAAAGTAACCACAAGGAAAATAATCTAGAATTCTAGTTGACTATAATTTATCATATAAATCAGTGACTCAGTTACAGGTCAGATTGTGCCTGAGAAAAGCTATTTCACCGGAGTTATATAATATTTTTGCAAGAAATATATTTTTTTCCCGTAAACCAATTAAGGATATAGATTTTAATACATTTTAAGTTCATGCATATATTCTTTGAAACACAAAGGAATTCACCAAAAAGGACAAAGAATAAAAAAATTCTAAATTTAGTTTTTTCTTTTTAAAATGCACTGTAGGATGCAGCAAGAGCTCCTGATAAGAGCAGAGGCAACACAGATGCAAAATAGGGATGAAACGACCACTCACCCACCTTCCATTCATGGTTGGGGTATTCGCTTAGTATTATTGTGACGCCCTGCCCTATCAGGTCGTCACAGGGTATTGTGCAATCTGCCCTTCTGCACAATATCCACTCTCCTTGGTTACGAATCTTGGTCCTTTGGTGTTGCTAACAGCTTAGCCAATAAAAATCCTAGGAACACTTCCCACTTTAACCTACCAGACACACTATTGGGGGCCTGAAGGGAATAGGGCCGCCCACATGGGGGGTTGGTGAGGGAAAAGTGAGGAAAGTAACAGTTGAGCTGAAGAGAGTTGAGCGGAGGAGAGAGTGGAAGGAGGTACTGGTGGCTCTCGCGAGGAGAGGACACGGAGGAGAGCTCCTGTGTTCTAGGTTGGTCTGGGCCGGGTAGGAGCTGGAACCCCAGTCGCAGGGGACAGTGTCAAGGGGCACGGACTGCCAAGGAGGGCGGCCAGCAACCTTGAGCTATCACCGGGCAAGGGCTAGGACACGATGGGGTAAGTGGACCACAGGCCGGAAAGTAGCTTCACGTGTTTCGGTAATTTACCCGACGGGGGAGAAGACTTCAAGTGTCATCACCAACCCACTCTAAAATCGAGGTACTAACGCATCGATGGGATAGGACTTTCCCACTACAGCCCAAAGAAATCCTAAGCGTGAACCCTGAGAGCAAGCTCATTCACACCAACGGGTCCAACAGAGACGAAGGTGCCAAGGACAGGGCCACAGGCTAACAGCAACACCAATAGCATGGACCCAAGCATGCTCCCTACAAGCTACAGTGGCGCTCAAAATTCTGGTTTACAAGCTGTCAGTGTAGTTATTCCAAGACTGAGTGAGTACATTGAAAACCCCTGTTCCTATCCCCAACAGCACCCAACTATCATCTCAGCACCATCAACGGGCCCCGGGAAACAAAACCCCTACCCACGGAGGGGTTAAACATCAGGCTGCCACAACATCATCACCGGGCTCCCCCCCCAACCACAGCAGTGGTCCCTCACATTACCACGCGGTGGCGTCACAAACTTTCCAAACCCCCTGTATATAGCCTCTCTTTCATTCGAGTGGCCGCACGACCCCCGGGTCCAGAGACCAATCGCGCCACCGCGGATCCGGATCCAAGCAGCGGCCCGGCTGCTGGCACGGGGGTGGCACATTATCAATGCAGATGGACAAGGCTTGTATAGGACACCAGTCACACAGGTATGTGTGGTCCACTGTGTCTGGCTTACAGGGTATCCATGACATCCATAGTATTAGATCAGGTGGGCTGCCAAGCACTGTATAAGTGCACCCCACAAGAACTGACAGCTTGATTCCCCCAGCCAACACTGAAGTGTCTGGCTGCACCCTGCAAAAGATGAAAAATGAGTAATAAAAAAGATGTATAAAATTCATGAGTTATATACCATATTTTTAATTTTATAAGATGAACCGAATTATAAGACGCACCCAAAATTTAGAGTTAAAAAGGTAAAAAAAAACGGGGGTCCGTCTTATACTCTAGCGGTGTCTTTCCGGAGGGGGGGTAGCAGTGGTGGTGGAGCGAGGTCACAGGAGGCAGATGGGGTGCTGGACTAGGGTGATGCTACAGGCGCTGTGGTGGGGGCTGTGCTGGCTGTGTGGAGCAGGGTGGTGCAGCAGCTATTACAGATACTTTGTCGCCGGTGCGGGCTTCAAAGAAATGGCGCCCAGAGTTGGCACGTGCGTAGATTGAGCTCTTGGCTAAATGACAAGCCGAGATCCCATCTACACATGCGCCATTTACCTTAAGTCCGCTGTTGGGAGATCAATGGGATAGAGAAAGCGTGTGCACAGATGAGATCTTAGCACTGCTCTTTGTTCGATCGATCATTAGGGTGCTCGGGTACTCTTGGAGCTTGGCCAATTATTGCGGGTGCTTGGATATTTCATTAGTGAAACAATGGCCACAGCACACAGGCTTCCTTCACTTCCTGATGTGTGCAGGCACCCCAGAGAGAGCCATTCACAGTCTCTGAATGGCTCTTCCAGGAGATAAAACAATGTTCTTAGATGTAGTGTGATCCCCTTAAAAAAAAAGAAATGAAAAAGGAGAGGGCGCTCCTGTGTGGAACCTTAAAAGCACAAGATTTAAGTGGTGTGAGATAAACACTCACCTGATAGTGTTGTACAGCAGGTACAACACTGTATGATGCTGAAGGGGGAATCCTGGTTCACCGCTCCTCATCAGCGGCGATCCCATCCTCTATGACCCGCAGGAATCTGCTCACACGATCGGAACTTCCACGTGTAGTGTGAAGCCGCCAGACCGGCGTCTGACAGCAGCTCTTCCTCCGAGATGGAAGGTCCCGTGATCCCGGTAGCAGTGATTCACCAGCCCCTTGCATACACATCAAATGGATCGCAGGATCCTGATCTGGCTGCAGCAGCCCCGTGAGCTCCCAAAGGGAGATAATTTAGTGGAGAGCAAACAAAAAAAAAAAAAAAACCACGGTATCGGCCGCGCTGCTCAGAAGAAGGTAGTGATAAGATTATTGATGAAGATTTATTAAGGATTAATATGCCACTGTGGCATATTAATCCTTAATAAATCTTCATCAATAATCTTATCACTACCTTCTTCTGAGCAGCGCGGCCGATACCGTGGTTTTTTTTTTTTTTTTGTTTGCTCTCCACTTAAAAAAAAAGACAAAACCCAACCTCCCTCCTGCCAGAAATGTTTTGTTTAAGGCTGGGTGTGTGTCCAGAGACCTGAACTGCCCAATTATTGACTTTCCATAATTGTTGTTACTTGCGTTGAGCTCGTCTGAGCCTCTGACCAGCTCTAATCGAGTAACAAGCATTCGAGCATATTAGTGCTCGCTCATCACTAGTGAGGACCAGTTAATGGTAGCTGCAAAAGCAAACACAACTTTAAGGTGTATAAACAGAAAGATCAAATTCCATGATCCGTGATCCCAACGTATTGTTACCCTTCTATAAATCACTTGTAAGGCCACATATAGATTATGGGATGCAGTTTTGGAGTTAATGCAAAGACGATCAAGTAAATTATTACAAGGGATGGAGGCCGCCCATATGATTAGAGGTTATAAATTTGGACTTGTTTAGCTCTGGAAAAAGACATGTCTAAAGATATACAGTGCCTTGCGAAAGTATTCGGCTCCCTTGAATTTTTCAACCTTTTCCCACATTTCAGGCTTCAAACATAAAGATAAAAAATTAAAATTTTATGGTGAAGAATCAACATCAAGTTGGACACAATTGTGAAGTTGACCGAAATTTGTTGTCTATTTTAAACTTTATAAAAAATAATAAACTGAAAATTGGGGCGTGCAATATTATCCGTCCCCTTTAAGTTAATACTTTGTAGCGCCACCTTTTGCTGCGGTTACAGCTGCAGTCGCTTGGGATATGTCTCTATCAGTTTTGCACATCGAGAGACTGAAATTCTTGCCCATTTTTCCTTTGCAAATAGCTCGAACTGAGTGAGGTTGGATGGAGAGCGTTTGTGAACAGCAGTTTTCAGCTCTTTTCACAGATTCTCAATTGCATTCAGGTCTGGACTTTGACTTGGCCATTCTAACACCTGGGTACATTTATTTGTGAACCATTCCATTGTAGATTTTGCTTTATGTTTTGGATTATTGTCTTGTTGAAAGACAAATCTCCATCCCAGTCTCAGGTCTTTTGCAGACTCCAATGGGCCAATGGGTTTTCTTCAAGAATGGTCCTGTATTTGGCTCCATCCATCTTCCAATCAATTTCAACCATCTTCCCTGTCCCTGCTGAAGAAAAGCAGGCCCAAACCATGATGCTGCCACCACCATGTTTGACAGTGGGGATGGTGTGTTCAGGGTGATGAGCTGTGTTGCTTTTCATTTGGCATTGTGCCCAAAAAGTTCAATTTTGGTTTCATCTGACCAGAGTACCCTCTTCTACATGTTTGGTGTGTCTCTCAGGTGGCTTGTGGCAAACTTTAAATGACACTTTTTATGGATATCTTTGAGAAATGGCTTTCTCCTTGCCACTCTTCCATAAAGGACAGATTTCTGCAGTGTACGACTGATTGTTGTCCTATGGACAGACTCTCCCACCTAAGCTGTAGATCTCTGCAGTTCATCCAGAGTGATCATGGGCCTCTTGGCTGCATCTCTGATCAGTCTTCTTATTTGAGATGAAAGTTTGGATGGCAAACTTACACGATCGGAACTTCCACGTGTAGTGTGAAGCCGCCAGACCGGCGTCTGACAGCAGCTCTTCCTCCGAGATGGAAGGTCCCGTGATCCCGGTAGCAGTGATTCACCAGCCCCTTGCATACACATCAAATGGATCGCAGGATCCTGATCTGGCTGCAGCAGCCCCGTGAGCTCCCAAAGGGAGATAATTTAGTGGAGAGCAAACAAAAAAAAAAAAACCACGGTATCGGCCGCGCTGCTCAGAAGAAGGTAGTGATAAGATTATTGATGAAGATTTATTAAGGATTAATATGCCACTGTGGCATATTAATCCTTAATAAATCTTCATCAATAATCTTATCACTACCTTCTTCTGAGCAGCGCGGCCGATACCGTGGTTTTTTTTTTTTTTTTGTTTGCTCTCCACTTAAAAAAAAAGACAAAACCCAACCTCCCTCCTGCCAGAAATGTTTTGTTTAAGGCTGGGTGTGTGTCCAGAGACCTGAACTGCCCAATTATTGACTTTCCATAATTGTTGTTACTTGCGTTGAGCTCGTCTGAGCCTCTGACCAGCTCTAATCGAGTAACAAGCATTCGAGCATATTAGTGCTCGCTCATCACTAGTGAGGACCAGTTAATGGCAGCTGCAAAAGCAAACACAACTTTAAGGTGTATAAACAGAAAGATCAAATTCCATGATCCGTGATCCCAACGTATTGTTACCCTTCTATAAATCACTTGTAAGGCCACATATAGAATATGGGATGCAGTTTTGGAGTTAATGCAAAGACGATCAAGTAAATTATTACAAGGGATGGAGGCCGCCCATATGATTAGAGGTTATAAATTTGGACTTGTTTAGCTCTGGAAAAAGACATGTCTAAAGATATACAGTGCCTTGCGAAAGTATTCGGCTCCCTTGAATTTTTCAACCTTTTCCCACATTTCAGGCTTCAAACATAAAGATAAAAAATTAAAATTTTATGGTGAAGAATCAACATCAAGTTGGACACAATTGTGAAGTTGACCGAAATTTGTTGTCTATTTTAAACTTTTATAAAAAATAATAAACTGAAAATTGGGGCGTGCAATATTATCCGTCCCCTTTAAGTTAATACTTTGTAGCGCCACCTTTTGCTGCGGTTACAGCTGCAGTCGCTTGGGATATGTCTCTATCAGTTTTGCACATCGAGAGACTGAAATTCTTGCCCATTTTTCCTTTGCAAATAGCTCGAACTGAGTTAGGTTGGATGGAGAGCGTTTGTGAACAGCAGTTTTCAGCTCTTTTCACAGATTCTCAATTGCATTCAGGTCTGGACTTTGACTTGGCCATTCTAACACCTGGGTACATTTATTTGTGAACCATTCCATTGTAGATTTTGCTTTATGTTTTGGATTATTGTCTTGTTGAAAGACAAATCTCCATCCCAGTCTCAGGTCTTTTGCAGACTCCAATGGGCCAATGGGTTTTCTTCAAGAATGGTCCTGTATTTGGCTCCATCCATCTTCCAATCAATTTCAACCATCTTCCCTGTCCCTGCTGAAGAAAAGCAGGCCCAAACCATGATGCTGCCACCACCATGTTTGACAGTGGGGATGGTGTGTTCAGGGTGATGAGCTGTGTTGCTTTTCATTTGGCATTGTGCCCAAAAAGTTCAATTTTGGTTTCATCTGACCAGAGTACCCTCTTCTACATGTTTGGTGTGTCTCTCAGGTGGCTTGTGGCAAACTTTAAATGACACTTTTTATGGATATCTTTGAGAAATGGCTTTCTCCTTGCCACTCTTCCATAAAGGACAGATTTCTGCAGTGTACGACTGATTGTTGTCCTATGGACAGACTCTCCCACCTAAGCTGTAGATCTCTGCAGTTCATCCAGAGTGATCATGGGCCTCTTGGCTGCATCTCTGATCAGTCTTCTTATTTGAGATGAAAGTTTGGATGGCCGGCCGGGTCTTGGTAGATTTGCAGTGGTATGATACTCCTTCCATTTCAATATGATTGCTTGCACAGCGCTCTTTGAGATGTTTAAAGTTTTGGAAATCTTTTTGTAACCAAATCTGGCTTTAAACTTCTCTACAACAGTATAACAGACCTGCCTGTTGTGTTCCTTGGTCTTCATAATGCTTTCTGCGCTTAAAGCAGAACACTGAGACTATCACAGAGCAGGTGCATTTATACGGAGACTTGATTACACACAGGTAGCTTATATTTATTATCAGTCATTTAGGACAACATTGGATCATTTAGAGATCCTCAATGAACTTCTGGAGGGAGTTTGCTGCACTGAAAGTAAAGGGGACGAATAATATTGCTCGCCCCAATTTTCAGTTATTTATTTTTTAAAAAAGTTTAAAATAAGCAATAAATTTCGTTCAACTTCACAATTGTGTCCCACTTGTTGTTGATTCTTCACCATAACATTAAAAATTTTATCTTTAGGTTTCAATCCTGAAATGTGGGAAAAGGTTGAAAAATTCAAGGGGGCCGAATATCATTTACATCGTTACATACTTTAGGTTGAAAAAAGATCTAGGTCCATCTACTTCAACCTTCTTCCACCAATTCTACATTTTGTCACTAAATCATTTATAACCGACAATGTTGTGTGTACTGAGGAAACCATCCAGCCCTTATTTAAAAGTTATAGTATCTGGCATTACTACCTCTTGTGGTAGGGCATTCCACAATTTGACTGTTCTAACTATAAATAACCCCTTCCTATTTAGCTGCCAGAATAACCTTTCTTCCACTCGCAGTGAGTGTCCCCTGGTCCTTAGTATTGTCTTTGGAAGGAATAAATCATGTGCCAGTCATTTGTATTAACCACACATGTATTTATACATATAAATGAGATCTCCTCTGAGATGTCTTTATTCTAAGCTAAACAATGTTTTCAACCTCTCATCATATGGGAGGCCTTCCATTTATACAGTACTTATAAATACATGTGTAGTCAAAACAAAGGACTGGAAAATGACTTAATCCTTCCAAAGGCAATACTAAGGATCAGAAGGCAGGTGGAACAAAGGAAAACAAAGGAGAATCAAGCAGCTAAATAGGAAAGAGTTCTTCACTGTTAGAGCAGTCAGACTGTGGAATGCCCTACCACAAGAGGTAGTAATGGTAGACACTATAGCAGCTTTAAATAAAGGTTTGGATGCTTTCTTCAGCAAAAATGGCATTGTGGGCTATAGAAAATTTAAGGACAAAGAATGTATGATGGTGGTTAAAGGTTAAACTGGATGGACCGAAGTCTATGCTGAACCTATTCAACTATGTTACTATGTAATGCCTTCATCACCCAAGACCTGTGCTCAGAGCTCAGCACATGTTAAATCTGTTTTTCTCTGGTGCAAAAAAATCAATCTGCATGGTGCTGGGCTGTGAGCATAGGTCACAAGTCAGGAAATCGGACACTCATAGCACCCTAATTGTGTCTGCTTCTGACAGCTTTGACTGAAACATGACACCAGTAGCCCAGTAGAGCTCATTTTGTAGTTGTTTGGGAGTAATCCCATTCCTTCTAGTTCAAAGAAACTGATTCCTGTCCTTCTGATGGGTTGGTGCTCTTCAACCATTTTGTTCACCTTTCCTTCTGTAACTGCCCATGTCCTGATATCTTCTCCATGCTCTTGAGAATATGCCAAGAGTTCCAGCAAACCTTCTTGTGAGCTCACATATGGATGTTTAACACCCTGTGGTCGATGGGTTTTTACCCGACTCATCATCGGGCCGGGGATGCAAATCTTCTGCGCTGTCACGGGGTGGCCTGGCCTGGTTTCATGACCCCAAGGCATACAGGAGGGAGGGAAGGCAGTGGACGGGAGGAAGAAAGAAGGAAGGGGGTAGTGACGGTGAGGAAAGTCTTTTTAGATCGTGACACCACCTGTGGTCTGCAGCCACAGATTGGCTGCCGCTGCAGGTGCTGCTCTCCGGAGCTGATGGTGAAGGTCGCAGCCGGGATGGTGTCGCTCCCCACAAGTGGAATGGGGTTATCCCGGGGAGGATGACGGAGGGAGGACGGGGGTGATGGTAGTCCCCATTGGCGTTGCAGTGCTGGGCGATGGCGCCGGCAAATGAGAGGCAAAGGTAAGGGCTGTGGTTCCAGGTCTTTTACTCACTGTTAGTTCAGGCGCTGCCCCAGAGTACCGGTCTGTGTCACGATGGGCTCCAACTGATCCCAGATAGTTGGCGGTCACCGCCGGTTCCCCTTGAAAGTCTTTCCAGTGACGTGCCCCCCGTTTGCTATCCTAAACCCGGGTTGAGCCTCCAGCTCCAAGCCACGGGCCCACGAAGAAAGAGAAACACTCAACTCCTGTTGTGTGTGCGAGATGTTATCCCAACCTGTGCCCGGGAAGTAGAGATGAGCGAACCGGTCCCGGTTCGGCTCGAGGTCGGTTCGTCGAACGGGGGTCCCGTTCGAGTTCGGTTCGTCGAACGTTCGACGAACCGAACTAGAACCAATAAGCTATAATGGGAGGCAATCACAAACACATAAAAATGCATTATAAATGTACACAAACAGTTAGTAAACATTGCCATAACACTTACCGGTCCCCGCGATCCCTTGTGCACTCTGTCTCCTGCCGCTATTCCATCCGATGATCGCTGAATCCTCCCGGTGACCTGCACTGCCAGCAGAGATGCAGGACCTATCGTGACGTCAAAATAGCCATGTGACCAGTCACGTGGCTATTATCTCATTGGCTACAGACTGGTCACATGACTATGACGCGTCATGTAGGACCTGCGAGTGCATCTCTTTGGTACACGGTGCACATATGTGTATCGCCGTGTACCGGCGACATGCTCTAGCACACGGTCGACTCCCCATTCCGTTAGGGACCGGCTGACACAGCCGGTCATTAACGGAGATCACCGTTGCCATAGCAACGCAGTTAGCGGTGACGTCACCGCTAACCGCGGCTCCGAGAGCACCATTGCTATGGTAACGCGTCTGTCAGCGTTACCGCTGTTACCGCTGACAGCCAGCACTGATCACTCACGGAGTGAAGGCTGCACGCTGCTTCCCGATTGTAGTGATGATTGTAGTGAGGATGAGGTTCCCCAGCCCCAAGTGATGAGCTGGTGAACCTCATCCTTCCTCACTACAATCGTCACTACTACTACACTAGAAAGAAAGAAGAAGAAGAGCAGGATCGTGGAGGGCTGACAGGGGGTAATAAAGATGGAGTCTCTAATGTGTCTGTGTATTTATTTCTATTAAAGTATTTTTTCTCTGTGTGGTGTTTTTTTTTAACCCTTTATTGGAGATTCTTAATGGCCGGGTCAAACGTGCCTGACATTAAGAATCTCTGGCTTAATACTGGCTAGTAAAACAAAGCCAGTATTAACTCATGATTACCCAACAAGCCACCCGGCTCCAGGGCTGTTAGAAGAGTTGGATACAGCGCCAGATGATGGCGCTTCTATGAGAGCGCCATTTTCTGGGACGGCTGCGGACTGAAATCCGCAGCAGAGGCGCCCAGAAACCTCGGGCTAACCTGTGCTGCGGATTCCAATCCCCAGCTGCTTAGTTGTACCCGGCTGGACACAAAAATGGGGCGAAGCCCACGTCATTTGTTTTTTAATTATTTCATGAAATAAGTGAAATAATTAAAAAAAAACGGGCTTCCCTATATTTTTGGTTCCCAGCCGGGTACAAATAGGCAACTGGGGGTTGGAGTCAGCCCGTGGCTGCCTGCTGTACCTGGCTAGCATACAAAAATATGGCGAAGCCCACGTCATTTTTTTGGTGGGCAAAAAAATTCTGCATACAGTCCTGGATGGAGTATGCTGAGCCTTGTAGTTCTGCAGCTGCTGTCTGCTCTTCTCCATACAGATAGACAGCAGCTGCAGAACTACAAGGCTCAGCATACTCCATCCAGGACTGTATGCAGAAGTTTTTTGCCCCCTGAAAAGATTATGTGGGCTTCGCCATATTTTTGTATGCTAGCAAGGTACAGCAGGCAGGTACGGCTGCCCCCAACCCCCAGTTGCCTATTTGTACCCGGCTGGGAACCAAAAATAAAGGGAAGCCCTTTTTTATTATTTCATGAATTTCATGAAATAATTAGAAAACAAATGACGTAGGCTTCGCCCCATTTTTGTGTCCAGCCAGGTACAACTAGGCAGCTGGGGATTGGAATCCGCAGCACAGGTTGGCCTGAGCTTTCTGGGCCCCACTGCTGCGAATTGCAGTCTGCAGCCGCCTCAGAAAATGGCATTTTCATAGAAGCGCCATATTCTGGCGCTGTATCCAACTCTTCCAGCACCTGCCTGCTATACCTGGCTAGCATACAAAAATATGGCGAAGCTCACGTTCTTTTTTTGTAGTTTTTTGTCAAAAAAAATAAAAAATGCTTCCCTGGATTTTCCATTGCCAGTGAAGGTAACACCAAGCAGTGGGGGTTAGCAGCCAGTAGCTGCTTGGATTACCATTAGCTAGCAATACAAATAATGCAGCGGGAGCCCATATATATTTTTTTAATTATTTATTTAAATAACTAAAAATAAAATGGGCTTCCCTGTATTTTGATTGCTGGACATCACAGTGCTGTAAAAATAAATCTTTAAAAAAATGACGTAGCGCTCCGCGGTATTTTTGATTCTCAGCGCAGATAAAGCAGACAGCTATGCGTTGCCACCCCCATCTGCCTGCCATTACCTTGGTTGGCAATCAAAATACAGGGAAGCCCATTAATTTTTTCTATTTAAAAAATAGTTAAAAAAAAAAAATGACGTTGGGTCCCCCCATTTTTGATAGCCAGCTAGGGTAAAGCAGACGGCTGTAGCCTGAAAACCACAGCTGGCAGCTTTACCGTGGTTGGGGATCCAATGTGGAGGTCCCCTCAGGCTCTTTTTTATAATTATTTTATAAATATTAATAATTACACAATAAAAGTAGGGTCCCCCCCAAATTGGATCACCAGCCAAGGTAAAGCGGACAGCTGTGGTCTGGTATTCTCAGGGTGGGAAGGTCCATAGTTATTGGGCCTTCACAGCCTAAAAATAGCAGGCCGCAGGCACCCCAGACGTGGCGCATCCACTAGATGCGCCAATCCTGGCGCTTCACCCCAGCTCATCCCGTGCCCTGGTGCAGTGGCAAACGGGGTAATAAATCGGGTTGATACTAGCTGTAAAGTCACCTGAGATCAAGCCCAGCAGTTTGTGATGTCATGGCGTCTATTAGATACCCAACATCATAAACTGTCAGTACTAACAAAAAAAAAAAAAAATCGACAAAAGAAATTTATTTGAAAAAACAGTCCCCAAAACATTTCCTCTTTCACCAATTTATTGTAAGAAAAAAAATAAAGGGGTCCCACGACGACTCTGGACCGTCTAGAATATGGGGGGGAGACACTCAGGGAACGTATCCCCCATTTTCTAGGAGTGCGGACCTTTCATGTGAGGAGTGTGGGTGCAATGAATCTGCACTCACTCTTCTCGGGTCCACAGCAGCAGAGTCCATGTCGTAATGGTTGCTACCAAAGCTGCAATGCCCTGCTCATGAGCTAAGGGCATGCCTATTCAGGAGAACTACTGTAGAGGAAGCTCTGCTCACTGGTATATAGGTGCTCAGAGGTAATAATAGATAAAATTAGTGAGTAACCTCGGCACTCTAAATCTCCCAGACTAAGTCAGTAAGTCACAACGAATAGTAATGCAAAATCACTCTTTATTGGTCCGTATTAAGAAAAAAAAAATTTTCATAAGCATATATGTTTTTGTCCAAAACAAGTTACAAATGACGTTTCGGCCTGAGCCTTCGTCAGATTGGACTTATCTGCATGTAATCATGAAAAATGACAATAATCAGTATCACATAAGAGTGAGAGAACAATAACATAAACTCGAACAATGTAGAGGTACAATTGGGATGCAGCAAAAAAATCGCAACACAGCAAGAAATGAAACACATGATACAAATGTCATAATACAGTACAAGGACAATATAGTAATGACAAATATGGGGTCAGAGTAGGCTTAGACAGCTCTGGTACGAAAGAGATGTCAATCATAAAGTAACATGTGCAGTAGGTGTAGAGCTACAGTATGCATGGCAGAGCTAATGGGTAGACCGACCGGAGAAAAAGAACGGAGAAAAAGTGGAGAAAAAGTGGAGAAAAAGTGGAGAAAAAGTGGAGAAAAAGAACGGAGAAAAAGTGGAGAAAAAGTAGAGAAAAAGTGGAGAAAAAGTGGAGAAAAAACTGAGAAAAAGTGGAGAAAAAGTGGAGAAAAAGTGGAGAAAAAGTGGAGAAAAAGTGGAGAAAAAATGGAGGAAAAATGGAGGAAAAAATGGAGAAAAAAATGGAGAAAAAGTGGAGAAAAAGTAAAGAAAAAGTGGAGAAAAAGTGGAGAAAAAAGTGGAGAAAAAGTGGAGAAAAAGTGAAGAAAAAGTGGAGAAAAAGTGGAGAAAAAAATGTAGAAAAAGCGGAGAAAAAAGGGAGAAAAAGTGGAGAAAAAGTGGAGAAAAAGTGGAGAAAAAGTGGAGAAAAAAATGGAGAAAAAATGGAGAAAAAAATGGAGAAAAAGTGGAGAGAAAGTGGAGAAAAAGTGGAGAAAAAGTGGAGAAAAAGTGGAGAAAAAATGGAGAAAAAGTGGAGCACCCTTTGGTGCCTTTCATGTGGCACTAAGGGGTGCTTAGCTTTGTACTTAGCCAAAAAATGAAAAAAAATGACGTAGGGTTCCCCCTAGTTTTGTAGCCAGCTAGGGTAAAGCAGACGGCTGCAGCCTGCAGACCACAGCTGGCAACCTCACTTTGGCTGGTAATCCAAAACTGAGGGCACCCCACGCTGTTATTTTAAATGAAATAAATAATTTAAAAAAAAAAACACGTAGGGGTCCCCCAAAATTGGATCACCAGCCAAGGTAAAGCAGACAGCTGGGGCCTGATATTCTCAGACTAGGGAGGTCCATGGTGTTTGGACTCTCCCCAGCCTAAAAATAGCAGGCCGCAGCCGCCCCAGAAGTGGCACATCCATTAGATGCGCCAATCCTGGTGCTTCGCCCCAGCTCATCCCGCGCCCTGGTGCGGTGGCAAACGGGGTAATATATGGGGTTAATACCAGATGTGTAATGTCACCTGGCATCAAGCCCTGGGGTTGGTGAGGTCAGGCGTCTATCAGATACCCGACATCACCAACCCAGTCAGTAATAAAAAAAAAATAGACAACAAACACATTTTTATTTGAAAAAACACTCCCCAAAACATTCCCTCTTTAACCAATTTATTAGAATGAAAAACAAATCCAGGTCTGGTATAATCCAAGGGGTTGCCATGACGATCCACACTGTCCCAGTCAATGAAGAGCAGGATGTTCCCCATTGGCTGGGAGAGCAGTGCAGTGACCTGAGCTAACATTAATGGGTCAGCCCAGGTCACTGCAGGGCATGACAAGTGCTGCTGTCAGCGAGGTACATTACCTGCGCTGATCTCCAGCACACTGACAGCCCCTGTCACTGAGTTCAATGACCGGCGCCTTCACAGCCAAATATCGCGAGAGGCCCGTGACGTCACCGCTAGTCAGTCTCGGGTCGGAAGCGAGAGGTGATGTGACAAGCGGCGGCCATGGAGGACAGTGACAGCGCTGAGGTCGGGATGGCGGGACTTCATCACCGCAGGTAAGCCGAGCGGGACCATGTGTGTGTGTGTGTGTGTGTGTATGTGTACATGCCGCGGGCAGGAGGGGGCGGAGCGAGCTGAGCGGGGAAGTGTGGGCTTCCTGCACGTAACTAAGATAAACATCGGGTTACTAACCAAAGCGCTTTGCTTGGATACCCGATGTTTATCTTGGTTACCAGCTTCTGGCAGGCTGCCAGCGATGGCTCCTGCACATTGTAGCTGTAAAAAGCCCTGCTTTTTGCTGCTAGAACCGTTCCCGAACGTATCTAGAACTATCGAGCTTTTGCAAAAAGCTCGAGTTCTAGTTCGATCTCGAACAGCCCCCAAAATCACTCGAGCCTAGAACTGGAGAACCTCGAACCACGAACCGCGCTCAACTCTACCGGGAAGGTCTGCTCTAGTGAGATGGTTGTGCCTACTTCTTACCTCAAGTGGTGCATGCCCCCAGTGGTTGTCCTAGCGACTGGAGAAGTCTACCCCCCTGTGGGAAAGCACCTTATTGTTTTATGTGTGGTTTTGTGAAAGTACCAGCACCCTGTGGTGCCTGAAGCCTCAGGGGTGCCACAGATGTACCATTCCGGACTGTGTGTAGAACCTGAATGGGTTAGTGACAAGGACACTAGAAAAATCCAAAACTAAAGAAGAATGTAAGAAAGGATAAGGAGAGAGTACTCGTCAGTGGCCACCAGTTGTAAAATCTTCTGTTTTTGTAGGCTGTCTCGCTGTTGCCTCCAGTGTTCATGTTGTCACTTTAATTTGCACCAAAGAAAATTAAATTAATTCTCAATCGCTTTTGCTCCCTAACTAGACTCATTGACATCCCTAAAGATTAGACATGGAGATATAATGTCATGGTTTGGTTCACTTCATTTTATTGAGCAGGATAGTAATATTGCTGGCCGTTTCATTTGATTTCATGGATTAATTAACAGTATCAGTCATGTGTAGTCACGGGATGAATTTATCCAGAACTCTCCTCCCTCCCTAAATGTTATATAGTCCACCGGATCTGTAGAAGGACTTAATGTAAATAAGGAGGTAATTACTGTAATTTGACCACATATGGTAATTGCTACTGTATCTTCATGTACTACTTACATATCAACCCTCCCATAAACACACATTGAACATCATCCTTGCTGTGTTTTCATGTAAAAAACACTGAGGCACATGGAGATGGTGGTTTTACCAGGAGACCAAAAAAAGGAGAAGCATGTTGCCCCCCCAAAAATCAGTTAATTATGTACCATGACAAACAAATTAGTCAAGTCTTTACTGCTCATCTACCACAACCCATCCATATAACAGATCAGTGCCCTTCCCCTATAATCTTATTCAGGGCCGGCCTTAGCCTGAATGGCGCCCTGTGCAAAACTGCCCTTTGGTGCCCCCCCCTACTGATTATTTACCCAGTTTGACAGGAAACAAATGAGGACAGGAGACCATTTTTTTTATATCCTAAGAAAATTGATCTCTTCAAATGTACAATAAATTACAAATTTGTGCTGGAGAATCTGCACCTCAAATCCATCACGTCTGATCTCGTTTTTTTAGAGGTCTTCCGATTTCAACCATTTATGCCATATGCATGGATATTACACCCCACCCCAGGTCCGACTCCACCCCTCAAGCCCTCCACACTCACCACCATTCTTGGGAAAACGTATGTGTGTGTGTGTGTGTGTGTGTGTATATATATATATGTATATATATATATATATATATATATATATATATATATATATATATACAATGCCTACAAGTAGTATTCAACCCCCTGCAGATTTAGCAGGTTTGATAAGATGCAAATAAGTTAGAGCCTGCAAACTTCAAACAAGAGCAGGATTTATTAACAGATGCATAAATCTTACAAACCAACAAGTTATGTTGCTCAGTTAAATTTTAATAACTTTTCAACATAAAAGTGTGGGTCAATTATTATTCAACCCCTAGGTTTAATATTTTGTGGAATAACCCTTGTTTGCAATTACAGCTAATAATTGTCTTTTATAAGACCTGATCAGGCAGGCACAGGTCTCTGGAGTTATCTTGGCCCACTCCTCCATGCAGATCTTCTCCACGTTCTTTGGGTGTCTCATGTGGACTTTAATCTTGAGATCCTTCCACAAGTTTTCAATTGGGTTAAGGTCAGGAGTAGAGTTGAGCGCGGTTCGTGGTTCGTGGTTCTCCAGTTCGCGGCTCGAGTGATTTTGGGGCATGTTCTAGATCGAACTAGAACTCGAGCTTTTTGCAAAAGCTCGGTAGTTCTAGAAACGTTCGAGAACGGTTCTAGCAGCCAAAAAACAGCTAAATCATAGCTTGGTTTCTGCTGTAATAGTGTAAGTCACTCTGTGAATCAAACTATTATCACATTTCAGTGTATAGTGTGCGTGAACAGCGCCTTCAGATCACTGCTGTTTCTATAATGGCGATCGCCATTTTTTTTTTTTTTTTTTTCTTGTCTTCCTTCCCTAAGCGCGCGCGTCTTGTGGGGCGGGCCAGCATGTCAGCCAATCCCAGACACACACACAGCTAAGTGGACTTTGAGCCAGAGAAGCAACGGCATGTGTGATAGGATCTGCATGTCACATGTCCCTGCATTATAAAACCGGACATTTTCTTCACGGACGCCATTATCTGCCTTCTGCGTCTTTGGTGTCAGACATCACTGTCGCAGCTCCGTCTTCCTGAGTCCTATAGCCGATACAGCTGTATGCGCTGCATACACAGCGTTAGACAGCTTAGGGAGAGCACTTTATAGCAGTCCTTTTAAGGGCTCCAACCGGCAGGGTCAGAGAGCCATAGGTGACAGGTCCTGCAAACAGCAACAGCGTCTGTGTAGCCCAGGTCAGGGATTTCCTACCTGCATTTCACCATTAGGAGGGAATAGAAAGGCAGTCTTCCATTCCTCTACCCAGAGCACCACAATCCTGCCACTGTACCCTCTTGTCCTCTGCACACTCCAACTGATAACTAAGCCATTATACTAGCAAACACTCAGTGTACCTAGTGGCATCCTATACGTGGCTATTGGACTTTGCTATAGTCCCACTAGTGCAAAGACATTTGCAGAGCGCGTCTGCCTGCATTGCACACTACAACTCATTCTAACCAAGCCATTATACTAGCAAACACTCAGTGTACCTAGTGGCATCCTATACGTGGCTATTGGACTTTGCTATAGTCCCACTAGTGCAAAGACATTTGCAGAGCGCGTCTGCCTGCGTTGCACACTACAACTCATTCTAACCAAGCCATTATACTAGCAAACACTCAGTGTACCTAGTGGCATCCTATACGTGGCTATTGGACTTTGCTATAGTCCCACTAGTGCAAAGACATTTGCAGAGCGCGTCTGCCTGCGTTGCACACTACAACTCATTCTAACCAAGCCATTATACTAGCAAACACTCAGTGTACCTAGTGGCATCCTATACGTGGCTATTGGACTTTGCTATAGTCCCACTAGTGCAAAGACATTTGCAGAGCGCGTCTGCCTGCGTTGCACACTACAACTCATTCTAACCAAGCCATTATACTAGCAAACACTCAGTGTACCTAGTGGCATCCTATACGTGGCTATTGGACTTTGCTATAGTCCCACTAGTGCAAAGACATTTGCAGAGCGCGTCTGCCTGCGTTGCACACTACAACTCATTCTAACCAAGCCATTATACTAGCAAACACTCAGTGTACCTAGTGGCATCCTATACGTGGCTATTGGACTTTGCTATAGTCCCACTAGTGCAAAGACATTTGCAGAGCGCGTCTGCCTGCGTTGCACACTACAACTCATTCTAACCAAGCCATTATACTAGCAAACACTCAGTGTACCTAGTGGCATCCTATACGTGGCTATTGGACTTTGCTATAGTCCCACTAGTGCAAAGACATTTGCAGAGCGCGTCTGCCTGCGTTGCACACTACAACTCATTCTAACCAAGCCATTATACTAGCAAACACTCAGTGTACCTAGTGGCATCCTATACGTGGCTATTGGACTTTGCTATAGTCCCACTAGTGCAAAGACATTTGCAGAGCGCGTCTGCCTGCGTTGCACACTACAACTCATTCTAACCAAGCCATTATACTAGCAAACACTCAGTGTACCTAGTGGCATCCTATACGTGGCTATTGGACTTTGCTATAGTCCCACTAGTGCAAAGACATTTGCAGAGCGCGTCTGCCTGCGTTGCACACTACAACTCATTCTAACCAAGCCATTATACTAGCAAACACTCAGTGTACCTAGTGGCATCCTATACGTGGCTATTGGACTTTGCTATAGTCCCACTAGTGCAAAGACATTTGCAGAGCGCGTCTGCCTGCGTTGCACACTACAACTCATTCTAACCAAGCCATTATACTAGCAAACACTCAGTGTACCTAGTGGCATCCTATACGTGGCTATTGGACTTTGCTATAGTCCCACTAGTGCAAAGACATTTGCAGAGCGCGTCTGCCTGCGTTGCACACTACAACTCATTCTAACCAAGCCATTATACTAGCAAACACTCAGTGTACCTAGTGGCATCCTATACGTGGCTATTGGACTTTGCTATAGTCCCACTAGTGCAAAGACATTTGCAGAGCGCGTCTGCCTGCGTTGCACACTACAACTCATTCTAACCAAGCCATTATACTAGCAAACACTCAGTGTACCTAGTGGCATCCTATACGTGGCTATTGGACTTTGCTATAGTCTCACTAGTGCAAAGACATTTGCAGAGCGCGTCTGCCTGCGTTGCACACTACAACTCATTCTAACCAAGCCATTATACTAGCAAACACTCAGTGTACCTAGTGGCATCCTATACGTGGCTATTGGACTTTGCTATAGTCCCACTAGTGCAAAGACATTTGCAGAGCGCGTCTGCCTGCGTTGCACACTACAACTCATTCTAACCAAGCCATTATACTAGCAAACACTCAGTGTACCTAGTGGCATCCTATACGTGGCTATTGGACTTTGCTATAGTCCCACTAGTGCAAAGACATTTGCAGAGCGCGTCTGCCTGCGTTGCACACTACAACTCATTCTAACCAAGCCATTATACTAGCAAACACTCAGTGTACCTAGTGGCATCCTATACGTGGCTATTGGACTTTGCTATAGTCCCACTAGTGCAAAGACATTTGCAGAGCGCGTCTGCCTGCGTTGCACACTACAACTCATTCTAACCAAGCCATTATACTAGCAAACACTCAGTGTACCTAGTGGCATCCTATACGTGGCTATTGGACTTTGCTATAGTCCCACTAGTGCAAAGACATTTGCAGAGCGCGTCTGCCTGCGTTGCACACTACAACTCATTCTAACCAAGCCATTATACTAGCAAACACTCAGTGTACCTAGTGGCATCCTATACGTGGCTATTGGACTTTGCTATAGTCCCACTAGTGCAAAGACATTTGCAGAGCGCGTCTGCCTGCGTTGCACACTACAACTCATTCTAACCAAGCCATTATACTAGCAAACACTCAGTGTACCTAGTGGCATCCTATACGTGGCTATTGGACTTTGCTATAGTCCCACTAGTGCAAAGACATTTGCAGAGCGCGTCTGCCTGCGTTGCACACTACAACTCATTCTAACCAAGCCATTATACTAGCAAACACTCAGTGTACCTAGTGGCATCCTATACGTGGCTATTGGACTTTGCTATAGTCCCACTAGTGCAAAGACATTTGCAGAGCGCGTCTGCCTGCGTTGCACACTACAACTCATTCTAACCAAGCCATTATACTAGCAAACACTCAGTGTACCTAGTGGCATCCTATACGTGGCTATTGGACTTTGCTATAGTCCCACTAGTGCAAAGACATTTGCAGAGCGCGTCTGCCTGCGTTGCACACTACAACTCATTCTAACCAAGCCATTATACTAGCAAACACTCAGTGTACCTAGTGGCATCCTATACGTGGCTATTGGACTTTGCTATAGTCCCACTAGTGCAAAGACATTTGCAGAGCGCGTCTGCCTGCGTTGCACACTACAACTCATTCTAACCAAGCCATTATACTAGCAAACACTCAGTGTACCTAGTGGCATCCTATACGTGGCTATTGGACTTTGCTATAGTCCCACTAGTGCAAAGACATTTGCAGAGCGCGTCTGCCTGCGTTGCACACTACAACTCATTCTAACCAAGCCATTATACTAGCAAACACTCAGTGTACCTAGTGGCATCCTATACGTGGCTATTGGACTTTGCTATAGTCCCACTAGTGCAAAGACATTTGCAGAGCGCGTCTGCCTGCGTTGCACACTACAACTCATTCTAACCAAGCCATTATACTAGCAAACACTCAGTGTACCTAGTGGCATCCTATACGTGGCTATTGGACTTTGCTATAGTCCCACTAGTGCAAAGACATTTGCAGAGCGCGTCTGCCTGCGTTGCACACTACAACTCATTCTAACCAAGCCATTATACTAGCAAACACTCAGTGTACCTAGTGGCATCCTATACGTGGCTATTGGACTTTGCTATAGTCCCACTAGTGCAAAGACATTTGCAGAGCGCGTCTGCCTGCGTTGCACACTACAACTCATTCTAACCAAGCCATTATACTAGCAAACACTCAGTGTACCTAGTGGCATCCTATACGTGGCTATTGGACTTTGCTATAGTCCCACTAGTGCAAAGACATTTGCAGAGCGCGTCTGCCTGCGTTGCACACTACAACTCATTCTAACCAAGCCATTATACTAGCAAACACTCAGTGTACCTAGTGGCATCCTATACGTGGCTATTGGACTTTGCTATAGTCCCACTAGTGCAAAGACATTTGCAGCACGTCTGCCTGCGTTGCACACTCCAACTAATTATAACTAAGTTGCATTGTCAGGGATATTTATTCTTTATTATTCTGCTGTTAATAAAGCTAGACCACCACTGCAATCTTCACCACCTCTCAATTTTTACTACCACATTTTCAGTCCACAATCTTGTCGCAATCAACATGAGTGGCAAAATGACAGATGCTGGTGGAAAGGGGAAGAGGCGTGGTGGAAAAGGCAAAAAAGGTTTTGTCCGTGGGGAAGGTGGCAAAGCTCCATTATCATCTGCTGAAGATAGACCATCTACCAGCAAAAGTAAGATGTCTACTACTTACCGTGGACAATCCGATGTGCTCCCTTTTTTACGGACACGAACAACAGGAAGAAAGGTAGATGATGGGCAAAAAAGGAAAATGCTTGAATGGATCTCAAGTGGTCCAACAAGTGCCCTCTCAGCCACTTCAAGTACCGCATCCAAAAAACACCAGTCCTCTGAGTTGTCATCCCAATCACACTTGATTTCTCCCAGCTCTGAAGTCTCCATCAGCCCTGCACAGTATGGTGGAACTGAGATGGCTGAGTCTGCAGAGCTGTTCAGTCACACTATAGCCTGGGAATCAGAGGTCTGCTCCCAAGCTACAGTGAGTACAGAACAGGAAATGGTCTGCAGTGATGCCCAGAACCTTTGTGACTCAGATTCAGGCCGTGAGGACCAAGTTTCTGAGCATAATGTTGACCCTTTGTCACAAACTGTAACACCTGTGGTTATAGACAATGAGGAACATACTGATGAAGATGAGACGCAGATACCCGATTGGGATGACAACTTAAATATTCCGTCAGGGCAAGAAGAGGCTCGGTCTGAGGGGGAGGGGAGTGCAAACACAACAATTGATGATGACGTTCTAGATCCCACCTACTGTCAACCCCCAGTCAGGCACTCGAGGAGGTCAACAGAGGCGGTGGAGGAGGATGCAACCGACGACGAAGTTACCTTGCGCCTTCCTGGACAGAGTCGGAGCACTGGTAGCACGTCTACAACTGCATCCTCAGCCACCACTCTGCCTATGAGCATTATTCGGGGTGGATCAACAGGTCGCATGGCCTCTAAACCTTGCCTAGCCTGGTCCTTTTTTCACATCGAAAAAGATCGCCCAACTCATGTGATATGTAACATTTGTCATGATTCTCTTAGTAGAGGTCAAAAGCTCAGCAGTTTGACAACTTCTTCCATGAATCGTCACATGAATAAATATCATAAGTCCCGGTGGGAAGCTCACCGTGCTGCAATGCGGCCTAGCGGAGCGAACCATCCACCGCCCGCCCCTTCCACTGCATCCGCGCGCTCTTCATCTTCTAGGACTGTGGGGACAGCTGCCACACCTGTTTTTCCACGCAAAACTTCCACCACTGTAACCGCAACAGGCAGTTTGCTTGTAAGGTCGTCAGTTGGTTTGGAAGGGGAAACAAGTGAGTGTGTACAGCTCTCTCAGACATCGATAGCACCAACGTTGGATGAAGGCAACATCATGTCTCCGCCTGCACTTTCCTCACAAACCTGCATTTTTCCAGGGACACCCTACTCAACACCGTCTACACACAGCAGCCAGATCTCTGTCCCTCAGATGTGGTCAAATAAAAGGCCACTTCCTCCGACCCATGACAAAGCTAAGAGGTTGACTCTATCCCTCTGTAAGCTGTTGGCTACCGAAATGCTGCCTTTCCGCCTAGTGGACACACAGGATTTTAGAGACCTTATGTCTGTCGCTGTGCCCCAGTACCAGATGCCTAGTCGCCACTACTTCTCTAAGAAAGGTGTGCCCGCGCTACACCAGCATGTCGCACACAACATCACCGCTTCCTTGAGAAACTCTGTGTGTGAACGGGTGCATTTCACCACCGATACTTGGACCAGTAAGCATGGACAGGGACGTTACATGTCGCTGACTGGGCACTGGGTAACTATGGTGATAGATGGTGAAGGGTCTGCTGCACAAGTCTTGCCGTCCCCACGACTTGTGTGTCAATCCTCTGTCTGTCCAAGTTCCGCCACTGCTTCTGCATCCTCCACCTCATCTGGGTCCTCCACCTCCGCCCCAAGCCTGCCTGGTCAGGCCACCAGCGTTCTCACTGCGCAGAAGGAATCACGCACCCCTCATTACTATGCTGGCAGCAGAGCGCAACGGCATCAGGCGGTCTTTAGCTTGACATGTCTTGGTAATAAGAGTCACACAGCTGAGGAGTTGTGGTCAGCTTTGCGGTCCGAGTTTAATAAATGGTTGTCTCCACTCAAACTGCAGCCTGGTAAGGCCGTGTGCGACAATGCTGCAAACCTGGGTGCGGCACTTCGCCTGGGCAAGGTGACACACGTACCTTGTATGGCTCACGTGTTGAACCTTGTCGTGCAGCAATTTTTAACACACTATCCCGGCCTAGATGGCCTTCTGAACAGGGCACGAAAACTGTCAGCTCACTTCCGCCGTTCAAGCGCCGCAGCAGAGCGACTTGCATCGCTCCAGAAGTCTTTCGGCCTGCCGGTTCATCGCCTGAAATGCGATGTGGCGACACGCTGGAATTCAACTCTCCACATGTTACAGCGACTGTGGCAGCACCGCAGAGCCCTGGTGCAATACGTCATGACGTATAGCCTGGGCCAACGAGATGCAGAGGTGGGGCAGATCACCCTGATGGAGTGGTCTCAGATCAAGGACCTATGCACCCTTCTGCACAGTTTCGACATGGCGACGAATATGTTTAGCGCTGACAATGCCATTATCAGCATGACGATTCCAGTCATTTACATGCTGGAGCACACGCTAAACACTATTCGGAGTCAGGGGGTGGGACAACATGAAGGGGAGGAACTACAGGAGGATTCATATGCGCAAGGGACAACAACATCACCAAGGTCCAGACGTTCATCATCACCAACGCAGCAGGCATGGGACCATGGGGGACAGGGATCGACAAGGGCGCATAGTAGCAGGCGAAATGTTGAGCAAGGTGCAGGAGAACATGAAGAAATGGAGGACGAACTGTCCATGGACATGGAAGACTCAGCGGATGAGGGAGACCTTGGTCAAATTTCAGTTGAAAGAGGTTGGGGTCAGATGTCAGAGGAAGAAAGAACGGGTAGCACCTCTATGCCACAAACACAGCATGGACTTGGTCCGCATGGCTGCGCAAGACACATGAGTGCCTTTTTGTTGCACTACCTCCAACATGACAGTCGTATTGTCAAAATTAGAAGTGATGATGACTACTGGATTGCCACACTATTAGATCCCCGGTACAAGTCCAAATTTTGTGACATAATTCCAGCCATAGAAAGGGACGCACGTATGCAGGAGTATCAGCAGAAGCTGTTACTAGATCTTAGCTCGGCTTTTCCACCAAACAACCGTGCAGGTGCAGGGAGTGAATCTCCCAGTTGTAACTTGACAAACATGGGACGGTCTCGTCATCTTCAACAGTCTACCCGTACCAGTAGGACCTTTTCTGGTGCCGGTAACAGCAATTTTATGGAATCTTTTCATAATTTTTTTAGACCCTCTTTTGCAAGGCCACCAGAGACAACAAGTCTGACACATAGTCAACGGCTGGAGAGGATGATACAGGAGTATCTCCAAATGAACATCGATGCCATGACTGTGCAACTGGAGCCTTGCTCCTTTTGGGCTTCAAACCTACAAAAATGGCCAGAGCTCGCAACTTACGCCTTGGAGATTTTGTCGTGTCCAGCTGCCAGCGTTGTCTCTGAACGTGTATTCAGTGCTGCTGGGTGTGTGCTGACAGATAAGCGCACGCGTCTGTCCAGTGACAATGTGGACAGACTGACGTTCATCAAAATGAACAAGTCATGGATCCAGAAGGAATTTACTACCCCTGTGTCATCCTGGGGAGAGTAAATGCTTGTGGATTTGGAATGTGCTTGATGCAAATCAAAACATCCTGTTTGCAACTAGGGCCCAAGTGCTGCCACTGATGGGGTGGGTGTCTGTGTGGCCCAATTTTTGGAAAAAAGGGAGACTCCGCTTGGAGTAACCCTTGCTTGCTGTGTTTTTAAAAGAAGCCAAGATGAACAGAGCTGGGATCAGGAAAGACTTTGCTACCTACCCCGGTGTCATCCTGTGGACGGCTAAGAATAGCGTATTTTTGAATGTGCTTGATGCAAATCAAAACATCCTGTTTGCAACTAGGGCCCAAGTGCTGCCACTGATGGGGTGGGTGTCTGTGTGGCCCAATTTTTGGAAAAAAGGGAGACTCCGCTTGGAGTAACCCTTGCTTACATTGTTTTTAAAAGAAGCCAAGATGAACAAGTCATGGGTCAGCAAAGACTTTGCTACCTACCCCGGTGTCATCCTGGGGACGGCTAAGAATAGCGTATTTTTGAATGTGCTTGATGCAAATCAAAACATCCTGTTTGCAACTAGGGCCCAAGTGCTGCCACTGATGGGGTGGGTGTCTGTGTGGCCCAATTTTTGGAAAAAAGGGAGACTCCGCTTGGAGTAACCCTTGCTTGCTGTGTTTTTAAAAGAAGCCAAGATGAACAGAGCTGGGATCAGGAAAGACTTTGCTACCTACCCCGGTGTCATCCTGTGGACGGCTAAGAATAGCGTATTTTTGAATGTGCTTGATGCAAAT